>NC_072429.2:74748958-75062500 GCF_028878055.3 Symphalangus syndactylus | reverse complement strand
TTTTGTTGCTATTGACTATAACCATGACAATGTTTTTCAGTATATTCTGATGGAATCACTTTAGTTTGTATAGATAAAAAGTTATTTAGATCGTTATGTACAGTGACACTGAATATGATGCTAAGTGATTTCACTGTCATCAATGTCAGACGAAGTCTTTCTTTTATCAAAGTGACCCATTTAAGAAATTTACGATAAAGTTTTATAAGTCCCAGTAAAAAAGACCACAAAAAAAAACCATTTAACTTAAACCATAGAATTCATTCCAAAATGACTGCATAACAAGTTAACTCACTATAAAAGTTCCTTCACCATTTAAGGTGATTTTTACTTAGTGTTCACCAACTTCTGTTCCCTACTGCCAGACATTCTGTTTGTAAAATCACCAAAGTCCTCAAGAAATCCCGAAGAGAAAACCTAACGTAGTTTTAATCCTAAATTCAGAGCAATACATACCTGCTGGTCTGCTTAGAATATGTGTACATACACATTTTTTGGTATTCTCAGTAATTCACAAGATCAGTGACTTTGATCATGTAAAATCCCTTTTTCAGAACTAATGGACAATATGCAGAAAAGAACTTTTATTACTCGTTCTGCTTTGCTTTCGTCTGCAGTCACTGCTGCCTAAACTCTGCTCTGCTAAATGACCAAACCCACCTACAAGGAGCCTGACTAATGAAAGGGGGTGCTTTCTGAACAATAGAAGAATTCCTTTGCATTCAGAAAGCAGAGTTCCCATTAGAACCTAAAATCAGAGAGGCCAGTTTTACCTCTGTTTTTTAATTGAGATTGTCCCAGCCCTCTTCTACGGTCCAGTGAGACAGTGTTTGTGAAATGATTAAAAAGAACGTGATCTGATCAAGAGGACAGAATAATGGGAAAGGAATGCTAGGTTAGCCACTCTGCTAAGTGCTGGGAAAGAAGACCAGTGGGCTCCTTAGCCTATTGTTTTTATTCTCATCTTATCTTTAGCCATCTCATAACACTTTGAGTCTTTATTTACTCCATTTTACATGGGTTAAAAGTTGTTCACTTACATGATAATTTGGTAACTAGTTACGAATTAAAAAAAAATAGAAAATAAATAAAAATCCTTGAATTATATCAAGTTTCCAAAAGGTCATCACTGTCTCTGCTGTGGCCTTTTCCCCATTCCAAATCCTCTATCAATATGTCATAGTGAGTTAGGCAAAGACAAAAGAGAGGCGCAGTGTGAAAACGGCACATATATCTAATCCTGACAAAGCAATGAATAGACCTTCACAAGTATAATTATACTTGTTTATTTGTTGCCACGTACAGAGAACTGATGAAAAAAATCCATCAAAGTGGTATTATGCAGACACCAAGAGCTTCTTTTCTTTGGTTGCTAAAGCCACATTGAGGCTTAAATTCCTTATTGTTAAATTCAGAAGAAAGAAAAAAAAAAGAATTTTGGCTGGACTTTTTTTTTTGCATCAGTTGCTGACAAATCTTTTGTGTACAAGGCTGTATTAGTTCACACCACTATCGCTACCTCACTTTTACCCAAGTTGGAATTCATAATTATAAACTACTGTACAGAAGCTTTTAAAAGGGTGTGGTGTGCTAACCAAGAGAAGAGGGTAGGGGAATTGCCTGTTTCTCAGTCTCTCTTTTGATATATCATAACACAGGTAAATACCTGTGTGGAAGTACCAGTTACGTCAGATACATCTTTGATCTCAGTCTTAAGTTGGTGCTTATGTTTCTCCTTAATTCACTTTACTCTGCTATTTGCTTATTTTGGTATATGTGGAGTATTTCATAACTTTTTCCCCACTGCAGTATTAAAAACATTAGCAAGAAGGACAGCAAATGCAAGGATGTAAAAGGATAGAAAATATTAAGTGAAAAGGTTTCAAATCCAACTATTAAGGAGTCATTATGTTCCAATAGACACTAAATCAAATAACTTAACAAAAGCACATTTTTAGAGGTGGGGGTTGGGTAGCCAAACAAGCTTTTTTACTTGTAAGATAGAAATATATCAAAGTAAATGCAATCTGCATAGTTAATGTTTGTGAGCTTTACAATTTAAAACAGAAAAGCTGTAATTTTTCTTTGCTGGCAATCTGGAAACACTCTGGAGTTAATTACAGCTGATTCGGAGTGAACCACACAAACAAAGACCAGTCTATGTCCAGACAATTATACTGCATTAACCAGCTTAGAGCTTCCTGCTGATGTTTCAGGGCTCTTCTGTTACACCCTCCTACCTTCCCAGCACGAGAGAAAATGCTTCTGCAAGAAGGAATTAATGAAGAGAACTGCAAAAGAATGTGTGACGACCTCTCCTGACACGGCAAAAACTTTCCACCCATGTCACGACAAAGGGGAGAAGGTAATTAAGTTTGAATAGAAGGATGTAACCAAATATATTCAGCATTTAAAACAGGCACATTTTTTAAATAGAGAAAGTTTACAAAGACAAGTATGGTATGTGAGTCAACTAAGTCTTTTTTCTCTGTTTTTCCTCTCATTTTTCTCATTAAAATCTGTTAGCTAGTCAAAGATTTGTTTTCTTCTCTGTAATTGGGACCCTGTGATTGATAGTCTTCTTCTCCCTCTCTCATTCTTTTCTTTCTCTTCCTCTCTTCCCACCCTCATTTCCCCCATTCTCTCTCACATCACCAAATCTGCATAGACTGTATATAACAATTACATAGCATTAAACATATGTGATGGAGAACTAAGGAGAAAAGGTGCACTTTACCATTGAGTCCAATAGTTCTAAATTTGAATAGTTGTGGGAAATAGGAATTTTACTCAGTTTTCTTCAAAACTTTAATCAAACTCCAGCTACTTTCCTTAGAGAGGAATCAATAATCTCTCCTTAACAAAATTACACTATTACATGACTCATTTTATTTGTTTGCTTCAGGAAAATTTTAAAATCAGTGTGCAAGATGGACCCAATAATTTAGCTACCCTCTATAAACAAACTTCAGTACTTGCAACCAATCTAGTTGATTTCTAATTTTCTTATTCATTCTAATTGAAAATGAATAGTTTGCATTGGTGTGAGACAAGGACATGAACTGTAATTATGTTCAGTGCCTCTTTCTGATTCTTTCTTTGATACTGTTTTGCTAGTATTCCAGCTGACATTAAGGCTTTGTAGTGATTGCTTCATTAAAGGTTAAGGATGTCCTAATCAGCTAAAGTATTACTAGAAAGCTGTTGTTTGCCAATACTGAGAATATATTGACTTTTTTTTTCCATCTTTATTGAGGAAAAAGGTACTTCCAAATGCCAATGACCCAGCCATACTTCAGCATTAATCGTCTCCTCTTTGGCTCATCTATGCAAAGTAGGATTAGACTTAAATGACTGTATGATCCTTTTAGTTTTTCTTCCCTAAAAAAAATTAATCCATAAATCAATCAGGTACTATAATAAAATGCGTATAAATATACCCTGAAGTTATGGAAAGGTTGTGTAAATTACACTTACATTTACAGGCATCTCAATAATGGACAGAATTATTTTCCTTTCGCAGACCCCCTCCCTCAATTTCTACCATATCTGAAAGTTCAAGTAAATTACACTGCTAAACATGAAGCTTTAACACAGAATATTTTAGTTTTCCTTGGAAAAACATGAACCGCGTCGATCATTTTTCGAAGTTATAAATCATAGTTACCATGTTTTTCATATATTATATTGCTAGTCTTTAAGATGTAACTGACTAATCTCTCTGGCATATGCGTATCTAAGAGTGCATAGTTGATAACCTTTTAAGTTATCACATGAGAACATTTAAAAAATTAATCTTAATTGGCTTTATTAAGTTATATATAACTGTAGAATATTGGCTTCAAAAATAGATATACCAAACTAGTAAAAACCAGTGCACATACAATTTATTTCATATGTAAAGACATATGAAAGACAATGTAAAGACAGTGTATTTTAACATGCATCTATATTTTTTCTCCTTTGTCTATTCATATATGAAATTGATTATTGAACTACTGACAACCAAATATTTCAAAGAAAAAACAATTGTATAATTATTTCTATTTCACAATTGCTACCAATATGATCTCATAACCAATATAACTAAGCATAATAGCGTAGGTACGTATTTTTAAAAAGTCATTTCTTGCAGGCTAAACCTACCATAATTATCTACATAATATCAATCACAAGTCAAGCATTCCAGCAAACATTCCTATTTCTTGAGCAATGATTTCAATAATTTTACATGATTTCAAATAGCTTCACTCAAGAAAGTTATATGCATAAATTCTTTAAATCACTACCAAGTGCATCTTACTATATAATACTCTTAGACTACCAAATACAAGTGTCTTTTTACATCCCATGTAAATATTTCAAACAACTTTATATTAAAAACCACATTAGGACTAGCATAACAGAGAACATAAGTAGAATGACAAGTTTTCTTCTGGATGAAATATTGGCAAATTTATGTTTGATCTCTGAGATTAGTTGTTATTTTATTGCTATTATGAAGAGGCTTTTGTTTGGGGATTTTTATTTGAGTGTTTTTTTTTTTTTTTTTTTTTTTGGCCTGAAAGTAAATTTGACTACTGCCCATCAGTGAAGTGAGCTATTCAGTAATTAGCTTTTGTGTTTTAAATGTATGAACTTTAATTAAATTTCATTACAAACAAACAACCGTCAACCATAATTATAAGCTCCTTGGTTTACCCACATATTATCCCTTTTCAAACAAACTTGATGTCAGACAAATTAAAATCAAGCAGCCAGCAATTTTGAGTTGAATTTTACATGATCTGCTGGTAACCTGATTACTTTAACTTCAATATCATTACAGGAAAAGTATCTCAGGAAAAATAATTACAAGAATTCCAACAGGAGACAAGCTTAATTGTATTGATTCAAAAGATGCATGTTCAGAGGAACCATGTTGAAGAAATAATGTTATCTCAAATCTACAGTTTCTATTAAAATGAAATTGTCCAGCATGAAAGAAGCAATTTAAGATTAGTGTTTACAGAACTAGAGATACTAAACTAACTAAATAATTATCTGGGCCCAATTATCTTATACTTTAAGTAGCAAAATATCAGTGTGGACAAACTACAAGTCATGAGGTTTGCAGGTTTATTTACTGACTGGTGTATCTATTAGGACCAAGAACAAGTGGAGCTGTCAGGACATAATGAAGGTAAATGATTAGTTAGCACCAAGCTTGAACTCTTCTTCAATGCAATAAGAGTTAATTAAAGTTTACCACCAAACATCAACCAAAGCAGGATGTTGATCAGGTTTCAGCATTAAGTGCAAACAGACAATAGTTGGCAGCAATTAGTGCAGCTATCAAATGACATGCAATGATAATTATACATTTAAAACAGTTAAAGAGCTGGGGGAAAAAACTAATCAGCCTCTTTGACGACAAATACTCAAAGGCCAGGAAACAGGTATCAGATTATTTCACTTTAACACTGTAAATCAATAGAATTAAACAAGAAAAGGTTGTATGGGCACATTATCTGAAAGAGAACAGTTAACTGGACCTAAAATTAAATAAATCTGCTAGTATTGGTCTATCAAAGATAAGAACTTCTGTAGCTAAAGAAAATAACTTGCTTTTCAATTAAAGTTTCAGAATGAAGTCTCTGTAAAGAAAGTTTAGCTTCTTGGTTTTGTGTAAATTCAACAATGCAACAAATATTTCATCATAATTACTGTTATTTAAATTAAATGTTAACTTCAATTCTACCATAATGTCAAAAGTACTTTATGCCTGAATGTTATCTTTGTGTACTCCAATATTATCTTTCTGAAAACTTTTCAAATGGATGTTAAGATTGAAATTCTTTTAATGCAGCTAAATTTAAAACAGAGGCCATATATACATATTTATTGGTACATCATGCAGGTCTTCCTTGACACCATTCAAACCTGTGACTTCAGTCTTGAAATTGATGAACCTGCATACAACATATCCCTTAAAAGAATTTTATAAATCACCTCATGCTTTTCCATAGTTTCTGGCCTGTAGCCTGGAGAATGTCTCCAGAAATATGCCTATCCTCATGACCCCCACCTCCCCATTTTCCCAACTAATTCTGTTGTGCTAAAGATTTGTACACAGTGTTGGCTAATCCCAATATTTCCCTGGAGCTAAATCTAAGCCATGGCCGACTCCCAGCACAAAAATGTCTCTCTCCAAAAGCCCTTTCGCCCCCTTCAGCACTCGTACACTCATTGGTCCTGACATTTTCACTTCAGCCATGACAAATGAGCTGATGACTCTGATGTGATTGCACAGGAGGATGGCTTTATCTAAAAATATATCATTAACTCTCATCACCATCTCCTAATATGGCTCTTCTGGGTTTATGTAATGTGTTGCGAAAATTTGAGGAAAAATTTTTGTAAATATATGCACTGTAAGTAATAAGAGACCAACTTCATCAAAAGAAGAAAAGGGAAGCCTGAGTGGACAGGATGGTCGGGGCCGGGGCGGGGGCGGAGGGGCGGGGGCGGGTGCAGGAGGAGGGAAAAAAAAAAAGACTAACATTAACTAAATGATGCTCTGGGGATTTAAGTAACTCTACTCAACCTCTGCCCCAGTGCAAACCAGCCAGCTGACTGTCTCTTAAAGGTCCCTTCCGTTCAAAATGGGCATCTGGAGCAGAGCATAATTTGTGAAGTGGCACAAATGAAGCTGCTCGGAAAATATGGCTTACCAATTGGCAGGCCAACCTATTTCCTTGTTTTTATCACAGGGTAGTATCTATTTTATTCTCAAACCCTTAATTTCCTATGTTACTAAATCTCTTTAAATTCACTTTAGTCAGGGAAGGGATTATCAAAAACAATTCCACTTTGAGATCATTGTATTCTTCAATTAGAAAGAGGCAATAGTTTCCTTCCAAACTATTATTAAATGTGAAACTTTTAAGCTCTCTGAAAAGGAGAGCCTTTCCATTTAGTATAAACATGGCAACCTTTAGGTTACATTAGAACCCAAGTTCCAGTCACATCGTTCTTGTTATGTACACGATAGAGTTTACAGATACTTGTTATAACCTCTTCTCTCAATTCATCTGAGGAAACACAGCCAATCAGAGTCAACTCTAGCATAACAGACTTCTAGAAAAGAGGTCAGGCTTTGAGGTAAAGTGCTATTCAGTCTTGGACCATGCAAGGAGCTCTTTATTCCTGTTCTTATTGGCATCAGACCGCCCTACTAGAGTAAGAACAAAGCCAAGTGCTCGTGTAAGGTTTATGAATAAATCAGAGGTGAGCCACTTCATGTGCTGCCCATGATTTCCTTGTTGACAGTGAGCACTTAAACAGACTTCTATGACCAGCAACTTCTGGCAAACCATAATGATTCCTAATCTGCACCCTGCTTCATTTCAAGAACTAAATGACCCACCTATTTTTCCTGCAAGCTTTCACCTTTCAGGCAATTTTGGTCCTATCTCTAACAGTTTACCTTTATAATCCCAGAGCAATCAGCACAGGAATTGTAACAACTAAAAACTTCCTTTGCTCTCAAATAAAAATAATCTCCAGCATAAGCATAACAAATTATTCTCATATTAATATTATAGAATTTTTGGATAGGGAGAAGCTAAGCCAACTAAACTGAAGAGGACACACACACACACACACACACACACACACACACTCAATTTCTTCAGCTGCATTCTGTAGTTATGCCATGTTTCCCAGGAATTTCCATGAGCTTCGGTTTCCGTATTGGTTAAACAAGGGGATTGTGCTATATCCCTTCTGACTGCAACAATCTATGGTTCTAATATAAAAACCCATTTAGATTTCTCTGTGAGATAGTGTTCCCTGTGGAACTTCCCAAGACAAGTCCAGCTGTTTTTAAGGTGATTTTTTTTCAGTACCTAGATTTCAAGAGGAAAGGCAGATTCCAGTAGTATAGTAAACTGAAGTTTTCTATTTATGCTTTTAATTATCATTCATTTATCCATTCACTCTTTCAACAGGTATTTATTAAGCACCAAAGATTTGCCAATAGTATGTCCATCACTGTGGATATAGTATTTAAACAGAAGTGGGTGCTACCCTCATAGAGGCTGCAGTTTTATTTGAGGAGACACTTAAACAAGCATCATGAAAAATGTTAAGATGCTAATTGCTTTCTCTACATGAATTATACCCTTATATTGATTAATATTAAAAAATGTTTTGTCTTAAATAAATGTGCTTCAAATGAAATGTCAAGTCCAGGGCCTTTTATAAATGACCACATCATAGGCCATGCACACACTTTTATTTTTAAGAAGTACTTTAACAAGTGTTATGAACCAAACATATATAAATATTAAACAATAATCAAACACAAAATTGGAAAATTATAATCCAAATACACTTAGATTTCCCATAAAATTATAAACGATAATTTTAAATGTGTATCTTGCATGTATCACACTGAAAAATGTGTTAAAAATAAACAGATTAAAAAAACAGAACTTTCATTTCCAGGTGGTTCAAAAAATTGTATTTATATACATTAACTCATCATGAATTTACCATCTTTTAACTTGGGTAGTCCTCCAGAATAATGCATTATTATAAAACAACAAAGGACTGTGATTCCCTAAGAGATAAACCAGGTGGAGACACATAAGTTGGCTGTAAAATAACCTAAGAAAATTTAAGGGTTCATAATGTTATTGGATTACTAATAGCTGGATCTCTTTTCTAGGTTGGTATAAATTTTGGTCAACAGGATACCATGTAATAGTATCCATTCTCCTTTCTTGGTATATGAAAATGTCACTTATATCAAGTATATAATATCATTAATAGCAAGTACATAATCCAGTTTTGGAAAATCCTCTAATTCAGCGGCTTTCAAACAGAGGCTTTCAACTTCAAGACTGAAATAAGCATTATGGTCATTTCTATTATTGTATTTAACGGAGTGTCTGGAATCTTGAGTTCATATGGATAGACTAAGGTCTGAATTATTGAAAAACTGTTTCTGTCCTAATTTGCTTCTTTAAAAAAATGAAGATTCAGAAATGCATTAAATACCGAGAAGCCCCTTAGACCAAACCAATTTGTAGGGATGAAGTGGCAGATAAAGATGTGGAGGAGCATCCACCTGTCAACCTAGATGCCATTTAGGTACCTGTCAGTGAGAAAATATGAAAAGAAGGATACTACTCCATTCCCCCACCTCTTAGACATATCCATTGCCAAATTCATATCTTTTTCTTGTAGGAGAGAGGGGAAACTCTACTCAAAATATCTATGTAGACTTGCTTTATCAAATGCTCTTTAGTTGATCATGACTTTGAAACAACTATTGGGAAAACACAAAAAAGGAACATATGGATCAGTTATCAGGTCCTGCCACAATCACTTATTTTAATGTTCACAACACTTTAGTCTTATGTAATTTCTACAGCAACCCTGAAATACAGATGAGAAAACTGAGGCTCAGGAAGATTAAGTAACTTGGACAAGGGCACTCATAACAGAAATGTAAACCAGGTGTCTTATAGGTTGAATAAGATTCCTATTAAGCATTGGGTTGCCAACAAATGTAGTAGATGTTAAAATATCTAAAATGTAAGTTTAAATAATGTCATTTAAAAAGAAAAAAGAAACCAATGTACGCAGAATTAAAAAATGTCTGGTCTTAACTAGGTGTCATTCTTTCTGTACATTATGCTGCTTCCAAAACATCACAGCCTTGACTTCATATCCTTTCCTTACACGGAATTGAAGCATTGTTCTTGTTCACACCATGTTTATGATTATGATAAATATATTTTAAGTCACTGAAATCATCAGTATTTTTATGAATCACAGGCTCTTCATGTCCATTTGGAGCACCTAATCTAACCTCCTACTTAACACAAAAATATGTTTAACAGTCACAATAACAAGAGGCCATCCAGATTCTACTTGTCTCCTTTCGATAACAGAGAGCTCACTCTCTCAGAGAAGACAGGTTATCATGCACATTTTTCCTTCCTCCTATATTCATTCATTCAACAAACCTTTTTCAAATAGCCAATACAGTTGAGTGACCACTGGTCCTAGAGTTAGAATATGTGAATTCTTGTCTCGACATTTTCCTGCCTTGCTGGGTAATCAAAGATAACCTCTCTTTAATTCAATAGCCCATATTTTAAAATGAGTTAGTTGAACCGGATGATGGTAAGGCCACTTCCCAGGCTCTGGCATTTTGGTAATTTCTAGTTGCTTTACCACCATAGCTGCTCTTTTCTGTTGAGATTATATTGGCCAATTCTTAGAAGATGAAAGAAGTTTAGCCTATGAAGAGAAAATTTCACAAGCTACCACTAGGAATGCATCTAAAGAGGAAAGAGAGGCCTAACATGGAAAGAGGGTAGACGTGTGTGTATGTGTGTGTGTGTGTCTGTCTGTATATACTCTACTGAATAGGAATGTAGGAGTGTTAGGGATGATGAAACACAGTTGTATCCACTAAACCAAAAGAGATGATTAATTCTAATTTTCAATTAATGGGCTCAGGAAATCTTAAGTATTAATTGCATTATTCCAAAATTTATGATATTTTAAAAACTACTAAGCACTATATTTTTGAAAATCCACATTAGCAAAGCATTTCAGGTTTAAGGAAAATATCATGGGAAATGTAAAAATGATTGGTCTTTTTCAACCTATTCTTCCAAGCAGACAAACTAAGATTCCTCAAAAACTTCCCTCTTAAGAAGTTATGTTTCATTTTGTTTTTAACAATATAACCAGGTGGCGTATACCAGCTCATATGCTTTTGTATTTTAACATTGTTAGAACTATGGATTTCCTTTCTTCTTTACAGTGAAGGAAAAGAATTTTATGAGCAGTTAAAAAATGCATATTTTAACCCAAAAGTCAATTTTCCCTGGTTAAAATGATTTAGACCTGAGTAAATATTTGCAGAGTGATTTCTTTTTTATAGCTAGAACACAATGAAACCTATAAATGTTGTCTTTAGAGGTATGTCCTATAGTGCATACCATTCAGTAATTATCATCTGAGCACTGTCGTGTCCTCAAGTCAGGCAAACATTAGAAACTATCTATTATCTGAATTATGATGCTGGTGTGTGAACCCCTAACCTGAGTGACTAAAACACCTACTCACAACTTTTCTTGGACCATCAGGGCATTATGATGTATTAACTAAGTCAGTCTGCCCAAATTCTTAAATTTTATTTGTTTATTTTATCCAGTCTCTAGAATGTTTAAGTGGTTAATTACATTAGAGATAACCTACTTACTAAATATGACTTTAGTGCCAAAGCCATTTTTAAGTCGAGTGCATAAACTCAAATATGCCTTAAAGTGGCAAATATTTGATTCTGTTCACAAACCTTTAAAAGAAAAGGAGACTAGAGAGCAGCCATTCTTGGACTGAGGATTGTATGTCAAATATGAAACTATATCAAATTTTGAAGGCAACTTGTGAACCTCTGAAACTAGGGAATTAACAGAACATCAAGTCCAGCAAGATCACAAGGGACACAATCCTTATGCAAGAAAATAATGCCATTGAGCCCTCATTAAAAGCCCATTTCGTCTTTAGCCATCAAAGACTGTGAGTGCACTAAGATCTTGGTTATATCATCAGGGATAACTAAAACAAGTGCCAAGAGAAATTGTGCACTTTTAGTTCTCACATGTGTCCATCTGTTCACATATAAACATATATTCTGCTTTCTGTCTGATTTCTAAAATCTTGATATCAGAATACCCTGGGCTTTTGCCCATTTCCTAAGAATGCAGACATCACATAAGCTACTATTAACCCATGTGTGATCCACTTCCATGGTGGCTGGAAAACTGCCAGTTACAACACATGGTGCCTGGTTAACAATGTCTTAAAATATAAATGAATTTATTTTTTAAATTAACACATTTTCTTATGGAAATACCTTAATAAGCCCTTCTGCATGTAAAAGAATAGCCTCCATGTGGATTTTTTTGTTCTTTTAAGACTTTTTTCAAGCATATCATAAAGTTAACCATAAAAGTTTCTGCGACAATCCAGAATTTCTTGATAAATTTTAAAAAGGACTCTAGTAAAAAATTTGGGAGACTATATAACATAGATCAAACAGTTTTCCTTTACAATATGCTGTACTCAAGAGTCAACTCTTACACATTAATTTATGTAAAAATACTTGTGATTTCCTAAGTTTCCATCTAACCATCTTAATAGTACCTCAACAACAAAACTGCTAAAGTGATGAGGCAAATGGAAGTTCTAAAATCTAGCAACAAACAAATTGGATTAATATCTGATGAAATCTTTTAGCCCTGTTCTGAGGCAGCCATCCGTGGATCACTGTGGTGACTCAAGCCAGAAAGAGCTTGTTTAAAATGTATACATATAAATAAATAAATACATCAAATGCACTGCATTTGATTTACATATGTACAAAAGAACCAATTCCCACCTTTGAAAGAGTCTTAACACTTATGGTATTTTAACTGTCCTAATGATGGTTGAAGAAACATCATTAAGAGTGTTGATCACATTGTCAGCTGATAACCAGTTACATCCCTAACTAGTGGCAGGGGACCCTACTACAAATGTCTCCAAGAGTGAACTTATAATACCTAGACACTTTTAAAAAGACTTATCTCTAAATAAAATACACAATACACCTACAAAACAACATGAAGACTGCATTCAGAACTTTATGAATTAAATCTTAAGAAAATACATCTGTACCCTCTCCTCTCCCTTCCCAGCCACAAAAGCTGATAGACCACTTAAAACACTTAACATTGCCAAAAGTCAGATTACACAACTCTTTCCCAAGTGAAGTGTTTCACCAGTCGAGATAGTTATTTATAGCCGATGGGGAAAAAAACAGGCACCTTATATTCCATCATTAACTGAATTAAACATCCACACCATACTATTGGCTCTTCTAAAATAATTGTTTTTGCCAGCAAAGTGCTGGGAATTCCTGATACCCAATAGTCAATATTTGGCTAGCCTGGCATGTTTCTGAAACTCTTCTATATACAAACCTCTGCTGATCATCTTCTAGCTGCACTATTGTCATACACATTACGTCCCAGTGATGATGAAAACACAGCATCTTATAAAGTTGCTGAAATCTGAGCCCCTGCTTGTTTTCTCAAGTCTTGGACAAACATAACTTTAGAGAGAGCGGAGCATAGACATAAAGAAAGAGAAGCCTGCATTTTCATCTTCCTTTCATCTTAGTCATTCAGTCAGCCATTCAGAACCCTATTCAACAGAGCTTTTCATTATGCAAAAAAATGCTAATCCTTTTCCGATGCTTTCACACTTGTATAAACCCCCATTCCTTCAACTGAAAAGCAATTATATCAGTTTACCTTTCTGTCAAAAACAGGATTAATATTCCAATAACAGAATCTCTTTTCTTTTCCTATCTTTTTGCTTTAGGAAACCAGAGATTATTAGTAGAGGCATTCTTAGAACAAGAATCCATTATTTTAAATATGATTATGTTAACCAATGGGTGGAAAAGAGAGAATAAGAAGAAGAAAAAGTCCTTCAGTTACTGCAGAAACTCTTTTCTGTGACAGAAGTGACCTTCCTTTTACAGATGCCCAAAAAGAATGAGACTCACTCTGGTCTATTAATCAGAAACAAATTATGAAAGAATGTAGCTGGACTGGTTGACACTATCCTGTCTTGGGAGACTCAGTAACAGCCTAGTAACAATGTCCTCTTCATGGGTAATGAACAGCCATGACAAATGGGGCAGAGAAACTATTTATTTGCATATGCAAATTCTCACACAAGGGAAACATGTACAAACAAGTGTCATTGTAAGGTGGATTAGGCAAACAACGCTTTCTTTTTAGGACATTCTGCAGCCCAGAACATTAGTCAGCACAATTAAACCAGTCTCCATGGAGACTAATGAAATTTCACCACGGTATGAGTTAAATTAGATAGCTAGTTATGTGTTTCCACAATCCAACTTGAAATCCATTATTGTTTCAGAACAATACTGCAATTGTGCCTAGCTGATCTTTGCCAGCTCAACAAGCTCCTAAGTTGACAATTTGCATATGTTAATATAATTAAGCACTAATTACATGAAACTTGTACATATTCACATGCACTTTCCCTGGGCGCTTCTCAGTTTGAACCTTGGCCAAGTCTTTAACCCTTGGAGTGGTCTTAGAAGGGGGGGAAACCCTCTCCCTGTGGGTACAGCCCTTAGGCAGACAGAGAAAGGCTCCTCATTTATAAACACAAAGCTTAACCTGGCTTCTCATATTTCTAGCAACAATGACAGAACATATTTTGTGAGAGTGCTAGAGACCAGGGATAAGGAAAATGAAGAGAAGGGGATGGATTAGTCTTTAAAGACTCATAATGAGTATCTTCTCAAAGGAAGGCAGGAACATTCATTTCAAGAAAATGTTAAGAAAGAATTTGTTCTCATTGACATTGTCGAACCTCGGGAGATGAACATAGTTTGACAACAGCAAAAATAGCAAGTAGGAAAGGGAAAAGGAGTCAGCAGCACCTAATGAGCTTTACATAAATATATGCAGAGGCAATTAAGCAATGTTAATTACTATGACAGCAGTTAATTGAATATAATTAGATATTTTAAGCCACTGAATAAAGCATAGTTAAGATTAATTTTATTGAGATTAATTGTAAATAAGGATAGATTAACGCTGTGTTTTGACAGGCATAAAAAGTAGTTCTGCAAATTAAGCAGAAGCGTGGCCACCAGTCCAAAAATCATATATTATTTTAATGTCACACCTCAGAATCATCTCCTCAATAAACATGACTTTTTAAACCCAAACAGACAGGAATCTTGAAGAAAAACAAACAGCTTGCAGAGATTAAAGAGCCTTTTGTCCTTTTTCATGAGCATTTCTTTTAACAGACTAAATTAAGCGAGTCTGGTGTACGTTTTTTAGGAAGGAACATTTCACACTGAATGGAAAAAATGTTCTATCACATATGAAATTCGTGCAGCTGTGCGGAACTTGGTCCAGAGGGTTTAAGACTATAAAACACCACCAAATGATAGACAGTAGGCCTTCCCAAGATTATGTGATAAAGTCACAATCTTTTATTTTGACCTCTCTCCAAATTTCTACTTTGTATTCTTTCCAGTCAAGTCACATACATGTATTTCCTTTCATAATTTTCTTTCTCTAAGAGGATAAAAAGAAACATTGCACCTACTAAGTGCTAGAAACAAAATGTAGAAGGACTTGAAGAAGGCCTCATTTAACATAGATCAGCTAAGTCATTCAGCCACAAAATGCAATGATAGCTATAACAACAATGTGTGCAAATGACACCTCTTGATTATTACTCTCATAAACAATGGTTTCTGAAAATATTTCTTAGGAAAATATTGCTAATTGAAAAATCCTCTGCCCCAATACTTTCACACCAAACTAATTCATGCATACTCTTTAAGAAAATTAACACAGTTCTCAAGAAAGCTGAACAAATCACTAATAGGAAAGGAGCTTCAATTGATTTTGAAATAAATCAATAGGTGATTAACATAATATTTTTAAAGCAGCAGAATGTACGTACATATTACATAAACGTATATATTATATTTTCAATACCTTTTAGTTCTTAATCGAATAAGGGCTTTACACTATTGAGCCTGGGTCTACACTGCCTCACAACTTCTTTAGGATGTCTTTAGTCTTCATAACGAAAATCCTAAAATGGTCTATGAAACAAGACTACGACAAGCCATTCTACAGTGAAAGATTTTAAATCATCCAGCCTCTTCTAATAGACTTGAGACTTATTGAGGTAGAAACCATAAAAAATGAAGAAGGGAAATTTAATCCCTGAAATATTGATTTGCACATTAATATCATATAGGCAGAGGGCAATTTGGCTTCGTGGAAATGACACATTGTCGACCCTTGGTGAAGTCAGAGCCAATCTAACTGCTGAACGTGTCTGAGTCTCAAGAGTTATTAAGGGCTTCCCTTCTTGCCTTTATGACTTTTCTTCAGCCGACCAATGCAATCTTAAATGTATTATCTTTAAGAAATAATTGTAAAACCTCAGGGGTTTTCCAGTTAATGGAAGGGAGGCCAAACCACATCAGATTCTGAAATGCAACATTAAACCCTTGCAATCAACAAAACCACCTCAATTCTCATCCATCCAGTGCAGGATCTAATATTGTTATTAGAGATAATCAAATTTCATTGTGTAAATTTAGGCTCATGGTCAGAATGGAAGCAGTAAATTCTGCAATATTAAACAGTGATTTTCTCAGCCTCCTTTATGTTTTCCTTTGCTCGTGAAGAATCTTTTAAAATAATCCAACTAGCTCAAAATTAATGAACAGATTTGGGCTCATCTGCTAAAAACTGCAAAAGATTACAAAAGCGCTGAACATGTTTGCCTCATTTTTAACTTTAAGTGGCAACTTTCACTTCATAGAACCAGAGTCCACTATCCCTGTCTAACCCCACAGTTGGTGGTATTGCTTTAGGACTTACACAGCTGGTTTACCTGACCTTTCTTTGTTCCTTGGGTACATTTCACTTTTCAGATTTATGATATTTCCCCCAAATTTCATTGACCCTATCTTCATTGCCATAAACATGAAAACACCTAAATATGAGTTTACTTTTTAAAAAATCCAAAATCAACCAGCAACTGAATAAAAACACAGTGGTGCTCTCCCCAGTTTATGCCATAAATATGAAAACCATTTAAAAAAATAACTGTATAAACCTTATGATCCCCACACTGAAGCCAGGTGCAAGAGGTTAAAACAGCTGGCTAGCCATCTTTTATTTTTGTGTGCCTTCCTGCTGATTGAAACCACAAACCTTGAAAACTATCAAATATTCCCTTAAGGATTTTTTTTTTTTAAGATGAGGAAAGAAAAAAGAAAACCTTCATTCTCTTTAATATGCTCTTCAGTGGAAAAGGAAAACTCCAAAATACAGTCAGTCACAGAGGTAGTGAAATAATTCCGAATATCTCCTTTCTGTTTTATTTAAACCATCCTTTTCAGCAATTTCTATACACAATAGTTTTTATTCTTCAGTTAGTAAAGAAGAAACAGAAAAAAAAAAAAAAAAAAAAACAGAAGGAAAGTCTGAGCTTGCTCTGTCAGTTTTGCCACTAAATACAAAGTAAAACAAGTGTTGATGGCACCGAGAGTGTTACATACCCGGGCTGTGTTTTTGCATTGCTCTCAATGGAAGCGATCGATGCCCGTGTCACTGTCGCGTCCCAATCGCAGCCAAGTCTCAGCCTTAATCTAAGCAACACCCGAAAAGGCAGCGGCAGCCGCAGCCTCTCTCTCACTCTTCCATCCATCCACCCAACTAAAAATATAATACTACATATGAGCTTTAACCACTCCACGTTTATAGGGATCAAGCCACTGAAAATCCAGGAGAACACAATAAAAAAAAAAAAAAAAACCTCCTCTGTCTCTTGTCTCTTCTCTCTCTCCCTCTCTCTCTCTCTCCCTCTCTCCCCCCCCTTCCTCTCTCCTCTCTGTCTCTCCTTTTGCCATCTACATGATCCTTGATTAAACATGGAACAGAGTTAATAAAAAGGGTGGGGGGGGGAGGACTCAAGGAGAGGAAATGCAACTGTCAGAAATCAGGACGGCCAGATTTCCTGGTGAACCTGCCTCTGTCTGAGTCAGTGTCAATCCACCATCTTCTGCCAGTGAACTTGTCTTTGGGTTTTTGTTTGGTGTGTGTGGGGGGGAGATGTTGTTGTTGTGTGTGTGTGTATGTGTGTGTGTGCTTTTTTTGGAAGGGGGGAGGGGAAAGACAAGGTGGGGGCCGGAGGTGGGGGGGAGAGTAGGGAGAATGTGTGTCTGTGAGTGTGTGTTGAGTGTGAGTGTGTCTCTGTGTGTGTAGGGGTCGAGGTGGGGGGGGGGGTCCGTGTTTGCGATTTGAACCTTTGGTACCTACAAGGAGGGTGTCTCACCGAACGGTAGCTAAAACCTCACCAGAACCGCGCGGAAGTGAGAAGTCGCGGCCAAAGGCGCCCGCAGAAGCCTCCTCTCTGGGCCGGACCCCAGCCCGAGCGGCCGAAAGGAGCCCCCCGCCCGGATCACAGGTAACAAAAGAAATAGAAACCAGTGCACCGTCTTCTAGGGGAAGGGGATTAGGATAGGGAACCTTCTGTAACTTGGACATCGGCAGAGAAACTTTATACAATTCCATGAGAAATTTTATTATTTTTTTCTGATAGAAAAGAGGAGCCAGAAGGGGATTGAGGGTGGATAGAAGCAGAAGGAAGGAGAGACCCGGCGCATTACAGCCCCTTTTCCCTTAGCTGCTCCCAGCCAGAAGGCGCACTTGATGCTTGGAGAAGCAAAGGAGGTGAAGTTCATTTGTAGGCATGGAACCCTTTTAGGGGGGCCGAAGAATGAATCGGTTCTCACAGCCGAACACAGCCACTCAATATACACACACACACACACACACACACACACACACACACACACACACACACCCCTTGCCCTTTGCTAAAAAGAAAGGAAAAGATTCTTGACCCCAAGCCGCGGGCGTCTATCCGCTGGTCTAACGCACAACCGGCGGTGTTCCGTCCGGAGCAAGCAGCCGCCGCCTCCCGGGTCCCTGGCCCAGAGGCCGGGCGATCCCGCTTCCTAACGGACCTGCCTTCCCTCCGCGGCGCCCGCGCCCGCGCCGCCGAGAGCAGCCCTCGCCAGTGCCCGCCGCGCCCGCTCCGGTGGGCGGGTGTCTACCTGCAGCCCCAGCCCCAGCGTTCACCCCAGCCTCTTGGAATCCCCTCCCCAGAGCTCACGAACCCCCGGGCCTCCGCCAGCCCCGCACACTAAGCGACCTTCGGGGAACTTGAGAAGGGGAAGAGGGGCGGGTGGTAAAAGGAGGAAGAAAAACGAGGCTGAATAAGGTGGGGTGGAGGGTGGAGGGTAAAGCAGGGAAAGAGCAGGGAGAGAGGGGCTCCCAGCCCCACTGACCAACGTCCAAACTTTCAGAGGATGAGTGCGGAGGACCAGTCATCCCGATCGGGGCGCAGGGGCGCGGGGAGAGCGGGGACACCTGGCAGTGCCCGCGCCGCTGCGGAGCTGACAGCTTCCCCCAGCCTCTAGAATTCCCCCGGCTCGCGGGGAAGGCAAAACCCGAAAAGACAGGGAAAAGGAGAGAAAACTGCCCGAGCAAACGTAGAAGATCCTCCGCCACTTAATCCAAAAGTTAAATCCCGAAAAACGCAGCCCCCCTAAAGAAAGTGGAAAATCAGGTCCCTCAGTGCCCCCTCCCTCCCTCAGCGGAGCAAAACCTTGAGCCAAAAAAAAAAAAAAGGGGGAAAGAGATAGAAAAGGGGGGCAGAGCGGAAGATATGGTCGGGATGAGGGGATGTGTGCGAGAGCGAGCAGGAGCGAGCGAGCTAGGGGCAGAGAGGAAGAGAGGCGGAGAGGGAGAGGGAGAGAGAGGGAGCGAAATATCAAAGATTGTGCAAGATCAGGCTGGAAAGATAATCGATACTCGACCTAAATTTAACACAAACTACTCAATAAAAGTTAAAGAAAAAACTTACTTTCCATTTCCCCTGCAGTTCCTACTCGGTCTTCGCCTCTTTTTTGTTTTGCTTTTATTTTACTTACAGCTGATCACATCCAAGTGAAACGAGAGGGTTCATTAAAAAATAAAAAAATAAAAAATAATCCTCGAACTTTATTGGGTGAAAATAAAAACGCTGGAGCAGAAAGTGGGGGGCATGGAGCGGTCCTCGGGGGTCCGGGAGGAGTTAAAGCATGTGCCGACCGCGGTCTCGCTGTTTGGTTGTGAAGGGGTTGGGAAAAGGAGGAAAGGAAATGAAAATCCGATATGTCTTTATTCTGCTAATTATTATCGTTTTAGCCCTGTTTAAAAAAATGGCTGATTAAGTTGAGTGCGCATGTCTTTGTGTGTCTATTCCCGATATGCACTCTGGGAATGAGAGAGGAGAGCGAGGGAGAGGGAGAGGGAGAGGGGGGAGAGAGAGGTGTAATTAGTGAGGTGATCAACATTCCCCAGACTGCAAATGACGCGCAGCCCGGACTCAGAGCAGCTCCGGAGCCTCACGGCTTCCAAAGCTCCCAGCGCTGCGGCTGGAGCCCCGGATGCGGCGACCGCGGAGAGGACAGGGGATGGGGACCTCCGGGGCTCGCACCCCACGCGCCCCTCCGCGCGACTCCCAAACTTCATTAGACACACACACGCTCTTACACACAAACACAGACACACACAGAGCAAGAAGGGGAAGGAAATAAAACATAGATACCGCCAAAGCATGGTCCTTTAACCATTTGAGATTTTTTTTTTATTTTAATGAGGCAAAGTAATTATTATCGGACCAGAGATTTGTTTACTAGGGAGCTTTAAGCAGAAATATGAGTTAGGGTGATGAAGAGCTTTTCTCTGCCTAGTTTATTCTGCTGTGCACATGAACGCACTTTAATGGCGAAATGCGGGGGCCTGAGCAAATATGCAGATATATGTAAATAAAGAGTGCCTGGCTGTGTGCAAACACCGCTCAACCCAGCCTATTTCAAAGGAGGAATTGCACTCTGGATCCTTAGGCACTCTATTTGAACACGTATCCTTTACTTGTATACGCAGGAGAGAAAACCCAGGGTATGGGAGATGGAAGCGATTAGTCAAAGAAAACTTCCAAATGAGAATAAGTGACGGTTGCAAGAATGATGGGGGGGGTGGGGTACAGTTCTAGCCTTTATGTAATATTCTTGAATATTTTATCAGAATTGCATAAGTTCAATGTAATAACTTTAAGAAGACTTAGAAAAGAAAAACCTTTCATCTTTTGAGTCTGTTGAGTTATCTTTCTTGAAGCACATTATGATGAATTTTAAAACCCCACTACAGATCTCATTAGAATGAAATATACTTGGTATTTTCTGGTGCAAAATTTAAGGTGGCTGATTCTCATTTGAAAATCTAATTATCTCTTTCCAATATTACAGATGTGAATATGAGTGACACTTTCATTAAAAGATAATTAACTAAAACTAGGAATAGACATACTTTTAAATATCCCCTACTGAGTTTGGAATATATATATGGAATATATACATATATATACACATATATATGGAATATATACTATATATACACATATATATGGAATATATACATATATACACATATATATGGAATATATACATATACACATATATATGGAATATATATACACACATATATGTGGAATATATATATACATATATATGGAATATATATATATATACATATATATACACATACACATATATATATGCATTGCTACTCAGCATCTTGATGCACTTCGCACTACTATACTACAGGTCACAGGTAGACACCATCTATGTAATATTTCAAAAATAGGAATTCTAAAGAGAAAGTAAGAACAACAAATCAAATGAACTAAAAACAGGAAATACTTGCAATGTCCAGCTTCCTGGACAGGTGATGTTTCAGCTGCCTTTGAGTTGACAGGCCTTTGAAGTTCTGGATCGCCAGGATCTGCTTCAAAACCTTGTCTTAGGCCTTAAGCACCAAATCTACCAAATACCAACAGAAAGGTTTATCGCACAAGTATTTGGAACTACAGAGACTGCAAAAAATGCATCTTTCCAGGCCAAAAACCTTGCGTTATCAGGGAACATTTGGAAAATCCTAGGACTGATGCAAATGGATTAAAAACCAAACAAAACACCTGGGAGGATAAAAGCACAGTCCTCAAAAAAGCAGACCTAGGCCCAGATCAGGAAAGCTGGTTGCCTTCAGCAGCTGGCTAAAGTTACAATGAAAGTCCAGAGGCATGGAGTGGAGAAAAAAAAACCCTAGATATGGTCTTTATTAAGAGAAAAAAGCAAATCACCACCTTAGGGATCCGGAGTCAGTGCAGGTACTAGTGTTTTAGAAACCAAGGCTACTAAATGTTAACAGAAAGAAAATCATCTGTCTCTCCAAAGACTTTATTCGATTTTAAACTTCTTTGGGAAGAAATTTGTTGAAAGTGGAAAGCTTTCTAACATTTTAAAGTTACTTTGTTTACAGCCCCACCTTTACACAGCAATTGTATCACCAATTTGCTAGCAGTATCTGATTGCACCTCAGTGGAGTTTATCCATATGCCTTAAGAAACATACATGCACACAAGGGTAACATTTAAATTCTCTGCAACTTGTAAGTGAAAAAGGTGTTTATGTAGCGTTACTGTTTACTGAGAAACACCCCAGAGAGTAAAATTTCTGGCTTTAAAAAAAAACTACTTGAGGTGCGTGCATGGGGAAGGGGAGTGGGAGCTTTTAAAGAGACTGAGGGGAAATGAAGGCAGGGAAACTTTCAGGTTCAAATCAGAAAAGATCAAGCCCTTTGCGGGAGAGGGCTCCATGTACAAGCTCACTGATGGAAAAACCATTTCCTGCGACTTCAGACGGGTAAATGCATATGATGAAGGAAACACCTGAGAACAATAAGTCTGTTTCAGGCTCAGGTGAAGAAAGAGGTCTATTTCTGGCCTGGAAGAATAGGGAAATGATCATCATTTCTTTTTCAAGTTCTTTATTTCTTTTGCCTTTTTCTCCCTGAGACATCAATAATATTAATGTCATTAATGTCAAGACAGCAAACGTCAAATCAGGAAAACCATTAAAAAAAATTGGTGGCTACTTCTCCTCTACACCTCCCCCCCGTCTTTTCTTGGAAAATACAACTGTGTGTATCCGTGTGTGTGTGTGTGTGTGTGTGTGTGTGTGTGTGTGTGTGTGTCTGGAGGTGGGGGCGGTTATTGATTTCTAAGTAAGGAAACAAAAGAGGATTTGTAAGGGGTGCCCATTTTATCAACCCCTTCTTTTGCTGGCGAGAATTCTCCTCCTAACGTGTGTGTGTGTGTGTTGTTGTTGTTGTTGTTTACCATTTCTTTCTCGTTTTCTTTCCGTTTTCCCTAAGAAGAGAGGCTGGAGGTGAGGGTCGGGGGTTAATGGGCTGAGGGAAGGGGCAGAGAGGTTCTAGCTCAGAGTCAAGAGTTTCCTCCAGGGCTTGGCCTCGGAGCGCGCCAGCGTGAGGAGGGCTGTTGGGCTGAAGCGGCGGCGGGACTGCGTGGGGTGGGCCCTGGGGCGCGGAGCGCGGAGCTCCGCGCCGCTGGCAGGGGCACGAGGAGGCGGGCGAGCCCGAGCCCAGCCCGCGGGCCGCTATGGGGCGCGAGCGCGATCCGAGCTGCTGGACCTGGCTGCGCCGCTGTGCCGCGGCCGCTTGCGCCCTACTTCTGGGCTCCCAGCGCCAGGAAACCCAGCTGCTCCTCTCGGGTCTCTGCGGACGCCTTTGACCCTGACTCCCACTCCCTGCCCCACCCCCATTCCACTGTCCCTAAACTCTGCGCGAACCCGCCGCCGCCCTCACGGAACGTTGGGCCACTTTTTATTTCAAAGTGAAAGGAGCAGAGGTTTCCCTGCCGCTCCGAGAACTTTCCCTAGATCCTCTTCAACACTTTACAGGGCAACCTCAGCCCAGCCACATCCACTGCAGAGCACTCGGACCCTGACATTGAGCACCGAGTTAGGGGAGAACCAAAAAGGACTACCAGGTGGTTAGGTGTTGAGTGTTGCAGGCAAGGAGTAATTAACATTGAGACAAAAGGTAATTTCCACTTCTAGACTTTTTCTTCGGCGTATTTTATTTCCCAAATCCACTCCGAGGACACTCTTCACAATCGGTCTAATGAGTTTTCAGCTGTTTGTTCTGTCTTTCTCCCACCCTGTCCTCACCAATTCACTAATAAATATCCCACCTCCCTGTCCCCAGTGTCCCTCCAGCTCAAGAACAACTCCAGCCCAAGGGGAAAAAGGTTTCCAGTCTTTTGACCGCGCTTCCGGGGTCTATAGATGAGCTCAGTTTGAAACGAGGTATTACAAGATTTCAGCGTCAGGAACTCATTATATCACCACAGACACTTTAAGATTCTCAGCCCCTCTCCCCCTTTTCTCTTTTTGTTGGGTCTTCTCCACCCGGGGGCTATTTAACAAAGGCAGTGTGTTAACTAACATTTTTGTTTAAGTTAGCAATCCCTTTCCAAAACACACTTAAGTCAGATACCAATATTTGTCACTGTGTGTGTAGGGGGGCGAGGAGAGTGACAGGGCTGGGGAGTATTTGTGTAAGGGAGGGATGTGAAGTTGACAATGAATGGAAAGGTGCAGGGCTTGTTTGGGAAGGTGTCATAAACACATTATATTTACAGTGAAATAATTCAAGAAATAGTGGGGTGTATGTGTCTGTGTGGCTCTGTGTGTGATGAGGGAGCCAAAGCTTTCTATACAGAACAAGATATATATTTTTAAAGAACTAACAAAAAAGGGGGGATTTAAAATATGACCTAACATTGAGAATGGACACTGTCTTTGATGGAGGGAGTGAGCTAGTGGAAATCAAATTCAAAAGGGAAAGGCATTTTGAGTGTGTATATACGTGTGTAGTATTTGTGGGCAGTTAAATTCCTCCCTGAATCCCTCCCCTCCTCCAGCTACACTCTCATCTCCTTTATGGTCTTCTTCTTTTTCTTAAAAAGCATAGAAATGTCCCCCTTTTGTTCCCGGGTCTCTGTCTCTGCACCTCTATATCCATGTGTATTTCTCTGTTCCTGGACTAAAGTCCATTTTTGGTTTTACTTTGGAGTAAATGTTTTAGCTTTTTTCTTTTTTTTTTTTTTTTTTCCTTGGGGATTCTGACCTTTCAGGGGGCAAGGGAGTCATGATGTAGAGTTAGACACAGGTAAAGAAAGGAAGGGGGAAAGAGGGAGGGGCTAGAGGGTTTGAGGAAGGAAGAATTAAGGGAGGAGAGGAGGGAAAGGGAGAAGAAAGAGAAAAGTCAGATGCCCTCTGGCCTTTCAGAGGTCAGAGCTCAGACAGTGCTGTGACCTCTTTTCCCTCTAGGCAACCAGCCCAGTGTTTATAAACAAATCAGACAGGACTCTCCCCAAACAATAGCAGTTCACTAACTTCATAAGCACTTCCACAGCACTTATGCAAATTAATGAGGACCCCTTATCACATTCCTCTCCCCAACACACATACATGTTCACACCACCAAAAACGAAGATCAAAATCACACCCTCCTCAAATATATATGGAGATATTTCCAGCAAGAGTATCCAAAGAAAATGTTACATTCTGTTTGGGGAAGAACTCCAAGACATGATCCAAATGGGAAAGGTTAGACAAATAGAGAGAGAGTAGATACAGACAGACACGCACACACAGACAGAATAACTAATTTCATTGAGCAGAAGATAAAGTGATATTTTAGACCTAAAAGCATCTATATCTAGTCAATGAAATGCTGTATAGACAATATACTAAACTCTGGCCACCAAATAAAATTATTTTAAAACGACATTGCATTCATCCAAACACCCACATTTCTGAGACAAATGTGCAGATATTTACAGCTGAAGAAAAGCCACCACCACTATATGCAATGTCCCTAAATATTAGACACAAGAGCACTATTAAATCCTACAGCAAACAAAACAGCCCATCTGATCTAAGTTACAAAATGTATAATTATTTCTACCTTTAATTACAAAAGACAGCTAGCAGAAACTAAATGAATCAAAGATTTTGAAAGAAAATGTGGTTTGCCAAGATACAGGAATGGTAGCTTTACATTAAATTATAACCAAAACACCAATTCAGAAATAAATGACAAGATAGAAAAAGAAGGTGAAAGCAAAAAAAAAAAAAAAAAAAAAAAAAATGCATTAAATGATTTTCAAACTTTTGCTTTAAAATGATTATCAGTTAAAGTCTAAGAGAAAATGGTTAAAGAAAGTATACCTCAGAGCAAAAAGATCATCTCCTTTTCTTCTTTGTCTATCTGTCCCCTGTTAAAGCATATGGAAAATGTTTTCAAAATGCCCAGATTTGGCACATTGTCATTGCAAAGAGGAGCGCAGTGATGCTGTTAGAGAAAATGGGAAATAAATTCAGGATTGGGTGCTGCCTCCTTCAATGCGGATTTATCTAAGTTTAATTTAATATTCCGCAATCACTGAATGATCACATATAACTCACCAAGATTTTAAAGGGCTTTATTTAAATACCTTGAGCAATAAGAGAATGAAATTTAAACCATTTCAGCCATTGCTTGTATTTTTTGTTTATTTTCCTATTAGGAGAAATTTAAGTGGCAATTTCTAATAATAAAAGGAAAAACGATGAAGATTTAGGTTTCTTTTTTAAAGGGAGAATGTTAAAGGAAAGCATTAGCTTTATTAAAATCATTCTGAATGTAAAATCAAAAAGCACAAAATGGTTGTTTGTAAAACACTAAACCTTTAATCGATTTTATTGGCATTCCGATCGATTAGATAAACGGAAATCTATAGCAAACATCAAAGCATTTAAAATATTTTCTCTATCTCATTTATAAACAAAACTTTTCTTTTCAGCAGAAAAAAATGATTATCAAACGACTAACAGGAAATTCTTCAGATATCAAATTACGATAATAAAATTATTTCCACATGGAAAGGGATAATGACAATGATGATAGTAATTACAATAATGAATAATTCAACAACCCTTTGACATGTATGGAAGAACCTCAGCAGAAACGGGTGTTTGAAGGGGGGCTACTTTAAAATAAATACTTTATTTTTAAAGGAATATTTTAAGAGACAACTCGAGGGCAGTTGCTTAGGTGTGCCTGCCGAACTAGTGTTGATTTCCCTGCAGATGTAAAGGAGTCGATTTCTTTGCCGGCGGTTCCCTTCCAAATTGAGTTACTTCTTATAAGCAAAATTAATATGCAAACAAGAGTGAGCCCTACCAGATTTACAAACTAGTGTCTGGACTTGTCTTCTACCTATTCTTAAAGGTGATTCCCAAATTATAGAGAGGGGCGAGGACTAGACTCTCCAAACCTGAAGTGAAGGAAAACGATTTATTTGGAGATGTGAAAACTGCTGTCCGGAGAAATGCAGCCATTAGAGCTTATGGCATCCTAGCTGTGGCGGCAAGAGGAAGTGTGGCTGTAACGAGTATTATGTTTATTTGTTAAAGAAAATCAATGGAAGTGGCTGTAAAGTAGTTAGTGAGGCGTGTGTTTGGGACTCGCGGGGAATCGTGACTCCGGCAGGCTGGTCGAGCAGCCCTTCTCATTGCCAGCAAAGTCCCTGCGTCGCCCGGAGCCGGGGCGCGGACCGCGCGGCACCTGGCTTCGCGCTCGTGGGTCCTGCCCCGCGTTGCTCTGGTTGACCGCCTGTCTACACAATCTTCTGCCCTCTCTGTCCGAAGTCCTAGCAATTGCTCCCTGACTCGGGCTTTTTCCAATTGACTGTGGTTGTCTTCCCACGCCCCGCCTCAGCAGCACACACCTTTTTCCTCTTTTTTTTCCTTAGGGATTCCTGTCGTTTCCTCCTTTCCTTACGCTGGGAGCCTGAACTTCTGTTCCTTTCCTTCTGCTGGAATCTCTCTGAATCTCCCAGTCCCTTGGGTGAATCGCGGACTATTTCTTTCCTACCCTGCCCCTCCCCCATTTCTCTCTCCTGCCATTTATTTAGCACCCGGGTCTTCTTATCCTCGCACTTCTATCCTCTCCTCCAGACATTCCAGAGAGTTCTCATCACACCAGAATGCACTTTTTTTCTCCTCCTACTACTCCCTTTGGATTGGGGAGTAAAGGGGGATTTCGAGTTGAACTCCCAGGGGTTTTATTCTATTCTTTTAACAGCTTTACTTTCCCTTTTCTTCTTTGCATAACCTTCACCTACCTACTAATTTATAACAGAAGCGGTTTCTTTCCCTTTCATTTCCTAGCTTACAATTTCCGTCTGGGGTTGTGCATTGCACGTGCACTCTCTGACTTCCCCGCCCCCGCTCCCCCCGCCCCACCAGCCTCCGTCCAAGGCAACTATTTTCTTATACTCGGTTGCCGTCTAATTGCATTTTCTCTTCTCAGAGTTAAGTTAGTTTCCACGATGTAAAGTTCACCGTACAGCGCCTTTGCATCTGTCAAATTATTTCGTTGCCCAAATGAACGGTAGGGTGTGGGGGGAAATGTATCAACCACTTAGGTTCCTTTTAACACCTTTTTACTCTCAGTCCCACCACCCACTCCAGTAATGTCTAATGTGAATAATAACGAATTCTGGAAGACGTTTCCTCTCAGCGCGTGCTGATTGCTCGTGAGTTATTCCTGAGCGGGTCTCAAAGCCCTCACTTGTATCTTCTGACTTCGAGTGATCACCATTTAAACCGTCCACCCTTTCTTCTCTTTCCCTCACTGTCAGCCCTGACTGCGGGAGGGGGACGCAGCCTAAAGACCTCGTACTCTTGCTTCTTGTTTCTAGCTGCTGCAGCTGCCGCTGAAATTCGCTGTGGCCGCTGCCTCTTCCCGCTTTAATCCCAGACCTCCAGTCATTGGGCAGCTCCTCAGAGGCAAGAAGTCAACACCATGGCAACCCGACAAGCCTATCAAATCACCGGCTGGCGTGACAGCAGCAACACTGCAGGCAGGAGTGGGCTGGGCGGAAGAGCAGAGTGGCCACTGCGCTCAGGTACACAGTCTGGGAGTGGACAGCAGCTGCTGATCTCCACGTTCTGGCTACACATATGTGCACCACCCAGTCCATACCCCTACCTTATGTGCCCTATTAAGTTCTAGAGGAGAAAGGGGACGAGGAGAAGGAGAGATGCATATAGGCTTGGAGGAACAGGAACCGCAGAAAAGAGTTTTAAACTAAAAGGAATCCAAGTCTTAGAATTGTAAACTGAAGATGTCTTGTGCCCCAGCAGTCTATGAAAACAAGTCACAATAGGCTCAAAGCTAAATGGAAGGAGTTTACACAAACAAGGTGTGTGTGTGTGTGTTTGTGTGTGTGTGTGTGTGTGTTTGCCAGTTCTGTTATTTGTTTGAATATGAATGCAGCATTCCGTTCTGGAGCTCCAAAAGGATAAAGGAAGATGTTGCTCTGGAGTTCCAAAAGGATAAAGGAAGATGTTGCATTTTAAAATTTTCTTGTCTGTCACTGTTGGAGTCTGCTCAACTTTAATTTCAGCTATGGTAATGGTAACTGACTTCCTTGAAGATGACCTAAACTTTACCTGAAACCGTCTTTGCCTTGTTCTTTCATAAAAGGTGTGTTGCGTGTAATGTGTGTTCTAGATCTTGATTCCATAAAGGGAAGAAAGACACCAGGAAATGTGTGTATTCCTCTAAGGCCTACCTGGCCTGTGTATTTCCTCATTTTCCTTAAGAAATGTTGAATTAGGCAGATGGAGGAAGATGGGCATTTCACTAACATTTCAGAGTATTGTGTAAATTACCATGAGATAGATTGGAATTGCACTGTTCTTTTTTATTTTAAAAGCAAACAATATTTTTGAGAAACACACAACATATTTCTTAACTTACAATTTTATTGTGAAACCTTTGACAAATATTTGTACAAGAATATAGAATGCTATCATTGACCAAACGTCACCCTAGGTCACTTATCTCATCATGATTTCTAAATTTTGGAATGCAAGTTTGCCTGCTGAAGTTGTATAGGACAGAAGGGAAAATTCATTTAATAACAAAGGTAATGTGTCTTATTGAGGAAATCTTGTATGAATTATAAAATCTACACTTAAATCCACTCCACATAAACACGATTCACTAAATAAACAATTTTTATATTGATCTAACATTTTTATGAAGAGGCTTTCAATGTGTAAGTATTTAAATTATACTTGGCATACATAAAATGCTAGAGAACTAGGAAGGCTTTTAAAAGCAGCAATTGCAATATTAAGCAGAGTAGGATGCAGAGCCAATGTCTGAGGCTATAAAGAAAAATTCGATGAAATCTTGAACTTCATTTCCTTACTTTCTCTGTATTTCATTGTTGATAGATCCCAATATTAAAACAGTATATTTTCAAAATATAATTTATTACAGACCCAAAATGGGCATAATTACTGGCACTAGAGAAACAGGTCGTGATATCCTAGAAAAAACTTTTGGACATAATACGATGTTTCCTGCATTGAAACTCTAATGTCATACTGGTAACGTTTTCTTATTCTGCGCTACTGTGCAGAGTTGCTCAATGAAGAAGCGCCAAGCACGTAGAGCTGAGATCTGGTTATTGCTTAAATGGCTACCTCAATGCTAAGGTATTGATATCCTTAAATATTTTTGGCTAATTCACATCACATTTAACATGTGCTGAGCGTTTACAGTGGAAAACATATGAGGAAACATAGTACTGTAATTTAAAATTAAAATGCATATGTTTAATTTGTTATCTCCTGAAACTACATTTGTAAATTTAAAATATTTTTAAAGATAAGTTTAATAAAATGTTCAAAAATATTTCAGTATACTTTGGCTTTTGTAATAATAAATGAGCACAGGAAATATGGTGACATTTAATATTTTACGATTTCTTTTAATGGCATGTCCTCAGTTACTGGAAAACTTTCAGTACTTCAGGATCTATAACACTATTCGTGTATGTGTGTGTATATAGTATGCTATTTAAGGATACTGTCACTCAAGTGTTCATTTCTATGTTAATATTTCTAATTTTAAAAAGTTAAAATGAGATGAAGTTAATACATTAAAGAATTTAAACCAAAACAAATGCCTAGGTATTTTAAGAAATCCTTTGAATTTTTAAGTTTTTCTTTATCATGAACTTGTCATTTATGGATGATTGAAAATTGAAACAATTTTTTGCATTTACAACACAAATATTTATTTTTTAATTATAAATCGATTTTAGTGTCTACCATTAAAATACCTTCATAGGTTGTACAGTATATGACCATCTGTTTAAATATAGATTCATGTATATGCCACACACATGTTGCTAGTTAGCTCTACATTCAAATCTTTACATTTAAAGCTATTTTCTACACTTTTAGTACTTCCCATATGGATGCTGTTAGAAGGAGGAAATTTCTCTCCTTTAGCTAATGAATAAGATAGTAGAATTAAACACAGGTTAAATGCTACAGTAAAAAAATCAATGCAAGGATGCCTCACTCGTTCTCAACAGGATGGATGCCATCTCCATAGAGTTCATTCTTGACCTTACCTGAGTAAGTATTTTAACTTAAAGTATGAGATGCACCTAGAGGGGTAATACATTGAGCTTAATAGGAAGACAGTTAATAACCTTTTTTCATCCTCGTGCACTATCAATCATGGCTGTCACCAGTCTGCTGAATCAAAGCAAAAGTGTTCTTCACAGATGACTGATTAGAAACGCAAAATCACAAGATCCATCTTCATGGTCACTTTTATTATAGTCATTTTTAAACTGACAGCAACCTGCTCAGTTTCAGCACACTGGGCATCACAAATAGTGTCACTCAGTGCAGCTAAGCATGAGAAGAGGTTGGTTGGATTATACTTAAAAATAATTAGGCCCTCAACCCTTTGTGGAGCCTAGAAAAAGGTATTTGGCTCTCAATCTCCCCTCCCCCACTCCTGACGTATTTTGATTCCCTTGTATCATTAGTTTAGCATTAGAAGGGAGGCATCTTAGGGTATAGTTTTATCCTTGTTAATTGTCTGGGAATTAGGAAATGAATATGTCTACTTGAAAATTACATACAACTTTTTCTGTACTGCCTTTTGTCAACTTCTTGACAACCAACAATATTGCTACCCTCATGAGGGCAAATAGTTTAAATAGGGTGGTTTTTATACAAATATGTGCGTGTGTGTTCATGCTTCAGAAATCTAAGTAGTCAGGTCATAGTAAATGATGCCCACTTACTAATAAGGTGTCCTTTTCTGTGGAAAGCATTTAATAGCATCACTTGAATGCTGTAACACTGGAATTACTGAGGCTATAACTAAATGCATAGTCTTAAAGAAGGCCAAAATACTAACTCTTAGGTAGCTAAATTCTTGACAGGTAGTGTCATATTATTTTTTTCAGCCCCAGAATATTGAAAAAAGGACAAATTTAGAAGACCAACAAATAGATATACATAAAAAGCATTACAGTAGGAGGTTTGAAACAGTTACAGCTGAATCAAATGATAAGGAACTTTGTCTTTACTAACACTTTTCATCTTTGTGATACAAGATGAAACTTTTAGGTTTATTTCATGATATTTTCATACATGCCTTAAGAATATTTTATAGTACTATATGGCAGTATTGATAAAAACATTTACATGGGGAAAGTTTTCAATAGAAAATCTTCAAAATATATTGTAATTCTAATGCCCGTTTTATAGGTTCATTATTTCACATTTTGGGAAAGTAAACCCCAATAGATATAAGTTTTAATTTAGTAATTTTAACCAAAGTGCCTTATTTTAGGTCTCCATACAGTTATCTTTTCCCTTCATCTCAAATCTCCACTTTCTTGTTAGTGCGCGCACACACACACCCCCAAACACTAAGAGAAAGAGAGATAAATCATTAATAATGTTAATATAACATAATACCCTCAGATTAACTTTCAGACACGTGAATATCCTACCTTTAACTTTTCTGTAAGGTACCAATTTTTTTCTCCATCTCTTTGTAAACCACCCCCCCACACACACACAAACACACACATATGTACACACAGACATACACACACATCTTTATTCTAGATTATGACAATGTTTTTCTTCTCTGTGAAAAATACATAAACAGCATACATATACACACAAACATATATATGAATGTATGATATATCTGTGTTTTCTACAGACGGTAATAGATGTCTAAAAGTACTCTATAAAAAGGCTAAAATTAATTTCTCTAATGTTGTACTTTGTTATACATATTTTTCTACATAGAAAAATCAAATTAAATATTGTGAAGTAAATCCAATTAGCTATCTAGTTTCATTGTATATTTTTAGTTAAATAACACTGTCTTAGAATTTGAATAGAAATATGTTAGCTAATATTTTAAAATAGTTTCACCTTATAAAAATTAATAATGATAATACTTACATTGTTAAATATGTAAAATTAGGGCTAACTGAAATGTTTATGTATTTTTAAGACACATAATTACATAAATAACAATGCAATAATCGTCTTAATGTGTTCATTTTCAGTTCACTTTAACAATAAAAACAGAATATCTCCTGACAAAATGTCTCTCTGTGTTTCTGTGTTTGTCTCCTGACAAAATGTCTCTTTGTGTGTGTGTGTGTGTGTATTTGGATACACTAAGTTTACACTTCTAGAAAGGATAATCTCATAGAATTCAATATTACTTTTAAATTTTGGGCGGTAAAATATTCTTTATGACTAGATCATAACACATCAAAATATTTATAAAAAAGATATTTATTTGAAATTCCTGGAATCTGTCCAGAATATTTTGCTAGTAAAACTAATGCAGTGAAATGATACATATATTTTTTTTGGCATCATCTTGGTGGTCTATGCAGGTGGTCACTATAGATCTTTAATATTAATCTTTAATATGCATCATAAATATGAAAATTTATAAAGTTTATAACAATTTTAGGTTTAGCATCATGTTTTCTTCTACAGATAGGTCTTAATGGACTGAGAAAATAAAAATAATTTTCTCTTTTAGAAATTTAATTAAAACAAAATATTTAAAGAAAATTAGCTTCTTTTAAAAGTTATCATGGAATGTTATTATTTGAGATTTTCATGTTTTGACAAAAATTGAAACCAACATTGACTTACACTTAAAGCATTATTGTTCATTTGGAAAGTGTTTTGGAGAAAATATTAGCATTTTTATTTCTCTGAAATCTTTAACTATTTTGCTGTTAGTTTTAAATACCTATCTTGTGTCCATTGTTTGTGCTTACATTTTCGTTACTAAGAACATTCTTATGTTTGTCAATATATAAAGCAAGCAACTTTATTTAATATAAGAATATTACATGATAAATGGACTAGCATAGTTGGTAGAAATATACTTAATATATAAATACATGTTAATCAAAACACATTTTAAACTGAAAAACCCTAATAATGTTTATGCATTGTAGCTTGGGCTAGAATTTATATTTGTGCATTACATGTAATATTTCTATATATGAATGCATATACATAACTATACCTAAACCCTTTCATATTTAGGTCATTGACTTATTTTGAATGCTATCACACAAATATTACAATTATCTTTGCCATACCTGCATTCATGCAGCTTGAATATGCAGTTACAACATTTCTCTTTTTCCGGGAGTGTGATTTTTCCCTTGGTATCTGAATTGTTCTTTGTTGAATCTTTGTGATTAAAAAAAGTAAAAACACTCTTGTATGAGTGTCAGTTTGCAATAAATGTGTGAGAAGATGTGTGGTCAGGATAGTCTGCCCATCTTTTAGCATGTCTTTTCTACCTGGGCTTAACTAAAGCTATTTAAAGAGAAAAGAAAATAAAGCAAAGGTCAAACAAAAATCACTGTTAGCATCTTGTAGTAAAAGAAAGAAAATCTTGAGATAGTTACAATTATTTATTATATAATTTTTACTGAATGTTAACTTTCAAAATGCTACTATTACTATCACTTTTTATTAAAATCGTCATTTTGTTTAATTGTTGCTTTTTAGTTAAAATGTGACATATACAGACCTTAAAAATCTCTAGAACTAGAATTATTATTTTTTCTACTGCTCATGTTCCCCAAATCTTTCTGCCTTTCAGCCACTAAAGCTAGAGGATGAATTTTATCACAAATAGACTATTTTGATCGGTGTGCTTTATTCTTACCTATTTCGGTTTACAAAAATATGCAAATAGGTGTAATGACAACTTTTAGAATGTATTCTAAGATGTTAATGATATTTTCAAGTAAACGTTTAGGATAATATTTTATAATCATCCTTTTTTTGATAGCTGAAGCTTTTACATGTAAACCTTCACTTATATATTACACTACCACTGAAGAATTTTAATGTATTACAGTTCATTTTGCAATAGATTCACAAACATTCAGAGTAGCATTATGTTGCTTAGTTATTCATTATAGTTCACATTTAGATTTTCATTTGAATTTTTCCCTTTTCAACATTTGGATATCATTTCATTAACTATCATAAACCAGTAGTTTAAGGAGGAGCAATTCTGAAATATAAACACTCTTTCTAGGATTTTACGGCATTGCCATAGGAGAGAAAGAAGGGACTAGCATTACTTTACTCTAAACATTTCCCTGTTATGATTATAAGAAAAGATCTGATACTGTGGCAATTTTTTTCATATGTGATCTTTCTTTAGAATTATTTTCAAAGTCAACTGTTCTTAGACCTTATTTTCATCTCCAAAAAGCATAAGTTTTGTTTCTTTGTAAGATATTTCTTTAGAGCATATCTTAGTTTAATTCACTTTTAGCAAAAGAAACACCCAGGCTCAATCTGGAGACCTCCTTCCAACATAATTTAGCTGGACCTTTTCTTAGTAAAGGTTTTCTGGTTTTCATTTTCACTTCATATTCTCAAATAAAAGATCCTTTGTTGTCTACCATTTGATTGGACTTAATGAAAAACACTCCATTTTAACTTAACAGTATTTCCTTTTGAATTTATTATATTTAAGAACACTGTCAAAAATCAAACATTTAATCTCAGGTTTTTATATTTCAAAATATATTACTATCACATGGCTCAGTGAGGTGATGTAAAAAGTATACTGAAAAGATTTCAAAAAGAAAAGCAAAAGTGAAAAAACCTGGCTTCATTTTAATATGAAACTAAACACTATGGCTAATGTGCAGATTGGGTACGGCAGCTGACTATGAAGACGAACATGTGACAGGGTGCCAACAGCGGAATTGTGCAGTATTGACTAAATGAGGTTCACTGATTTGTATTGAGGCTAATATCTTCTTTAAACAATTCCGTGTAAATTGTGCGTATAAAGTCATTGGAAGCTATTTCTCAGGACAGCCTCGCTGGCTAGCTACCTGCTGGAGTGAGGAAGATAATCAATAGGAAGAAATAGAGCTGAGCATGAGCCTGGGAAGCTGCAGAGCAGTTAATGCTGATAAAAGTAGATGATGTCAATATTTGGGAATAGCACAACTCTAGGATAATAGACAAAAGAGAAGTGCATATGTTGTAGGGTGTTCAAACAGGGGCAAAATTAAAGCCTAAGTGGCAGATGATGTCCTAAGCTGCACAAGACATTATTTATTACAGGTATTGTTAAATTTCTACTGAAAGCCATACACAGAGCAAGATATTGTATATGAAAGATACCTAACTTTTATCAGAAGCTTAAATACCCATTTATATTTCAATGGTCAGTAGGTTTCTGCTCATAATTAATATAGGAAAGACTATCTTTAAAACATTTGGTAGGTATATTTTTACATGCATAGAACTACATGCCTCATTAAGAAATTATTTTTTAAAAATTATCTAAGTTGCTTCCAAAATAGAGTTAAAAATCATATAAAAGTGCAAATGAAAATAGGCTGTGAGTCAAAGGGTGACACCAAAGACATAAACCTAATTGTATTTGCATATATTTGTGATTATAGCAGACGTCCTATTTTTTAAAGCTAGTAGATTTATTGGAAGTGAGTTAATGGTATATTTTTACAAATTTAATACTGAAAATCAGTTTTCCTCTTGCTGTCAGGTGATGAAATTTTGTTCTTCTGTGCTGATCTTTCTGTTGATGTATTATGACATAGTCTGTCAACATGAACAGATATGTGAAAGGAGATTGGGTGACTGAGAGGTACAACCTGCATAGAGCTCTTCTTGAATTTTAAGCGTCTTATCATGTTTGAGTACAACAAGTAAGATTGTGCTTACTTTAAAATGCTGTTATTTTTATATAATTTAAGCCCAAGCAAAACAGGTGGACCATGACAAGGTTCTAAAGTGGAATGAGTGAGCCAATTCCAAAACATGTATTTCAGAGTATCTTTAATAAAGCTTTCCACATCATAAGTTGATTCCTTTAAAAAATCATTTGCAAAATGTAAAAGTCTCTTGACAAAGAGGAGAAATCAATTCATGCACATGTGATTATTAAACATAGCCATTTTCTCCCAAATTAAACAATTCCACAACTGTTACATGCTTTTATTGTCGCAGATGTTTTTATTGTTTGGTGTTAGATATCTGGATTATATCAAGTACACGATTCTGAGGTTAGGTAAAATAGCCAAGCCTGATAGTTTTTACTTGGAACCAAGCTAACAAATGTTATTAGAAAAGCAAGTACATTTATCTAGGACCGTTCCTTTTAAACATATTTTTAACCATAAATATACAGATTTAAATAAATGGTACCTCTGCTTTTCATTTTGTGCTTTTATTTTGAGAATAACTATCTATTTTGAAAACAATTTACAGATTTAGCAAACTATACATTGCAGTTATTAACTTAAGATACTAGATAATTATACTAATTCCATATTCCAGATATATAATTTTATAAGCTTTCCTAAAAATAAAACATTTGCTTTAAAAAATTGCTAGGATGTTGTCATATATTTCACTTTTCATCTTAAATACAAAGAAATAAAATATGCTTATTCGTTATTGAATTATAAAGAAGGCTTCATTTCAAATAAAGTATGAATTTTGATTTAGAGACACAGAAAAAAATCTTTTAAGATCTATACTTCAACTAATTTGTTAATCTTGTGCCACTTTCAGCATTTGTCACACATATAGACCAGGAAATTGGCTCCATCTCATTCTAGCTCTGTATTGAATTAAAAACCTCTACTGCAAAGAAGAGCATGATGTGGGGAAAGAATAAATTTAGTTCTTTCTTTAGTAATGCACATATATTTCCATACATTTCACATCCTAAGGGAGCCTATGAATGCATTCAATAAATACAAAACTATAAAGTATAATTCCAAAAAAGGAACAGGTTAATTTTTTTTTTCTGGTTTCAATGTAGCATTTTAAGTTTGAAGACTGAAAATTAAGTATTTTTATTCATTTATTTTACTTTTCTTTTAACAGACACCTTCAGTATTAAAAGTAAACCCATAATAATGAATCTTAGTTGTTCTATCCACTTGGATAATGTTAGCAGGTTTAGATCAAAGCAAATTAAATATCAGCAGTGGCAAATAGAGAAAAATGTTTTATGCCATTTGCATCAAGGTTTACATTTAGTTCACTAAAGTCCATCCTGGCTAATTTAGTAGACATTGTATGCAAACGACATATGTGTATACATTGAAAAGAGTGTCCATTCCTATTTCATTTGTCTAGGGTAACAGAAAAGGTCTTTTTCAATAAAGCACAATAATAAAGGGTTAGCTTTTACACATGATGAGGGCATTTCTATTAAGATTTTGTTAAAATGAAATATGCCCCACAGGTGATTGAGATTACTGACTAGGAAGATAGACTTGCTGTATGTATAGTTCTCTATACTTTCAAATATTTGAATCTTTGACTGCATTCTGAGAAGACAGTACAGTGTGGTAGATTTATGATGGCCTCACGGAAACAGAGCTAGCAAAGATTATGGCTTGCTTGTTTAGAAAAACGGTGAACTGAAAGTTCCTGATTTACACTAACGTATATCTAGATGAAACCATAGTTTGCAAATTGTCTTGAGGAGTCATCTTTTATTAAGTGTTTGATAGGTATGGAAATGTACATGTCTATTTTTAAACATATAATAACTTTGCTGATAGTATATTTGCAAATATTCTATTTAATATTTTCAGGTTAAAGTTAATTTACCTTATATATTTGTATTTCTGAAATACCTTAAAATTTAATTTCCAGCAATAAATATTAAGTTAAAAGATAGTTTTATAATATATCAAAAAAAGATCCAATAGTATTAAAAATTTTGAGACGTCACAGTAAATCTGCATATTAAGACATTCAAAATCTTTGTCTTTTTTAACATTTGTATTCGTATTCAAGGATAAAAAATAATTCATCAAAGACTGCCTAAATTGGTCACCCGAAAGCTTCTTCGCTTTTTAAGTGTTTAATCACCATGATCTTTATTTGAAGGGTAGAGCTGTTTCCCTCTTACTTTACAAGGCCAGCGAAGACACTCCCTTACTAAATTTAGTACTAAAATTGTGAGCAAATGTTCTCATAGACTTTTTCCTATGGGAAGTCTTATCCGTGTATTATCAGAAATGACAGAATGCATGACATAAATTTGTAATTATTCTGCTATTAATTTCTAATTCTTGTGACAATATTCTTTGCTCCCCCCTTTAATTTTTTTTATAATAGCTTATAGTGTTACCATTCATATTTAGGAGAACCACAAATTATTTTTCCAAATCCCACATACCAATTTATATACTTCCATTTAATCTGAGAAATAAATGTTTGGGAAAAGGTGAAGATGTTATACAACTAGATGACATAACTTTGAAATTGCTGGAGTCACAGCTCCCTTAAAATCCTCATTCTATTGGTTTGATTATTCTTATATTTTAAAGCTTAGGAGTTTAGATGCATAATACTGGTATTGTGTAAAGTAGGTGTTCCTGGAAGTCACACTTATGAATTATTGTGTGCCCCAACTGTTTCAGGGCATAAAATTTCTCTAACAGACAGCAGCAGACAGATTGGGAGAACCTGGCTGAAAGTGTCAGATAACTTTTAACTCTAATGTCAGTTTTGAAAGTATCTTTTGGCTCTCTCATTTTTTAAAGGGATTTAGTAAAAACAAATGGAAAGCATTTGAAGCACATACTTCTACTGTTGGCCCAGAAATTGGAAGGATACCAGCTCAGGCTCCTTCTTCCTTCATTTCCTCTTTCCTTCTTCCTTCCTTTTTTTCCTTATTTCTATTTTTTTCTTTTGCTGTGATTAGAAAACACCTAACATGAGATTTAACCTCTGATATGGTTTGGCTGTGTCCCCACCCAAATCTCATCTTAAAATATAGCTCCCATAATTTTCGTGTGTTGTAGGAGGGACCCAGTGGGAGATAATTGAATCATGGGGCAGTTTCTCCCATACTGTTCTGGTGGTAGTGAACAGTCTCATGAGATCTGATGATTTCATAAAGGGAAACCCCTTTCGCTTGGCTCCCTGATTCTGTCTCGCCCAGACAGGTAAGAAGTGCCTTTGGCCTTCCACCATCATTTTGAGGCCTCCCCATCCACGTGGAGCTGTGAGTCCATTAAACCTCTTTTACTTTATAAATTACTCAGTCTTTATCGGCAGTGCGAAAATGGATTAATACAACCTCTTGACAAGTGTTTAGTTGTTCAGTACAGTATTAGCTATAAACACAATGAGGTACAGTAGGTCTTTAGAGCTTTTTCTTCTTGCATAACTGAGTACACCTGTTAAAAACCAACTTCCTATTTCTCTCTCTCTAATCCCTGATAACCACCATTCTACCCTCTGCTTCTAGGAGTTTGACTCCTTTAGATATCTTATATAAGTGGGATGATGCAGTACTTGTCCCTTCTGCCTGGCTTATTTCACTTAGCATAATATCCTCTAGTTTCACCAGGATACCTTTCTGTGTCTAGTCATTATCCTCTCCTTCCTTGGAGGATCACAGGGAAGGGGCCTAGTTGGAATGTTCAGCATGAACTGAAGCAGTTCGTTTACTAAGATTTTGGAAGATGAAAGTCAGAAGAGCAAGACTGCCGAATTCTATGGGAAATAAGCACACCAATGTTTTTAGCCATTGTTTTAGACATTGCTGACTGTTGAGAAGCAAAGTTAATGTTCACTGAGTGCTCACCATGTACCAGGCATGGTAATAAGTGCTTTACTAAAATGGTCACATTTGTCCACATAGCTCCCCACTGAGGTAGGTACTATTATTATCCCCACTTTACAGAAAAGGAAATTGAGTCACAGGGAGGTTTTAAGACACTTGCACAAGTTTATAGAGCAGATAAGTACTAGAGATGGGATTCAGCCTTCTATTTGTGCACTGTCATGCTGCTTCCCTAAAAGTCACATAGCAAAAAACGTTCTTTTCTTTGTATCCAAGGGGGTAAAAATATAATCTGTCTCAATGGGGGAGAAACAGCCCTCCATTCACCTCTCCTAGCTAAGAAATAAGCAGAAAGTGTCCTTGGCCAAAGTCAGCTGACTTTGGCTATTTGGTTCTGAAGAAGAGTAGATGTATCCAGAGTTAGACAACCCAGGCCAGATGTCAGAATGATGGATGTGACAGATCTAATTTTCAGGCTCTATCTCAGTGGTATGATGTCCAGACCTCCACCATTCTCAGTGGCATGATTTTTACCAATAGGTTTGTAAAAGATGCACAAGTTTAGTGGACTCCAAGTATTCCATGTGAAAGTATGATATTTTGAGTTACATGTTTCTGTACCATTAATAGGAATTATTGATGATGTCCTTCTTTCCAAGAGCATATTCCTTAGTTGTGGTTGTTGCATTTACATACCATTGTTAAAGACCAAGCATAAGCTTCTGATACTTTGAGAGAAATTATTGCTTTTTACCCTCAAGATAGGATTCAGTGCCTAACTTTCTGTACTTTTATCAATAATCACTTCTATTATTTCTGTTGCATTCACTTTTATTCAAAAAGGCTTTTATTAAAAATTGCCTTTTTCTGTTACTCATCGGAGTTGCAGATTATGTGAAAATCAGTTACAACCACTGAGCCAAACCCTATTATACTATGTGTCTATACTCTGTTGAGATAATATGAACATTTTGCTTCATTTTTTAAAACTATGGAATTTACTTATGTTAGCGAATGATTCACGTATAGTAGGTGCTCAATAAATGCTAACCAAATACATAAATATCTTCTTTGATAATAATCTGATTTAAAGGGTCCATAGAACTTTGATCCCAATATTGATCATTCAGATTTGTTACGTTAAAAAAACTTTGTTTTTCCCTCTAGGTTACCATAAAAACAGGAAGATAGTAAATGCAGTTTGCTAGTATGTATTAGGGAGGAAACAGAGATGTCAGAAAGGCACACAAATATTATTAAGCAAACTATACAGCAAAGTACATAAGAGCGGAAGCATTGGGGTCAGTGAAAAGAGAGAGAGAATTCTAGCTCCAGTTCATATGGTGGTGTGACCCTAGACCATTAATTAACTTTCTCAAGCTTAGTGTTCTTTGTCTATAAAATGGGTATTATAATAACAGAGATAGATGCCTCAATAGAGGATTGTTAAATATCCTGTGAAATGACACCAGGCGTGGCACTGTATAAGCACTCAATAAATATTACCTATCATTATCATCAATTTATAGGAGAATTTAATGCCTCTAAGTATGTATCAGTTTGCTATTTGAAAAGTTATATTTTTGGCATATTACACTAATAAATGATATTTTCAGTAAAATCTTTATAATTTTGAAAATTCCCCCAAGAATCAAACAGACCCAAATCTGAGGGAAATTTTTTTTAAAGAAAAGATATAATTTAGAACATTAGATTATATAAACTTGTTGAGTTTATAAAAATTAAATTTTAAAAAGCTTGGTTTTATATGTAGAAGAAATACTCTATAAACAAAATTTAAAATTAAATATAATTTTCTTTTTATAAATGCCATGGGATTAACATTTTTTCTTACATTGTGGGCTACAATGTTGAATGAGATCCCATCTCTATCACTGTGAAATTTATAATCCACTGGCATATTTAGTGACGAAAATTATAACAAAGAGCAGTATGGGAAAAATTAATTCCATGAAACTAATTTGGGAGTACAAAACTGGGCATGTAATTTATGTTGTAGACTACTGAGAATGCCATGCCATTATCAAACCAATTTAAGCCTGCATCTGTCCCTATTGTGTATGTATGCATGTATGTCTATATGCGTGTGTTCATGAATTGTGAAAACAAAGCAAAAAAGTATACTTTCATGCAGGATATTGCCTATTTGTAGAAAGAAAAATTGTGTTTTTTCTTCTCACCCTTAAGTGAAGATACTGTTTCCCTAAAGGAACAATTACATGCTACATAAACTGACATGCACGCTTGTATAACACAGTCATGATAACAGTGAAATAGTTTGTAAATAGCAAAATCTATCCAACAAAAGTAATGTTTATGATGTTTTCTGCATTCTTTCATTTTTAAGTTTTCCACTTTCTTTCAAAGTCTGCCGAACAATGACATACATAATTTTAGGAAAAGAAAGGCAAAAATCTTTCCCTTTATGACTGACAAAAATAACAAATATTCCATCTTTTCCTTGTCCTTTGACTTGGGTCACTTGTGCCCTCATGTGTGACCACAGGGCACCCTTTCTGTTGACAGTTACAAGCAAAGTGTAGCTGCCTTGATTGACTGTGGCACAGTCAAAATAAGCCAAGATGTCTCGAATGATTTGGGCAGCCAAAGTGTCGCTGTGTAGGGCATAGTACAGCCATCTGCAGGACGCTTCGATGAAACAGGCAAAAGGAGAGAGAGTGAGCACACCTAAATCTTCTACCCTACTAATTCATGAGTGAAATGAACTTGATGAAAAATGGCTTCAGACTTCTTGTTTAACTTCACCTTGTATATTATTACTTAGGACTTTCTAACTGCTAGATACAAAAAAAAATTCTCATACTAGATTATTATTGCTGAAGTTAAACCCAAATTTCACTGTCTAAACTGTATGTAGTAAATGTTGCTTTCAAGAGAGATATTAGGCATTATTTCCTCTTCTAATTTGGTATTAATGATAAAAGCAGGCCTGTCTACGATCTGTTATCATAGGTGTCTTCTCATGGAAACGCTGATTTTTGAGATTGACTTTGATGCTGTGTCTGCCAAGGCAAATGGGAAGTCAATAATCTAGAGTGCTGACTCTTCACAGTGAACTCTTGCTCTCTGCATGGAACCTCATGATAGATTAAGGCGGTATATTTTCCAAATCTTTTGAAAATCATTTGTTCCTAACTCAGAAAACCATGATTAATGTATGCCTACATGGTACCAACAAGAGAGAGGAAAACCACTACTTGGAAAAAAAAAAAAAGAGAGATGGAGAACATGAGCAAAGCTTTGCTACTCTTATTTAGTCTTTTCATTAGCAGATTTTACTCAGTCGGTCACATCATTAACATGTCCTGGGGTGCCCACAGGGCAACTAAAAAAGAGGCACTGTAAAACTGGAACTACAGAGCATGGACAAGCCAGGAAGTTCTACATATTAAATGAAAGTGAGGTGAGCATCTCCTTAATGTAATGTACCAGGAAAAGTTTCTTAGAAAAATTAAGCCCTGAGCTGCAATTTGGTGGATGGACATTGTATCATAAGTTTATTTCCATTGTACTGCAGTTTTCATTAATTTTGTCATGGATGGATTTATTTTATTTTATTTTATTATTTTTGAGATAGAGTCTTGCTCTTTTGCCAGTGCAGTGGTGCGATCTCAGGCTCACTGCAACCTATGCCTCCTGGGTTCAAGAGAGTCTCCTGAGCCTCCCGAGTAGCTGGGATTACAGGCACCTGCCGCCATGCCTGACTAATTTTTGTATTTTTAGTAAAAATGGGGTTTCACCATGTTGGCCAGGCTGGTCAAGCTCCTGACCTCGTGATCGGCCCACCTTGGCCTCCCAAAGTGCTGGGATTACAGGCGTGAGCCCCCGCACCCAGCCGATTTATTCTGTTTTAACCACTTACATTATTATACTTTTAGATTTTTTCGAAACTTTTTTTTACTGTAGAATGCATTTGTTTAAATGTTGAAAATTTGTAATGTAATGTCCAATTACAAAGAAATAGTAAAATAAACCATGGAAATATACAAAGATGAATTATATATCATTAAAATTATTCTTGCCAACTTTCTAATGACTTAAAAATAAAAAGTAAAGCAAAAGCTGTATTACACAAATTTATATATTATGAGCTCAACAATACAGCATTTTGTATACCTAGAAAAATATTAAGCAAATTTAGTTTACCAAATTTTGTCTGTGGTTAATTTCGAATGGTGGGATTTTGAGTGATTATTAATTTATTTTTCTTCTTGGCTTCTAATATTTTTCTCTAAAGAGCTTGTCTTATTTTTGAATTAGAAAAACAATTATTTTAAAAAAAACAAATCAGTCTGCAATAAAAACTTACATGTGTAAAGTTTCAAGAAATTTGCTTTTGGATCAAAAGAAATAAATATTTTTGTAGTTTTGAGAGGTAATTCTAGTTTTTAACCTATATTATTATTTATCAATCCAAATGGGCACTGAGACTGCCAGTAGTACTAGCATTGTCTGAATTTTTAAAATTTCCCTGATTTAATAATACTGCCTCCTTGTTATTTTAATTTGCATTTCTTTGACTAGAAGATATAATAGTTATTTTTCCCCTGTTTGAGTTCTAATTACTAAAACATACTTTCTTTTGTCTGAATTATATATAATGTCTTTTGTCTATATTTCTGATTTTATTCTCTTTGTAAGAATTCTTTACATAGCCTTAATATTTGCTGCAAATATCCTTCTTTGGCTGCATTCTTTTTATTTTACATTGATTTTTCTTCACTAGGAGAATGGCCACATTTGTCAATATATTTCTTTGTGGCTACACCTATAATTTCAAATTTATAAAGTGTTCAGTCTTTCAGGGTTCTATAACTATAAAAACATTTTTGGTAGTTTTTCAATTGTTTTGGCTAGTTTTTTGTAGTTTTAATCAAACACTTCAAATTAGCACTTATAGAATGTTGACTTACAGTTTTTCAAATGCTAATAAATGGTCCCAACATCATTTATTTACATATTATTTGATGCTTCCTTTAATCATGTATACATGTATACATATATATGTATTCACATACACATATTAACATATATAGTATATGTACGTTTATGTTATTTTTGAATTTATTATCTTATTCTCTTGGTTTGTACATCTGTCTAGAAGTTTGTACATCTGGCTAAAATACTACACTATTTTAGTTATCATTGCTTTAATTTTAATGAATTGCAATATTTTATGTTAGTACACACACTCCTGACTCATACTTTAATATCCTCACCTGTTTGCTTTTCTAGATTAATTATTATTTATTGCCAATTTCTGTCAGGCTATGAAAAAAATTTAGTTGTGTTTATTTAAAATTGAGAATTATATTAAATGTGCAAATTAATTTAGAAAAATTGAACATAAATAATTAAGAGTACTGAATTTTCTCTTTCAATAAAAGAGGCTGATCAAATCCACAGAAACATGAATGGAAACATAACCCCTAAAACTTTTTTGGATCTTCCCCTTTTCTTCCCATAGGGCTCTAGGAAGCAACAACCCTTTCAAACTGTATTATTCGGGCTGTATTAGGGGAATTGGCTCCCAGAAGTATGGAGGCTGAGATGTCCCGCAATAGGCCATCTGCAAGCTAGAGAACCAGGGAAGCTGGAAGTGTGGCTCAATCTATATCCAAAAGGCTCAGAACCAGGGAAGTCTATGGTGTAATTTTCAGCTCAAGGCCTGAGAACCCAGGGGCCACTCGTTCAAGTCTGAGTCCAAAGGCCAGAGATCTTGAAGTTCTGATGTCTAAAGGCAGCAGAAGAAAAGCATGCCAGCTCTAGGAGAGACAGAATGTAAGGAAATTACCTTTTCTCTAACTTTCTGTTTTATCTGGGTCCCCAGCTGATTGGATGGTCTCCACCCACATTGAGGGCAGATCTGCCTTCACTCACTCCACCAACTTACACACCAATCTTCTCTGGAAACACCCTCATAGACATACCGAGAAGTAATGCTTCACCAGCTCTATAGGAATTACTTAATCCAGTCAAGTTGACACCTAAAATTAACCATCACACAAACATAACTAAACTTACTTTCTCTGTGTTGCTGATGGTTACAAACAAATGTTCCACAATTCATGGGAGCAGTTCTTCAAAATATAAAATCTTTAACCAATTAAAGATTACCATTTAAATTAACAAACATGTTGAGAAGAAGGCATTAAACCTAAAAGTCATGCTTACCTGATGACAAATTTTGACATCAGATTTTCTAATACCTGAAATTTCAATTTTGAAAAAAAAGGTGTTGATTAGAAAGGAGCAGTTAATTCTAGGTTACAGGTCTGTCGTAGGAAAAATAGATCTAGTCAGAGCCATACATTTGGGGCTTTGACTTATCTCAGAACGAATCAGAGTGTCTGGGGAGAGAGGTCTGTGGAAGGGCTCTTGGCAGACATCTTTTACCTGTTGCAATTTTGTATGGTGCCCCAGTATTTGTAGCACAAACATTTATTTCTGAGCCATGGTATCAGTTCCTGCTTTGATTCTTAACATTCTTTTTTTATCTCAGTTAAGATCTCTATTATCCACTACTTTATATTTTTTATCACTTCATCAGAGGCATGATTATCAGTAGCTTTCTCTATATCATTAATTATACTACACATATACTTTGTGCCAGCTCCTGGATTGTATATTTTGCACGTATGATTTCATTTACTCCCCAGAAAAAGTCTGAAGTGAGCATATTATTTTGAATGACCACCTGATTTTTTTACTAGCACTCTTGCTCCTTATATCCTTTAGCACCTTTAGTTTTGCTGTATATGACAACTGTCCAGATGATCCCCATAGCTTCAATTAACTCCAGAACCTACAGTCCCCTCATTAGATTACACCTGCTGACTCTGCCAACTAACTGACTCAGTGAGCTTTGGGTGAGATGGTGTTCTCTTTATGGTCAGCATCTGGATCTAGGTCGAGTGTCTCTAGCCCTTATTCTTAGCTCTGCATTAATAGTCTGTTATCTTGTTTCATCTGATCTCGTGTTAATTTTACTCAGTCAGTCATATCATTAACATGTTTTCTTGTCTCTAGCCCTTATTCTTCAGCTCTGCATTAGTAGTCTGTTATCTTATCTCATCTGATCTTTTCTATCTACTCATTTGTTTATTCATCCATTTAGAATTGTTTTTTAACATGTTTCTCCAGGATAAGCAAAAATAATTCTAGTACTTCCAACATTGCATAAAAATGACTCTTAAGGGAAACTAGAGGCAGTCCTTAAATTCAGTGTTGATACTAACATGGAAAAATGTGACCCCTTACTAATGTGTCACACTCAGAGAGTTCTGGCCAAAATAATTCCTATTCAGATGCACTTCTGTTGTTCCTATATACATGTGAGTTTATCTGGATACAGTTTCAATACATAACAATGTTCTCTATATTCTCAATAAATAATCATACCAAGGTAAAGTCACAGGAAAAGGAGTACTAGACTTTGAATAGAAGACATCATTTAATTTTTGGCTGTATTATATATTAGCTGAGTGTCCGAGCAACTCTATTAAACCTTCTGTGTCTCTGTTCCTTTATAAAAAATGGATTATATTATCAATTTATTCATAAGATTTAATAAAACAGTATATAGAAAAGACTGTACGAATTCAGGTACACGGTGAAATATTGGATTTATAGGAAATAGATGGCACATTCAATGAGGCAATTACGGAAATTTATTAAAGAATTTATTTACAAGATATGGGCAGGGTTAAGTGAAACTAACAAGAAGGAGCTGTTACCATGTTTAGGCCAGAAGGAGCAAGAGAAGCGAAGAGTTATTGGAATATAGAGAAAGAGCTCTGCCTGTTTGAAAGGACTGCCATACAGGAGTTCTGGCTTAAGTAGAGTTAGCTACAACTGCAAACTCTTACTTCATCTAGTACTACCACACAAATCCATTAAGAAAAAAGAAATAGAGCCCAGTTGGTCTAGAGTTCTAGACCGTAAAAGCCAGCCTTCTAGAGCAATGAGAGAGTAGATAAAGGATAGAAATTGGATCAGGAGGGATAAAGAGACTGTTCATCAGAATGCTCAAGAAATGTTTGCTGAATACGAAAAGGTTGAATCTAAATCCTAAATAATTCTAAAGATACAATAGTAGGCCATGGACAGAGGACTGAAGGCTTGATGGTAAAATGAAAAAAAAAAAAGATGGGAGGAGTAATTAGGAAATGATACTAATTTGTTAAGGATTTAAAAGAATGAATAAATTAAAAAGCAATGAGAAAAAAATTGGAAAATAAAAACGCAGAAAAATAACACGGGACATTTGAGCAAGAGCAAGTGTATTACTACAATAAAAATAAAGTGTAGACTTCAAAATGAATATATCATATTATACCATACTAGTCACTCTGTCATTTACACTAGTAAAGGCTTATTCAATTTTGAAGCTTTAAAATAGCTAAAAATAGAATGTTGTTTATTGTGCTCTTGACTGAAAAACATAGTCTCTGTTCCACATATGTATAGTCTTCCAAGGTAGAGACAAATTTGGAGTTAGAATTTGGAGCCTAAATTCAGCTTGGCATGGTCTTGATGCAGTATTCAAATGAGTTAGATACCCATGTTGTTACAAAATATAAGTTTGAGGGAGCTCAGCTTTCTAGGATGGTTCAAAAATGAAGATTTTTCTCTTAACCAAAAAAGTATTTTGCAAATTAAGTTGTTTTGTATTTGTTTAAAAGGGGAGCTTACAATCCATATAATTTACCTGTTTTCTGCCTGTATATTTCATCACGTAAGTACTGGAGTCTGGGTAATTTCACAAGTATACACAAAAGCCCAGTGGGATGCAAGAGCTAGTGCTCGTCGCTACGGAGGATGCATAAAAAAATATGTAGGAGAACCTGCTTTGTTTAGCGTTGAGCTGAGACTAGTAGGAGGAAGAAAATACAAGGAAGAATTAGAAATAAGCCAATGAGAAATTTAAGGAAAGTTCTATCAAATATTATAATCACTTTGACCCAAAGGGAGTTTCGCTGATATTTGTGGTATTTAAGTTGGTTTGCAAGACAAGAAAAGGACAATATTTTGGTGGAAATGGGAGAGTAGAAAAGATTTTCTACATAACTAAGAAAAATAATAATACTAAGCATTTACTGAGTGCTTACTGTGCATCAGATATTGGCTTAAATGCTTTCCATGCAATTAACTAATTACAACTCAATTTTACACAGAAATGAATCATCAACTCTGCAAGAATATATGGGTACCCTTGTTTCCGAAGACTTAGGTTACCTACCATTCCATGGGCTGAAAAAAAATCTTTTTCCCTTAACAGCCAAAGTACCTAATAAAGAACAGTTTCATATTTTTTTTGTATAATTTCATGATCTTAATTATCAAGCGTGGGAAAAATGTTTATAATGTCTTCATGACAGATATAATCATTTTCCTAAAACCAGGTAAACAACATTCTCAATAGATAAGAATGATTAGCTTCAAGCTCTTAATAAAATTGGTGAAATTAAGTTGTTTAAGAATACATTTGGATAATCTTTAAGTATGAAGATTAAATAAAAGTGCAAACTACAAAATAAAGTGTTATGAGATATCTGATTATATTCTTCCAAAAGGGATGGTATTTACAAAAATATGTAAATTTTTATGACTTGATGCATCCTGAAAAAGTGGAGGTTCTTTGTAGAAATGACATATAACTACCTGTAATAAAAGGATAATTCCCCAATATAAAGTGTGAGGCAAACTATATCTATCATTATATGTTTTGTTTATTTTTACCTTTAACAAATGTAGCTCTCCAGATGCAAACTACCTCATGTCAAATTTAGGTATCAAGTAAGTATTTCCAGAAAGATATATGGAAAATGATTATGAAAATGGGCTGGAAAGTGGAGTGTAGACCAGAAAAATGCTTTGAACCAACCAAAGGACCAGTGATCTATGAATCTAAGAAAACACATGGAGAAGGCTGGATGCAGTGGCTCATCCCTGTAATCCCAGCACTTGGGAGGCCGAGGAGGGCAGATAACCAGATGTCAGAAGTTTGAGACCTGCCTGGCCAACATGGTGAAACCTGGTCTCCACTAAAAATACAAAAATTAGCCAGACGCAGCGTCACGCACCTGTAGTTGGGAAACTGAGGTTGGAGAATCACTTGAACCCGAGAGGCGGAGGTTGCAGTGAGCCAAGATTGCACCACTGCACTCCAGCCTGAGCAACAGAGTGAGACTCCGTCTTAAAAAGAAAAAAAAGAAAAAAAAAAAAACAGACATGGGAAAACTTAAATTTTAAAAGTACAGTTGGGCATGACATAACAATGTCAATGATTGACTACTTATATGGCAGTGGTTCCATAAGACTATAATACTATAATGCCATATTTTTACTGTGCTTTAAAAATGTTTAGATATGTTTAGACACACAAATACTTTCTGTTGTATCAAAACTGCCTACAGTATTCAGTACAGTAACATGTTATACAGATTTGTAGCCTAGGAGCAATAGGCTATATCATCTAGTCTAGGTGTGTAGTAGGTTGTACCACCTCTGTTTCTATAAGCACACTCTATGATGTTTGCACAATAATAAAATCGCCTAATGGCACACTTCTCAGAACATATCTCTATTGTTAAAAGATGCATGATGTAGTGGGAATCGTACAGTATGTAACATTTCATATGGGCTTTTTCACCTAGTAATGTGCATTTAAGTTTTCTCCTTGACTTTTCATGGCTTTATAGTTCATTTCTACTTGGCGCTGAATAATATTCTGTTGTTTGGATGTACATCAGTTTATTTATCCATTGAAATATGGAAGGGGATGATGGTTGCTCCCAAGTTTGGGAAATTATGAATCAAGCTGATGTAAACAGTGTGTATGTTTTTGTGTGAACATAAGTTTTAAACTCTTAGGTAAATACCAGGAGGTACACTTACTGGATCTTATAATAAGAGTATGTTTAGTTTTGTAAGAAACTGCCAGACAAACTGTCTTCCAAAGTGGCTGTGCCATTTTGGATGCCTGCCAATAATGAATGATAGTTCCTTTTAGTCTACATCCATGCTGCTTGTATTCTGGATTTTGGCCATTCAAATAGGTATGTAGGGCTATCTTCTTTTTTAAAATTTTTAAGTTTTGTAGGTACATAATGAGTGTATATATTTAGAGTGTACATGAGATATTTTGGTATAGGCATGCAATGCATAATAATCACATCAAGGAAAATTGGATATCCATCCCCTCAAGCATTTGTTCTTTGTGTTACAAACAATCCAATTTGCTTTTTTAGTTATTTTAAAAAATACTATAAATTATAATTAACTATAGTCCCCCTGTTGTGTTATCAAATACTAGGTCTTATTCATTCTTTCTAGCTATTTTTTTGTGCCCATTAACCATCCCCCCTTGCCTACACTCCTCCACTACCTTTCCCAGACTCTGGTCACCATTCTTCTATTCTCTATCTCCATGAGTTCAATTGTTTTAATTTTTAGATCCCACAAATAAGTGAGAACATATGTTTGTCTTTCTGTGCCTCACTTATTTTACTTAACATAAGGACCTCCAGTTCCATCTATGCTGCTGCAAATGACAGAATCTCATTTTTTTATGACTGAATAGTACTCCATTGTATTAGTCCATTCTCAGGTTGCTGTAAAGAACTACCTGAGACTGGGTAATTTATAAGGAAAAGAAGTTTAATTTGCTCACAGTTCTGCAGTCTGTACAGGAAGCATGAACGGAAAGGCTTCAGGAAATGTACAATCATGGTGGAAGGTAAGGAAGAGGAAGGAAGCATATCTTACACGGCCAGAGCAGGAGGAAGAGTGTGCAGGAGGAAGTGCTACACACTTTTAAACAACCGGATCTCATGAGAACTCACTCATTATCAGGAGAACAGCAAGAAGGAAGCCAATCCCCATGATTCAATCACCTCTCATCAGGCTCCTCCTCCAAAATAGAGGATTACAACTCAATATGAGATTTGGGTGGGGACACAGAGCTGTACCATATTATTCTGCCCTCTCTACTCCCAAATCTCATATCCTTCTCACATTTCAAAACACAATCATGCCTTCCCAACAGTCTCTCAGACTTTTAATTCATTCCAGCACTAACTCAAAAGTCCAAGTTCAAAATCCATCTATGAACCTGTAAAATCGAAAGTTAGTTACATCCAAGATACAAGAGGATACAGGCATTGGGCAAATGCTCCCATTCCAAAATGGAGAAATTGCCCAAAACAAAGGGGCTACAGGCCCTATGCAAGTCTGAAACCCAGCGGGGCAGTCATTAAATCTTAAAGCTCCAAAATAATCGCCTTTGACTCCACATCTCACACCCAGACCACACTAATGCACGGGTTGGTTTCCCAAGGCCTTGGGCAACTCCACCCTTGTGGCTCTGCAGGGTATAGCCCCTGCAGCCACTTTCATGGGCTGGCATTGAGTGCCTGTGGCTTTTCCAAGGGCACAGTGCAAGCTTTCAGTGGATCTACCATTCTGGGTTTTGGAGCAGAGTGGCTGCCTTCTCATAGCTGTGTAGGGGCTCCAACTCCACATTTCACTTCCACACTGCCCTAGGAGAGGTTCTCCATGACGGCTCTACCCCTGAAGCAAACTTCTGCCTGGATATCCAGGCATTTCCACATATTGTTTGAAATCTAGGCGAGGATCCCAAGCCTCATCTTTTGCCTTGTGCATACCCGCAGCCTTAACACCATGTAGAAGCTGCCAAGACCTGCAGCCTTCACCCTCTGGAGCAGCAATGTGAGATGTATCTGGGGCCCTTTTAGACATAGCTGGAACTGGAGTGGCTGGGACACAGAAAGCAGTGTCCGGAGGTTGCACAGGGCAATGGGACCCTGGGGTCCAGGTGGCAAAACCAAAGCCAAACCATATCATCCATTGTGTATACATATCACATTTTCTTTATGCATTCATTTGTTTATGAGCACTTAGGTTGCTTCCAAATCTTGGCTTTTGTGAACAGTGTCACAACATGGGGGTATGGATATCTCTTTAATATACTGATTTCCTTTTTTTTTTTTTTGGTATATACTCAGAAGTGGGATTGCTGGATCATATGGTAGCTCTATTTATACTGTTTTGGGGAACCTCCCAACTCTTCTCCATAGCCATTTTACTAATTTACATTTTCATAAGTAGTGTACAAGGGTTTTTCCATTTCTCCACATCCCCACCAGCATTTGTTACTGCCTGACTCTTGGATAAAAGCCCCTTTAACTGATATTCATTGTAGTTTTAGTTTGCCTTTCTCTGATGGTCCATGATGTTAAGCACCTTTTCATATGCCTGTTTGCCATTTGTATGTCTTCTTTTGAGAAATGTCTGTTCAAATCTTTTGCCCATTTTTTGATCAGATTATTAGTTTTTTTTTCCATATGGAATTGTTTGAGTTTCCTATGTATTCTGGTTATTAATCCCTTGTCAGATGGGCAGGTTGAAAATATTTTCTCTCATTCTGTGGGTTGCCTCTTCGTTTTGTTAATTGTTTCCTTTGCTGTGCAGATGCTTGTAAATTTGATGTGATCTTATTTGTCCATTTTTGCTTTGGATGCCTGTGCTTGTGGTGAATTACTCAAGAAATTTTTGCTCAGAGTCATGTTCTGGAGAGTTTGTCCAATTTTTTTCTTGTAGCATTTTCATGGTTTGAGATCTTATATGTAAGCCTTTAACCCACTTTGATTTGATTTTTTATATGGCATGAGGTCTAGTTTCATTTTTCTGCCTTTTGATATCCAGTTTTCCCAAGAACCATTTATTGAAGATACTCTCTTTTCCCCAGTGTATGTTCTTGGTACCATTATCAAAAATGAGTTTACTGTAGGTATGTGGATTTGTTTCTGGGTCCTCTATTATGTTCCATTGGTCTATAAATCTGCTTTTATGCCAGTACAATGCTGCTTTAGTTACCATTGCTCTGTGGTATAATTTAAAATCAGGTAATGTGATTCCCTCAGTTTTATTCTTTTTGCCCAGGCTTTAACTATTCTAGGTCTTTTGTTGTTCCATATAAATTTTAGGAATGTTTTTTAATTTCTTTCAAGAATGTCATTGGAATTTTGATAGGGATTGCTTTGAATCTGTAGATTGCTTTGAGTAGTATGGACATTTTAACAACATTGATTCTTCCAATCCATGAACATGAAATATCACTCTATTTTTTGTGACCCCTTCAATTTCTTTCAACAGTGTTACATAGTTTTTATCATAAAGATCTATCACTTCTAGGTATTTAATTTTATTTGTGGCTAGTGTAAATGGGATTCTTTTTGGGATTTCTTTTTCATGTTTTTCACTGTTGGCATACAGAAATGCCACTTATTTTCATATGTAGATTTTGTGTCTTGCAACTTTACCGAAGTTATCAGTTCTAACAGTTTTTTTTTTTTTTTTTTGGTGGAATGTTTAGGTGTTTCCAAAAACAAGATCCTATCATCTGCAAACAAACATAATGTGACTTCTTTCTTTCCAATGTGGATTATTTTTTCTTTCTTTTGTCTGATTGCTCCAGTTGGGACTTCCAGTGCTATGTTAAATAACAGTGGGAATCTTTGTCATGTTCAGTATTTAAGTATTTAAGAAGAAAGGCTTTTCATTTTCCTCTATTCAGTATAATACTAGTTATGGGTCTGTCAAATATGGCTTTTATGTTCCTTCTATACCTAGATATTTCAGGGTTTTTTTTTTTATCAAGAAGAGATGTTGAACATTATCAAATGTTTTTACCATTTCAATTGATTAAATATAGGGTTTTTGTCCTTCATTCTGTTGATATGATGTATTGCATTGATTGATTAGCATGTGATAAATCATTCTTGAATCTTAGGGATATATACCACTTGGTTATAATGAATGATCATTTTAATGTGTTGTTGAATTTGATTTGCTGGTATTTTGTCAATGATTTTTGCATCAATAGTCATCAGAGATGTTTGCCTGTAGTTTTCTCTTTTATAAATGTGTCTTTGTCTGGTTTTGGTATCAGGATAACACTGGCTTCATACAATGAGTTTGAAAACACCCACTCCTCCTTCATTTTTCAGAGCACTTTGAGTAGGATTAGTATTTGTTCTTCTCTAAATGTTTGGTAGAATTCAGCAGTGAATTCATCAGTTCCCAGCCTTCTTCTTCTTCTTTTTTTTTTTTTTTAAAAAAAAACCTGGGCAACTTTTCATTATGGGCCTCGGGTCTTGTTACTTATTATTGGACTGTTCAGGTTTTTGATTTCTTCATGCTTCAATCTTGGTAGGTTGTATGTGTCTAGAAATGTATCGATTTCTTCTAAATTTTCTGATTCATTGGTATATAGTTGTTCATGGTAGCCACTAATGTTCCTTTGAATTCTATGTTATCAATTGTAATGTCTTTTTTTTCTTCATTTCTGATTTTACTTATTTGGGTCTTCTCTCTTTTTTTCCTAGTCTGACTAAAGGTTTTTCCATTTTGTTTATTTTTTCAAAAAAACAACTTTTTGTTTCATTGATCTTTTGTATTGTTTTCATCATTTCATATTCATTTATTTCTGCTTTGGTTCCTATCTCTTTTCTTCTCTTACTTTTGAGTTTAGTTTCCTCTTGCTTTTCTAGTTCTTTAAGATGCTATTTCATTCATTTATTTATTTGAAGTTTCCTTCTTTTTTGATATAGGCACTTACAGCTGTCAACTTTACTCAGTACTGGTTTTGCTGTAATCCCACAGGTTTAGGGATGCTGTGTTAAAATTATTACATGTTTGAAAAATTATTTAACTTTTCTTCTTAATTTCTTCATTGACTCACTAGTCATTTAGGAGCATACCATTTAATATTGATGTTTTTGTATATATTCTAACATTCCTTTAGGTATTGACTTCTAGTTTTACTCCATTGTGGTCAGATAAGGTGCTTGATATTATTTCAATTTTTTGGAATATTTTAAGACTTTTTAAGGACCTAATATATGGACTATCTTTGACAATGATCCACATGCTGAGAAGAAGAGTGTGTATTTGACAGATGTTGGATAAAATGTTCTGTAAATATCTATTAGATCAATTTGTTCTATAGTGCAGATTACATTTAATATTTCTTTGTTGATTTTCTGTCTCAGAGATCTGTCCAATGCTGAAAGTGGGGTATTGAAGTCTCCAGCTATAACTTAAACAAATTTAAGAGAAAAAGCAAATAACTGCATTGAAAAGTGGGCAAAGAACAAGAACAGACACCTTTCAAGGCAAGTCATACATGCAGCCAATAAGCATGTGAAAAGGAAAGCTCACATCACTGATCATTAGAGAAATGCAAATCAAAACCTCATTGAGATACCATCTCACACCAGTCAGAATGGCCATTATTAAAATGTCAAAAAATAATAGGTGCTGGCAAGATTGCAGAGAAAAAGGAATGCTTATACACTGTTGGTAGGAGTGTAAATTAGTTCAACCATTGTGGAAGATAGTGTGGCAATTCCTCAAAGACCTAAAGAAAGTTGTATCATTTGACCCAGCAATTCCATTACTGGGTATATAACCAAAGGGATATAAATTTTTATGTTATAAAGACACATGCATGTGTATGTTCATCACAGCACTATTCACGATAGCAAAGACATGGAATCAATCTAAATGCCCATCAGTGGTCGACTGGATAAAGAAAATGTGATATATATATAGATATGCAGCCGTAAAACAGAACAAGATCATGTCTTTTGCAGGAACATGGATGCAGTTGGAAGTCACCATTCTTAGCAAACTAACATAGGAGCAGAAAACCAAATACCACATGTTCTCACTTATAAGTGGGACCTAAATGATGAGAACACATGGACACATGGGTAATAGTGGGGGGAATAACAGACACTGGAACCTATCAGAGGACGGAGGGTAGGAGAAGGAGGGAATCAAGAACAATAACAAATGGGTACTAGTCTTAATATCTTGGGGATGAACTAGTCTCTACAACAAATCCTTGTGACACAGTTTGCCTGTGTAACAAACCTGCACATGTACCCCTGAAGTTAAACTTGGGGGCTGTCTCTCTCTTTAGCTCTAATAATATTTTCTTTATATATCTGAGTGTTTTAGTGTTGGGTGCATATATATTTAAAATTATAATATCCTCTTGCTGAACAGACACCTTTATCATTATACAATTACCTTCTTTGTCTCTGCTTACAGTTTTCATCTTGAAATCAGTTTTGTCTGATATAAGAATAGCTACTCTCATTCTTTTTTGGTTTCCATTGGCATAAAATATCTTTTTCCATCCCTTTATTTTCAGTCTATGTGTATCTTTTTAGGTGACTTACGTTTCCTATAGGAAACAAATCATTGGGTCTTGTTTCTTCATCCTTTCAGCCACTCTGTGTTTTTTGATTGGAGAGTTTAGTACATTTACATTTAATATTATTGATAAGTAGGAAATTACCCCTGCCATTATGTTATTTCTTTTTGTTGTTTTGCAGTCTTCTCATTCTTCTTTCCTTTATCCTTGTCTTCTGTTTGGTAAAGGTGATTTTGTCTGGTGATATGCTATAATTTCTTGCTTTTTATTTTTTGTGTATCCATTGTATGTTTTTTGATTTGAGATTACCATAAGGCTTGTTGTTGCAGGAAGTCAAGGACCCCGAATGGAGGGACTGGCTGGAGCTGAGGCAGAAGAACATAAATTGTAAAGATTTCATGGACATTTATCAGTTCCCAAAATTAATACTTTTATAATTTCTTATGCCTGCCTTTACTGCAATCTCTGAACATAAATTGTGAAGATTTCATGGACATTTATCACTTCCCCAATCAATACTCATAATTTCTTATATCCTGTCTTTACTTTAATCTCTTAATCCTGTCATCTTCATAAACTGAGGATGCATGTCACCTTAGGACTCTGTGACAATTGCCTTAACTGTACAAATTGTTTGTAAAACATGTGTGTTTGAACAATATGAAATCAGTGCACCCTGAAAGAGAACAGAATAACAGCGATTTTCAGGGAACAAGGAAAGATAAACATAAGGTCTGACTGCCTGTGGGGTGGGGCAGAATAGAGCCATATTTTTCTTCTTGCAGAGAGCCTATAGACGGACGTGTGAGTAGGAGAAATATCGCTGAATTCTTTTCCCAGCAAGGAATATTAATAACTGATAGCCCTGGGGAAGGAATGTATTCCTGGGGGTAGGCGTATAGACAGCTGCTCTGGGAGTGTCTGTCTTACGTGGTTGAGATAAGGACTGAAATACACCCTGGTCTCCTGCAGTACCCTCAGGCTTACAAGGATTGGGAAGTTCCAGCCTGGTAAATTCTAGTCAGACTGGTTGTCTGCTCTCGAACCCTGTTTCCTGTTAAGATGTTTATCAAGACAATGTACGCACAGTGGGACATAGGCCTTCATATGTAATTCTAATTTTGCCTTGCCTTGTGATCTTTTATTGCCCTTTGAAGCATGTGATCTTTGTGACTTACTGCCTCTTCGTATACTCCCTCCCCTTTTAGAATCCCTAATAAAAACTTGCTGGTTTTGTGGCTCAGGTGGGCATCAGGGAACCTGCCTATATGTGATGTCACCTCCGGTGGCCCAGCTGTAAAATTTCTCTCTTTGTACTCTTTCTCTTATTTCTCAGACCAGCCAACACTTAGGGGAAATAGAAAGAACCTATGCTGAAATATTGGGGGCCAGTTCCCCCGATAGCTTGTAAACACTATATTATAATCTATTATTTTAAACTGATGACAACTTAACACTGATTGCATGTATAACCATACAAATATGTGAAAAGAGAAATAACAAAAACTCTACAGTTTGACTTCATTCCCCCACTTTTTAATGTTTTGTTGTTTCTCTCTATGTCTTATGGTGCTTTCTGTGTCTGGAAAACTTGTTGTGGTTGTTATTTTTGATTGGTTCATCATTTAGTCTTTCTACCTAAGCAGTTTACACACCATCATTATAGTGTTATACTATTCTGTTTCTCTGTGTGCTTACTATTACCAACGAATTTGTACCTTCATATAATTTCTTTTTTCTCACTAACATTCTTTTTTTTTTCATATTGAAGAACCCCCATCAGCATTTCTTGTAGGACAGGTCTGGTGTTGATGAAATCTATCAGCTTTTCTTTGTCTGGGAAAGGTTTTCTCCTTCGCATTTGAAGGATATTTTCACTGAATATATTATTCTAGCGGAAAAGTTTTTTTTTTTTTCCTTTAGCACTTGAAATATGCTATGCCACTCTTTCCTTACCTATATGGTTTCCACTGAAAAGTCTGCTGCCAGATGTATTGGAGCTTCTTAGTATGTTATTTATTGCTTTTCTTTTGTTGCTTTTAGGATTCTTTCTTTATCCTTGACCTTTAGGGGTTTGATTATTAAGTGACTTGAGTTAGTCTTGTTTGGATTAAATCCGGTTGGTGTTCTCTAACCTTCTTGTACTTGAATGTTGGTGTTTATCTCTAGGTTTGAGAAGTTCTCTGTATTATCCCATTGAATAAACTTTCTTCCCTTATCTCCTTCTGTACCTCCTCCTTAAGGTCAAAAATGCTTAGATTTGCCCTTTTGAGGTGTATTTTCTATATTCTGTAGGTATGCTTCATTGTTTTCACATTCTTTTTCTTTTGATTTGTCTGACTGTGTATTTTCAATTGGCCTGTTTTCAAGCTCACTAATTCTTTCTTCTGCTTGATCAATTCCACTTCAGCGCTATTAAGAATTCTTCAACATGTCAACTGAATTTTTCAACTATAAAATTTCTACAATTTTTACTTGATTTGTTCAAATTATTTCAATCTTTCTTAAATTTATCTGATAGAATTCTGAATTCCTTCCTGTGTTATCTTGAATTTCTTTGAGTTTCCTCAAAACAGCATTTTCAATTTTCTGAGAAGTCATATATCTCTGTTTTTCCAGGATTGGTCCCTGGTGCCTTATTTAGTTCATTTATTGAAGTATGTTTTCCTGGATGGTCTTAATACTTGTAGATGGTTGTCTGTGTCTGGGCATTGAAGAGTTATGTAGTATCATAGTCTTCATAGTCTGGGCTTGTTTGTATCTTTTTTCCTTGGGAGGGTGTATTAGTTTGTTCTCACACTGCTATAAAGAACTACCTGAGACTGGATAATTTATGAAGAAAAGAGGTTTAATTTACTCACAATTCCACAGGCTTAACAGGAAGCATGGCTGGGAGGCCTCAGGAAACTTACAATCATGGTGGAAGGTGCTGATTGTTTATTTTGCTGTGCAGAATCTTTTTAGTTTAATTAGGCCACTCTATTTATTTTTGTTTTTGTTGCATGTGCTTTTAGGTTCTTGGTCATAAACTCTTTCCCTAAGCCAATGTCTACAAGAGTTTTTATGGATGTTATAATTTCTAGAAGATTTATGGTTGGAGCTCCCAAATTTATAAAACGATTACTAATAGACCTCAGAAATGAGATATACTGCACGATATTAATAGTGGGGGACTTTAATACACCACTGACAGCATTAGACAGGTCATCAAGACAGAAGGTCAACACAATGGGCTTAAACCACGTCCTAGAACAAATGGATTTAACATATATTTACAGAACATTCTACCCAACAACTGCAGAATATACATTATTTTCATCAGCACATGGAACATTCTCCAAGATGGATCATACAATATGTCACAAAAACAAGTCTCAATAAATTTCAGAAAATCAAAATTATATCATGTGTTCTTTCAGACAACAGTGGAATAAAACTGGAAGTTAACTCCGAAAGGAACTGTAAAAACTATGCAAATACATAGAAATTAAATAATCTGCTTTTGAGTGATCTTTGGGCCAACAATGAAATCAAGATGGAAATTAAAATTTCTTTGAATTGAATAATAATAGTGACAAAATTTACCAAAACCTCTGGGATACAGCAAAAGCAGTTTTAAGAGGACAGCTCATAACATTAAATGACTACATCAAAAAGCCTGAAGAGTACAAATAGACCATCTAAGATCACACCTCAAGGAACTAGAGAAACAAGAACAAACCAAACCTAAACCCAGCAGAGGAAGAGAAATAACAAAGATCAGAGTAGAAATAAAGGGAATTGAAGCAAAACCAAACAACAACAACAACAACCAAAAAATAAATGTAACAAAAAGCTGATTCTTTGAAAAGATAAACAAAATTAATAGACCATTAGTGAGGTTAACCAAGAAAAGAAGAAAGAATATCTGAATAATTCAATTGGATCAATTAGATTCAAATAATTAGATGGGATCAATTAGAAATCAAACAGGATATATTACAACTGATACGACACACATAAAAAGTCATTCAAGGCTGCTGTGAACACCTTTATGTGCACAAACTAGAAAATACAGAGACGTGTAATATAAATTCCTGGAAATACAAAATCCTCTTAGATTAAATCAGGAAGAAATAGAAGCTCTTAATGGATCAGTAACAAGTTGCAAGATTGAAACAATAATAAAAAAATTGTCAACAAAATAAGTCCAAGACCAGATGGACTCACAGTTGAATTCTATCAGACATTCAAAGAAGAATTTGTATCAATCTTAGTGAAACTATTCCAAAAGATAGAGAAAATGGGAATTCTCTCTAAATCATTCTATGAAGCCAGTATCATCCTAATTCCAAAATCAGGAAATGACATAACAGAAAAAGAAAACCACAGACCAGTGTCCATGATGAACATAGATTCAAAAATCTCCAAAAAATTCTTGTGAACTTAATCCAACAGCACGTAAAAAAGATAATGCATAATGATCAAATGGGTTTCATACCAGGAATGCAGGGATGGCTTACCATACACAAGTCAATAAATGTGATACTTCAAATAAACAGAATTAAAAACAAAAATCATATGATCATCTCAATAGACACAGAGAAAGCATTTGACAAAATCCAGCATCACTTTATGACAAAAACCCTCAGCAAAATTGGCATAGAATGGACATACATATAGGTATGGTTTTTCTAAGAACCAGCCTTTAAAAGCCATCTATCATAAAACCACAGCCAACATTATAGTGAATGGGAAAAAAGCTGAAAGCATTCCCCCTGAGAAGTGGAACAAGACAAGGATGCTCACTTTCACTGCTTCTATTCAACATAGTACTGGACATCCTAGCCAGAGCAATCAGACAAGAGAAAGAAATCTTTCCAAATCAGTAAAGAAGAAGTCAAACTGTCACTCTTCGCTGATGTATAATCACATACCTAAAAAGCCCTAAAGACTCATCCAAAAAGCTCCTAGGTCTGATAAATGAATTCAATAAAGTTTCAAGACACAAAATTAATGTTCACAAATAACTGCTATACACCAACAATGACCAAGCTGAGAACCAAATCAAGAACTCAATCCCTTTTACAACAGTCACAAACAAAATAAAATACTTAGGAATATATCTAACCAAGGAAATGAAAGATCTCTGCAAGGAAAACTGCAAAACACTTCTGAAAGAAAGCATAGACAACACAAACAAATGGAAAAACATCCCATGCTCATAGATGGGTAGAAACAATATTGTAAAAATGACCATACTGCCAAAAGCAATCTACAGATACAGTGCAATTCCCATCAAAATAACATAATCATTCTTCACACAACTGGGAAAAAACTATCCAAAAATTCACATGGAACCAAAAAACAGCCTACAGAGCCAAAGTAAGACTAAGCAAAATGAACAAATCTGGAGGCATCACATTACCTAACTTCAAACTATACTACAAGCCTCTAGTTACCAAAACAGCATGGTACTGGTATAAACATAAGCACATATACCAATGGACCAGAATAGAGAACCCAGAAATAAAGCCAAATACTTACAGCCAACTAATCTTTGACAAAGCGAACAAAAATATAAACAAAGTGGGCAAAGGACACCCTTCAACAAATGACGCTGGGATAATTGGCAAGTCACGTGTAGAAGAATGAAACTGGATACTCATCTCTCACCTTATACTAAAATCAACTCAGGATGGATCAAAGACTTAAGTATAAGACCTGAAATCAAAATAATTTCTATCTTTCTAAAGGCTTTTTTTGTTTGTTTGTTTTTCTTTTTGTGACAGAGTCTCACTCTGTAGCCCAGGCTGGAGTGCAGTGGTGTGATCTTGGCTCACTGCAATCTCTGCCTCCCGGGTTTAAGCGATTCTCCTGCCTCAGCTTCCCAAGTAGCTGGGAGTACAGGCATGCACCACCATGCCCAGCTAATTTTTTGTATTTTATTATAGATGGGGTTTCAACAGGTTGGCCAGGATGGTCTCGACCTCCTGACCTCGTGAACTGCCCACCTTAGCCTCCCAAAGTGCTGGTTTAAATGACTTAAAATTTCTTGCAAGGCAGGTCTACTGGCAACAAATGTCTTCAATGTCGTTTGTCTGAAAAAGTTTTTATTTTTCCTTCACTTTTAAAGGATAACTTCACTGAGTATAGTGTTCTAGATTTGTGTTTTTAAATTTTATTTCATTTTTAATATAAAATATACATATATCATTTAGCATCTTTACCATTTGTAAGTGTGAGGTTCAGTGGTAATAAGTACATTTAATTATTTTTCCCCTCATCCTATTCCCCTTTCTGTCCTCTGGTAATCACTATTCTACTCTTTATGAGCCATGTTTTATTTTTTAATTTCCACATATGACAGAGAACATGCAATAGTTTTCTTTCTGTTCTTAGCTTATTTCACTTAACATTAATCAACTTCAGTTCTATCAATGTCGCTGCAAATGACAGAATGTTATTATTTTTAATGGCTGAGTAAAATGGTGTACATAATACCATACTTTGTTCATTCATTTGTTGATGGGCACTTAGGTTAATTTCTATTTTGACAATTGTGAATAGTGCTACAACAGACATGGAAGTGCAGATATCTCTTTGATATATTGTTTTCCTTTCCCTTAGATATATACCCAGTAGTGGAATTGCTGGTTCACATTCTAGTTCTATTTTTAGCTTTTTGAGGAATCTGCATCCTGTTCTCCATAGTGGTTCTACTAATTTGCATTCCCACCACAGTGTTTGAGGGTCCTCCTTTCTCCACATCATTGCCAGTATCTCTTATAACCTCTTTTTTTGATACAAGTCATTTTAACTGGAGTGAGATATCTCATTGTGGTTTTGATTGCATTTCTATAATTAGTGATGCTGAACATTTTTCATATACCTGTTGGCCATTTTTATATCTTCTTTTGAGAAATACCTGTTCAGATGTTTTGCCAATTTTTGAATCTATTTGCTGTTTTATTTTTTCTTTTGCTATTCAGTTACTTGAGCTCCTTCTATATTCTGGCCATTAATTCCTTGTCCTATAGGAAGTTTGCAAATATTTTTTCCCATTCTGTGGGTTATCTCTTCATTTTGTTGATTGTTTTCTTTGCCTTCCAGAAGCTTTTTAGCTTCATATAATCCCAATTGTCCATTTTCACTTTGCTTGACTGTGCTTTTGAGGTCTTACCCAATAAATCTTCCCCCAGACCAATGTCCTGAAGCATTTCCTCAATGTGTTCTTCTAGTGTTGTATAGTTTGAGGTCTTACATTAAGTCTTCAATCCACTTTGATTTGATTTATGTGTATAGTGAGAGATAGGGGTCTCATTCTTCTGCATTTAGTTATCCAGTTTTTCCAGCACCATTTATTATAGCGCTGCTATAATAAATGCTATAAAGTATTTATTATATTACTCATGTTATTATATACACATTATATATAATATAATAAATGCTATAATGTATTTATTATATTACTTATATATACATTATATCTAATATGTACATTATAGTAATATGATATATTATTATATTACTATAATGTATTTACAGCACTGCTATAATAAATAAATCTCTCTCACCCATTGACTGGATCTCCCTGGAGTTTTTATCTCTCAAACTTGTTTTCACTGAATCTCCAGCAATTCATCAACTACAGTTCGGATTTTCCTACCCCAGCACTGGTTCCTGTGGAGGTTTCAGCATATGGGTTTCTTCTTCCCTAAGTTTTAATTCTGTGTATTTGCCTGTTGGTCTCTCCAATTTTGGAGGCAGAGGCTTGCCCTGTGATTTCACGTCCTGTGTGGCTCTCAGAAGTGTTGCTGATTTTTCAGTTTGTTCAGCTTCTGGCTGGTTGTTAGGATGTAGCAGTGGCTTCCAAACTTCTTACAAGCCAATCCAGAATCTGGAAGACCATTTGTATTGTTATTTAATTTTTGCTCTCAAGTTTGTTTTCCTGGTACTGGGAAATTCTGTGACAAGATGGCATTGAATATGCAAAAGTTTAATTATCTCAACTGTTTGATTAAGCAACTGATTTGAGGATTGGTCAGTGAGAGTGAGAAGTTAGCCACAATAATTTTAGATTAATAATAGTTTAGAAGAACAATGTTGATTCTGTTGCTTGTGCCAATTAACAGTGGGTGAAATCTGAAGTCTTTCAGACATCAAGATACAAAGTGAAAATATCACTTCTACTCTCAGATGTTTTTAAATAGTTGTATGTTAATCATTACAGATAAAGGTTCTATTATGTCCTGACAAAAAGGTGCACCTTGGATGGCAAATCTGGAAACTTGCAATACTGAATATAAGTATAAAGGCACATATGTATGGTGCTATTTAGAATTTTTTGCATTTAAGATTTTTGAATTGGTAATCAAAATCATTAACATAGAAGTTTTTCATATTCACCTTGAGCACAAAGGTTTTTGTAAACTGGGTTTTAAGAAAAAAGTAGGATTTAAAAACGAAGCAATGAAATATATTGTTTAGTATGCATGTTTGACACCTCGGGTTTATTGATATGTTCTGCTTTTTATAAGATGAATACTATGACAAATGACAGAGAAGCGATTGCACGTCACTATCTCTGTTCTGTCCATGTACTGCCAGTGGGCAAAGATTTCTCATTTCATACATCATTTACAACTTCCTACAGTAATTTTACACAGTTCATATCCTTGGTGCAAGGCATAGCAATTATCTATACACATATATGCATGCAGGCATAACGAATATGAAAACCATGCAGTTCTATAAAGAGTTCCAAAGTTCACACGCTCCAACCAATGAAAGTTGGTGAAAACCAGTAAGTTATCTAATTTAAAAACTTTTCTATTTTAACTATTACTTTGTTGTGCATCTCTGACCCAGGTTATCTCATGAGGTCTTCTTTTAGACTACTGAATATAATAGTAAAATGCTGTCTTCAGTTTTTCCAAGGTACTTTTGTATACCAAAAGTTACATTAAAAAGAGTAATATTAATTTTTTCTATCTACTTTTACTCTTTTGTTTCTAAATAGATAAGAAAAATAAAATATTGCATTCTAGAGTGAGAAAAAATTAAAATTCAATGACTTTTAGTTTTAAATATAAACAAACAGTTGAAGTTTGACGACACTTCGCTATTTTGAATTTTCTGAAATTAATTAAAGTTGCCATGATTTTATTAAACTTTTCAACTAATATTGTACACATAACATTTACAGAGATTGTAAAATCCGAAACTGGCACATAATTAATAACACCCAGAAATAAACTTTGAACTCTTTTGTGTGCTGTGTACAATCTAGGATTAAATTTTACTTTTTAAATTTTCAATTTTTTCAAAATTTCGGTCTAAAAAAATATACTGGCTTCCATTATATGTGTGTAGAACAATGAATGGTAACTAGATCCTTTCAAAAGTACAGAAATTAATGCTTTAGATTCAGCAAACACTTTTGACTTATGCCAGCTATTTATTAATGAATAAATACCCTATCTCCTTTCAAAAATTACTTAATATATTGACACTGTATATTCCTACTCCTTCACAATAATAATTTCTTGACATTCTTTTCTTTCTTTTGAAAAATCACTGCTTCAAATTTTCTTTTATTAATCTTTACTTGGTATCCATGCTGCATCAGAAAGTATAACATTATACGGAGAAGGGAATGTTTCTCAAAGCTAGGTTCTTATAGTCTAAGGCAAAACAGAACAAATAACTGATATATCCTACCTTTGTGACTCGGTTACTAAGTTCTGATATATGCACAAAAAAAATTAGAGACCTATGTTCATTAGTTAAACTCAGAAGAGGTTTCTAGTGCTATTCTGCCATTATCCATTTTTTTGTCCTTGGGTTAGCCTCTCCTTGTACTTCAATATCTTCATCTGTAAAGTAAAGCAAACTGGATGATTTTATATTTTCTTCATATAAGCAAGATCTGCTTTATTGGCCATGACCCCAGAAATCTTTGATGTCTAGAAAGGAAAAAGTATGGCAATTTTTTGAAGGGTACAAAATGAAGACATGGCTTTTTAAAATCAAGATTGTTTTAAAGACTATTGTATTTCACTTTATCTGCCTATAATCTTAGTAATGTTACAGTCAATGACAAATACTAACCATAGAAATAATTCCATTGTATCTTAATTTTATGAGTAGTCACATTTAAAAAATAGGCCAGCATTTTCATTGAACACTCAAATCCATATATCTGCTTTCTACAGTTAGTTTCCTTTTGAAGGCCATTCAGTAGGCCTCTTAGAATGCCTGAATTACATAGGAATAAAGTAAATGTCCATTCAAGTGTGATTTAGAGTTCTTGAAATGGAGAATGAAGTCAAAAGCAGTTCTTTTAATGATCTTAAAAATGGAAATGACTGTACGAAAGCTACACTGATGAATTCTCATAGCATTGACCCTAAAGTTATAGAAAGAGCTGTAATAGCAACATACACACCACAGATGTAGAAAGTCACATTAGCAAATTTCTAGAGGCTAAGTAATTTCTTCTTCTTTTCTAATGTTGAAATTCTAACCAAAGCTATTTTTGCTTACAATGCTCACTCTTTACTACACACAAATAAAAGAAAAAGTGCAATTATCAGGCAAAAAATTAAAAAAAATAAATGATAATACAATTAAACCATAATCAGGTTTTACCTCTTTCTTGTTGATTTTATACTAATGATATATTATCATTCCTTCATTCAAGATATATTCATTCAGGTCCTCTGAGTACACAAAAACTAAATCTTAACTAGCTAAACCTTACTTAGTTTGACAATAATTAAATTCAGTGTTAGAATCTTGCTATAATAAGGCTAAGTACATGTATTACTTTTCTATTGTATAGGAAGTTAGCATAAATGTAGTGGCTTAAAACAATAGACATTTGTTATCTAACAGTTTCTGTAGGTTAAGAGTCTGAACACAGATTAGATGAATTCTCTGAAAGGCTTCCGTCAAAGTCTTGCTCAGGACTGGGTTTTTATCTGAAGGGCTGACTGTGGAAGGACTCACGTCCAAATTCACTTAGGTTATACCATGATTCATTTCCTTGTGATTGCAGGATGGAGGGACTCATTTCTTGCTGGTTGTCAGCTGGAGATCCTTGCAGGCTGTTGGCTGGAAGCCTTTCTCAGCTCCTAGTGGCTGCCCTTAATTCCGTGCTACATATGCCTTCTAACATTGCTGCTTGCTTCATAAAAGCCAGAAAGTAAAGTAAGTGTGAGTGTGTGTGTGTGTGTGTGTGCGCGCACACATGCATCTGGGGAGAGAGAGAGAGACTACAGTTAAATGGAAGCTATAATCTTATGTAACATATACATATAATTACATACAAGTAATAATGTGCACTCCACCACACCATCTTTGCTACATTGTTTTAGGTAAAAGCATAAGTTACAGGTCTTATCCACATTCAAAGGAAATAAATCACACAAAGGCATAGATACTAGGAGGTAAGGGTAATGGAGAGACCTTAAATGTCTCTCTGCCATACTACATGATATGGTTTGGTTGTATCCCCACCCAAAATCTCATCTTGAATTGTAATCCTTAAAATCCCCATAATTCCCACATGTCAAGGGAGACACAGGGTGGAGGTAATTGGATCATGGGGGTGGTTTCCCCCATGCTGTTCTCATGATAGTGAGTGAGTTCTCATGAGATCTGATGGTTTTATAAGTGTTTGGTAGTTCCTCCTGCATTCATTCTCCTTCCTACCACCTTGTGAAGAAGGTGCCTTGCTTTCCCCTTGCTTTCCCCCATGATTGTAAGTTTCCTGAGGCCTCTCCAGCTATCCTGAACCATGAGTCAATTAAACCTCTTTCCTTTATAAATTACCCGGTCTTGGGTATGTGTTGAAAATGGACTAATACACTATATAAAGCTAATATAGGTAATAATGCAGGTATAAGCAAATCACTCCCAAATAAATACATAAATGAAAACAGTTGGGTATAATTAATTTTTTTGCATGAAAATTAGCAAGTTGAACTTTGCTATTAGCAAGCTACATGGCACACAATAACTAAATCACCTCTCTAGACCCAGAAGAGTTTGGATCCACCTCTGAAAATTGAAAGGATTGGCTTTAAATGACTGCTGAAATCCTTTGTAGCTCAAGACTTCTACAAGGCTTAGAACATTTGGAATAGATATAATTATTTAATATATTAATATTTTACATTTTACCCCAGACATGTATCCAGAAGTTTACATCTTCCTTTTTTTTTTTTTTTGAGATGGAGTCTTGCTCTGTCGCCCAGGCTGGAGTGCAGTGGTGCAAGTTTGGCTCACTGCAAGCTTGCCTCCGGAGTTCGTGCCATTCTCCCGCTCAGCCTCCCCAGCAGCTGGGACTACAGGCCATGCCGCCACACCCAGCTAATTTTGTTTTTGTATTTTTAGTGGAGACAGGGTTTCACTGTGTTAACAAGGATGGTCTCGATCTCCTGACCTGGTGATACCCCCGCCTCGGCCTCCCAAAGTGCTGGGATTACAGGTGTGAGCCACTGCAGCCAGCCAAAGTTTACATCTTCTAATGGCTTACCTCAAGACAGCTAAATCTAGCAAGATTTTAATTTAATGTAAATGTGTTTTTGAGTATCTTCTCTAAACAAGGCAGTGGAAAGTAGTAGGGTTCTAGAGTCAGATACTTGACCTTAAATACTAGCTCTTTCTCTTACCAAGAGATCGTTGGCAAAATATTTAATCTCTTTTTATTGGTAACATGACATGATAATAGTACCAAAACTGTTGGATTTTTGAAAAGATTAAATGACATAATATGTACAAAATGTTCAGCACATTGCCTCATGAATATTAATTACCTCATAATTATTAGCTAGTATAGATTTTATTATCATTACAATATGGTACATCATTGTATTAGGCAAGGGAAATACATATAAAGTGAATAGTAGAGTTTCTCTGCATTGAAAGAAATAACAAAAATGGTGCTTTACTGGAATATTTCCTCTTCTAGAATATGCCGTTATGTTTAATTTCCCTTGAGATTTATCAGAAACCAGGGAAGAGTTAAAATTCTTGTTTAATGTGATAAATATGGTTATTTTAATAATTGAATAATTTCTGCTGGATTTTATCCAACACTTTCAGGAAGAATTAACTAGGGAATGTTTTGTTTTCTTTAATGTAAAAATCATATCTGTCTTATGAAAATGTTCTGTTTAATTCTGTATATTCTGTTCTTTTGAGAGCAGATTTCCAGGTACAACACTTCATTGTTATTAATAAATGGGCCATACATAAATTATGCATTAAGAAAAAATAACAGACAAAAGCACTGGCATCTCTTTTGCTAGTCAGAGGAAATAGTTTTAGTGTCTGACATAGAAGACAAGACAGTCAGTGTAATTTCATAGAATTACAAGCAGCCAAATTCACACCCCAACTTATCTTTCAAACTCTTTTTTTTCTGTTCTCCACATAGAAAAATCACACAGAATGAGAAATAACCATGCAGTGACAATCATTTTGCTTTGGAGAAAAATCCTCATTCACTAACCTCTTCTGAAGACTTTTTTTTCACAGTCTTGGGTTTTCAGTCATTGAACTTCTCTGGTGACCTGGGGACAAACCCAAAATACTGAAAACTGCAAAAGTTGATGTCTTAGTCCATTTGGGCTGCTATAACAAAATACCACAGAATGGGTAATTTATAAAATACAAAATTTTATTTCTCAGAGTTCTAGAGGCTGGGAAGTTCAAGATTAATGCACTGGCAGGTTCATTGTCTGGTGAGGGTCCAGACTCTACTTCTTAGATGAAGTCTTGAATGCTGTGTGTGTCCTTTGAAGGGGGAAAACACTTGTCTTTACATGACAGAAGGCAAAAGGACAAACGGGAAGAACTCCTGACAAGACCATTTAAAAGGGCCCTGACTTAATGACTTAATCATGACTTAATCACCTTCTGAAGGTCCCACCCCTTAATACTGTTTGCTACATTGGCGGTTAAGTTACAACACCTGAATTTTGGATGGAACACATTCAACCACAACAGCAAGAACTAAAAAACTTCAATGAAAGTGAGCATCTTTGAATGCTGACAACACATAACATGGATGTTATAAAGCATGGCAAATATTGATGTGTTTCATGAATATGTGGATGCCTTTTAAGGGAAATGGCACAATGAGATGGATGAAATATAGATCTACTGATACATTTATATTTACTTTTAACTTCAAGGAGTAAAAGGGGGTTATCAAAGAAGTTGAGGAGAGAAAATCAAATAGCTGCATTCTCGGGTGGTGAAAATTGCCACAACTCCTTTTTAGTATATATCACAATCTTAAACTGTCTTTCCTCCTCTGGTTTCCTTCTTTGTTTTTTCTGCCCCATTAGAATGTCAGATCCAAGATTACAGGGAATTTGTATGTTTTGTCTATTACCTAACCCATTTCCTAAAGTTGTATAAGGACATTGTGGGTGCTTAATAAAAATTGCTCAACAAATGAATGATGAGTAGATTTGGATGTTTTCTGAAACATCTGTCCAAGATTAAATTAATTATGACATTAATTTTGGTGTCATCATTCATGTCTTCTTTTTTTTCCCAATTAAACCATGTTTTTTTTATCTTATAAGTTCTGTTTTGATTGTTTAGATGCCCAAATAAGATATAATAAAAAAAATCAGAAGTTTAGATTCCGTGTTCTTTTTTTTTAATAAAATAATGTTAATTTTTTAAAATGGTGAATTTCCAGACAACTTGAAATACAGATAGGTCTATTTGATGGGAGGAAGAGAGACTAGAGAGATTCTTAGTTGTTTCCAAATTAATAGTGGTATCATCTTGAATGAGTTGACATTAGAAGTATCTTCATTTATTTCTCTTTTTTTCCCTATGTGATAAATATAAATTCTAAACACTTTTGCCTACATTTGTTAACTGATCATAATTTCATTACATTGTCAGATGATTGAATTCATAGTTATTTCTATAACTATGAGGTATCATTGATAGTGGTGAAGAACATTTAGCTTCCTTTATCTCTTGTGAGGATGTTTTAATTTTTAATTGCCTATCCTTGTCTTTCTCAATGGTGCCTAAATGTGATATATAACATTTTAATAAGACCAATATATACAATTCCAAACACATTTTATTTCAAATATAAACACCTAATATGGTAATACAATGATTTTATTTCAACATACATTATTTTGAAAATATTTTTAAAGTTTCTGATTTTGCTATTATAATTGCAAATGCAAATATGAAATATTAATACACACTGGAGAATAAAAAATGCTTAATATTTCTAATATTTAAAGGATAATTATAATTTTCATATTTAAAAACCATGCTATTTAGTTGAATTTGCTTGCTAATGGAATCACAAATGCTATAAGCTTTGTTTGCAGATTTCTAACTTCATGGCAAAGGTATAGAAAACGGGGGCTTATAAAGCTTGGCAAACATTTATGTTGATCACTCGTATTGACTTGTCTTCCTTCTGGATCATGAGAAAGTAAAGGTAACCCTAACTAAAAGTACAAAGAGCAAAAATGGAACTAGTAAACTCTACCGACATTAACTTCCTCTGAATTTCAGCATACCATTTGCCCATACAGGTTCCATTAAAGTTAATGGGAGTCGTGTGACTAATTCTCTCTGTAGGGTACTAAAAATGTACCCTGCAGTATTAAAAAGTCTGAACCTAATTTTTACTTTCTCTTAACCTTGATTATGTTACACTAAAGATAGGTACTTCCATTATCACATATATATAGAGTAAATTTTATATAAAGGTCTGAAAATAATCTATTTGGGGAAGAGACTGCATTTATATGGATCAGAGTAGAATTTTAATTAGTGTTGCAAATATCAGTACTGCTTTCATTATAATGATAAAACAAGCATGAGTATCTGTAATTTACCCTCTAGCTATACAAACGAGAACTTAAACCTCAATGAATTCAATAACTGAAACATTTTCAGGACACTTACTTAAAATCAGGTCTACTTTTTAATCAGTCATGTTTTAAGTGAATGCTTATTAATAGATCATTAATAAAACATGCTTATGAAATGAGATTTCAAGAAAGAGGTGACATGAATGAAATACAAAGAAAGTAAAAAACCTGATGGAATATTTAATTTTGCTTTAAACAGTTCACTTTATAGTGAGTTACATTAGAAGTATTATTTCAAGCTAAAAAATGAATTCAAAATCTTTTTTTTAGTTCTATATGAAGATAAAACACTACAGATGATATTGCCTGTGAATTCATGACCCTTTTATACTGCCCAAGTTCCCTCTGCTTTTGACATTCAAACTGAAATATTAATCTCATTTTTTCCTTTAAATAATTTCTGCCTGGCTTCTATCACTACCTGGGGGGATGAAGTTATAAGATTTTATTCTTAAAGAATGCAAAGAGAAAAGAACAACTATATACATGAATAAATACTCCACCATTCATTTTTCACTGAAATCAGCAGCTATGCTGCAAAAAAGGGACATGCACAAAATATTTCCTAAGCACAAAGAACACTGGGATAAGGCAGGCGATATTGCAGAACAATAAATAAAGCAGAACACTCTCCAAGGGTCTGGGGTTTGGTTTGAATAGCATTCCAGAAAGGCAGAATTCCTGCCCAACACCAACATAAACGGCAATTAAAACTGAACTTTATATGTTACACATATATCTTCTTCTCTGGATTTCTAAGAGTCTCTATGTCTAAATTACAATAGAATCCTTTGAATGTGGGTGGGGCTGGAAAGAAAAGTTACTATTACTAACAAGTCACAGTTTTCAATGTATTGAACCTGATGTCAGACTCCTAGCTATTGAACTTCAGATTCTTAGAGTACTTCCAGCTCATGATCCTATTACTTAGAATTTACTTTGAAGCTTGTAACATTTTGGGTTTGTGCTGCCACTTGCCTTCCTGATCTGTAGGCACTCTGCTGAATGCTGTAAGCATGCAACTACAACGGGCTTTATGGACCCATTGGACCCAGCTTTCTGACTGATTTGTGGCATCGACCTCGAAGCAGCAGAGGAAGAAGATGCTTTAGCTCTTGTTACTTGTAAGTTACACTTACATGAAAACGAAACCTTAAGTGGGTCTTCTAAGAAATATGTCTGGTAGTCTGGGCTATGCCGGTAACTAGCCAAGCCACATAGCTCTCACAGGTTTAGCACAATTCCATTCTGAATTGTTCTGATTCTTGAGCTGACTCTATAGGGCACTCTCCATCCCTTTTAAAGACATAAGATATACCTTGGATTAAAAATAATTTTCCTATACAAATATCTGTCCTTTTTTTTCTTGAATCTTGAAATTAATGAAAATTGTATTTAGGATTTTGCAATGTCTTTTGAGATAACTAGAAGCACTGCGGGATGCTAGAATTATTTGTCACTACTCAAAAAAACAACAGTTATTGATGTGTTTTGTGGCTTTCTAAGAAGAACAATGTGATGAGTTGAAAAGAATGCAGCTCAAACTGAATTAAGTACAATGTACCAAGAATATGCAGTGACCCAAGATGACATACCTGCATAGTGTGTGTTGGTGTTTAACAAAAGGACCAAGCCCTTCACACTAAGAGAGTGTCTCTACTGCAGATTTAGGTCTGATACTCTTCTCCCATCACTTGAATTCTGTGACTCCACTGCTAGTCCTCATTTTGATGTGCTTCCATGGGGGCCTCCTTTGCTCCGTGATTGTTTGGTCCTACTTTTGTATCAGGTTGCAAAAGTGTTCTTCTCTATCTCCCACCGCACTCAAATTATACTAAAATTATCTCTTTAGTTGTGTCTCTTTTCTTAAAATGTTAAGTACTCTAAGGGTAGGTACCATGTTTCACTGTTTGGCACAACTGGTGCTCAAACTTTGCTTATTGAGTGGGATAGGAAGAACGGAACACACACTTTCAGAAAGTTCTCAGTCTTCCGATTTATAATTGCTGCACATTGAATTTTTAAATAGAGATCTAATTTGCATTACAAAGCCTCTGTCAAGGATATTTCTTTCATTTTAGCTATTTCTACCCAAATTTGCTATTTTACAATTTTGTATTGTGCTTAAAGGTAAGGTTTTTTTTATGACCTCATAACACGAAAATGTGCTTTGCTAGAGCCTTCTGGAAAATATGTCCTACAAGATGCCTGATGCTGGTGGTCATTTCTGGATTCCCTCTACCCTTAGTGAATGTTCCAAGTATGTTACAGGAATGGAAGCCAGGACTCTGGTATAAAGAGCTGCCTTTACTGACTTCCCTATGGCAGGGACTGCTAGATCTGTGTTACCCTGCGTTATGTGATGATTCAGTTCACCCCAATTTGCCCTTTGGGAACTGCTGTGAAAATTTCTTTTGTACAGTAAATCATGACAGCATTTGGCCTTCATTTGGGGGTGAATGCATGGTTTATATATTGAAGCCATTTCTTTTTTTCCCTTCAGAAATACCATGTGGCGTCAATTTGTAAGCACAAATCAAATGGCAGTTTGGGATCCTCCAGACGATCAAGAATATTCTGTATTAAGTTTTTAAAGGTTATCACAGCAATGAAAACCTAACATTGAAAAAATTGAGACTCCTTGAATCCCCAAGAATATATCCTTATACCCACGGAGATACTCAACACTAGTTAAAGAAAATCTATTTTGAAACATTTAAAAATGCTGGGGCATTATTGATTCCGTTCTAGAATTAATATACTATTTAGAAATATGTACATTATATATATTTGTATATATAGATGCATTCTATATTTTTTATCCCTAATTTTTTTTTAGAAACAAGATCTCACTCTGTCTCCCAGACTAGAGTACAGTGGTGCAATCATGGCTCACTGCAGCCTCAAACTCCTGGGCTCAAGTGATCCTCCCACCTTGGCCTCTCAAGTAGCTGGGACTATAGGTGCTTGCCACCACAGCCAGCTAATTTGTTTATTTTTCAGTTTTTTTTAGACATGGGGGATTACACTATGTTTCCCAGTCTTGTCTTGAACTTCTGGGCTCAAGCAATCCTCCTTCCTCAGCCTCCTGAGTTGTTGGGATTATGGGTGTGAGCCACCACATCCAGCTAATCTTTATCTTTCTATATCTGCATCTATATCATCTATTTATATCTATAAATATCTATATCTATATCTATAGAGCTAAAATCTGTTTTTTCCACCTAGTCAGCAGAATTTTATATTAGTTCTCTTTAGCCACATGTGAGATTAGAATATAGAAAAAAAAATCAGAGACAATTTTGTAGCTTCAACTTTCAGATATGCCATATATGGACAAATACAGTAATTCTCTGAGTAACTGCTTGCTTCTCTGCCTTCAGCCACCCAAGGAACATCCAAGACTCAGCACTATGGGTTTCCAAATTTATCCATTCAGCCATACTTGTGGCTCTTGTGGTTGGTCTGTGGCCTGAAGCTTAACTTGCCCAGTAGTTCTATTTCCCAAAATAGGTTCAGGAAGTTTGTGACCATGTTTGGTTTGTTTCAAAGGGTTACTGCATATTTAATGAGGTTGTGAACATATACGAAGATTTGTATATGGTTCATCAAATAAAACATATCTTCAACCCGCTTTTCACTTCAGTGCGTGGTTTGGAGTGGGCTGTTTTACAAGCACATATGTTTATCATATGACTTTATTTGGGGACGAACACCACTCCTTACATTTGGGATACAGTTTCTGAGTAACTGAACACTCAATTTCATCCCTCCCTATTCAAGAACAAATGTTAAGCCGGGTAGCTCTTTTCTCTTATTTCTGGCAGGTTTCTCTGAATGCTAAGGTGTCTTACTTCATCCAAATGTTCCCTTTATCATAGAAGGGTAAGAAAATAGCCTGTGCCCTGGAGATCTTTTTCACCCAGAAAGGCATTTAACTAGTGTCTTTCTGTGTGCTGGGGGGAGTAGGGAGCCTCTTATCAGTTACATGCATTTATGAGAACAATGTGTTCCACTGGTTTGTGCACCAGAAGAGGATCCTGAAAATCTTTATCTTCTGTTCCTCAGCCTTGCTGAGACATTAGGCAAATTATTTAGCTCTTAGGTCACTGACTTCTTTTGTTTTTCTATAAAGTATCTTATCCTAGCACAACAAAGGGGCATTATGACTAATACTGATAATAGCTATAAAATTTATTTTTCTTTTTCAAGTCTCTATCGTACCATATAGAGCAACAGAGGTGGTCTTTTACTAAATGAACCTTGGTGAGTAGCTAAATGACTCACACGATACCTTCCAGTTACTGTATAATGTAATAAACCACATTCTATAAATAAGCCAGATATAGTAGATAAAATGTATTTCATTTGATGATTCAGATCCAATTCAATAAAGCAGAATATTCCATAGAGTTTAGTTTCTCTAATTGCAGGAGATAAAATTGATTTTCCTATATTTTCCCTCATGTTTCCCTCCTCCACTCACTGTTTGCTGTAGCTGCTGATTGTGAGAGAAAACTAGAAATAGAATTTGCTATGAAATTTAAAACTTCACAAACTTCATGGTGCTTCATTTGAAAAGCAATGTGGAGCTGATAGTTTGTATGAAATTCTGGTGTGGACTTTTTTCTTAGAACTTTACAAGGAAAGGGGAAATGTCTGAAATGGAGATTACACAATCCTGTCTTGAAGCAGAAGACTCAGCTAGAGCACATCTGGAAACACCCAGCATTCCTCAATATAATTCAAACGATATTTTAAAAGGTAGTATGGTCCTTTCTACTTCCTGTTGGTCTCGGTCAAGGATTTGGTCAGTGCAGCCAATGCATTGATGGGGAGGAACCCAGGATGTGGCTAGTGCTGCGGCTGTGTTGGTAACCTGAATGGGGCTGAGCAAATCAGGGAGTACACTGAAGATAATGACAGGTACCATTCTTGCAACATTTATATAAAGTTTTACACTATTTCAAAATGAAAAGTAAAATAAAATTTTTAAAAAGCTGACATGGTTGAGAATAACAATTTTACCAGAAGAATACCTTATGTTGCATTTAGCCAATGTAGAACATTATACGTGTATATAATGTTACATATTTCTTTATGTTTTCTGGTGTGTACATACATTTATAGATATATTCTTATTGATCTAGTTTCTCTAAGATTCTGACATATTTCAGAACAAAGGAAGAAATCTTACCAGTCAGTTCAGTAAGATAATTGTAAAGGGAGACTTGAATATGTGAAAAATTTGTTTTGATCTATAGAAGATGTTAATATTATTTTCCTTAGTTTTTGTCTTTCTGATTAAAAGCTTAATGCAACCTTGTATTTCTCTTTTAAATGATCAAAAGCAGAATTTGCAAACTTTTTAGAATATGTATTTTAGTTCAAATTCCCCCCACCCAAAATTAATTTCATCTACGTACGCAGAAAGTATAATTTATAGTAAAGTGCTAAATCTAACCTGATTTCCCTCCTTAAAATTAGGTTTAAAATAAATTAAGCAGTACCTAATGTGTTTCCTAACAAGGCTCAGGGTACACAATGTTCTTTGGTTGGCCACAAAACACAAGGTCCTTGAGCTGAGATGACAGATTCTTCAAACAGACATATCCTGTACAAGATGCCTTAAAAGTGAAGGCATTGCTGCCATCGGCTTGCAGGCTTTATTTTGAAAAGGAGAATTCTGAAGGAAGGATGTTTGTTTTCTTCTTTTTTTAAAAAATAAAATGATTTATAAAAAACCGCACGTTTTTCTTTTTTGCTAGATGTAAAATCTGAGCTGCAACACTGAACAAAAGCTGTACTTGCCAGTCAGCAAAGATGCTACCACTCTGCATAACAGGTAACACCCATATATATAGGGAAGTCAAAAGAGTCTTTAAGCTACAGTGTTTGAGAGCCTGTTTGTCTCTGGTGGAAAATTAAGAAAATGGTAAGAGCAGCATTAGCATGAGGTGTTCATTCCAAAATTGTCACTGCAGTGTGTGTGGCATTGTGTGCGAAAACAACTCTTCAAGCAAAAACGCCTCCAGCAAACTTCCTCCTTCCCTTCAAACCTCATCTTCGATTACAATGTGGTTCCTACAAAGTAAAGGGCTGTTGTCCTGTCTTCAGACCTGTGCTGCTTCTGCGCACTAGCCCTGTAGACCATCAAGGCCTAAAAATAGTTGCTGGATTCAATGAGACATGAAGCTGACAGAAATGGCATCAAGCTAATTGGCAACAAACTCTATGAAACCTACTCAGGAAATCATATTTTTAAGCTGAACACCAAGGAGATTCTTGTTTGAATGTGAGGCCAACTTATTTTTGTATTTATATTTCAAATAAAACAAAGGGATATTGTTAAAGAAGAACCTCTTTATTTCCCTTATTATATATTTATTTAATCCTTTTAAAAGACTTTGTTAACAAAATCTTTGGATTCAGTGATATTTATTTGAAAAGATTGTTATCCACACATTATGAATAAGAAACTGGGGCTTAAAGAGATGAAATGACATGTCCTTGGTCAAAACATAGACAACTTGATTCTAATCTATCAGGAAAGATGACGATATTTATAAGTAACCAGAACACAAGGTGCTAAGTTCAATACTCATATTTTGAATAACACAAGAAGTAAAATCCTTTATTTAAAGAATCAAAGGGTTATCAGAAGAGAAGTTATTGGTGGATACTCACAGAACTAATAGCCATAATTATACATGACCTGCTGGAAGATGGAAAAAACATAACAGAAATCTTACCATTTCCTCTGGTAGTTGGTTCATAAGAAAACTCTTAGGTCTTGATTGTTTACTTGAGAGTGTTGCTATTATTACTCAACTTATTTAAAAAAAACAGAAAAGTTAGTTTTGGTGGCTGTTGTTGTCTAGAAGAAATAGACTATATTCAAAATAAAAATGGCCTGAACATGTCAACATGATTGCATAATTTTTCAAATGTTGATTCCTAATGCACAGATTGTAAGGATTCAGTTCACTGGATGAGATGTTGTTTTTAGAAATGATCTGCCTTCTCTGTTCATTCACATTCAATTCAAGAAGTAGGAAATTATTCTGGAATCTTTTTTCTCATTATGGTCTTGATGTGAAATTCATTTCGTGGTTGCTGAGCATCTTGAAAATACAGTGGATGGTTGCAACTACATATTCCTCTCTGGTGATTTTACTACAACTGCTCAAATAACAAATGATAAAATGTTTTAGATGGTATATTATTTATTTTACTTGTCTTAATGGTGAATTTACTTAGTGTTTTCAACAGGAATTCCATTTCAGAATATAAAATAGCATTCTAAAGTTCTATAAAATGTAGATAATTTAGAAACATGAGTTATAAAATACATAAATATGGTTCAAACATATAATCAAAATAAAATATATGACTTTTATAATATTTTTCTGCTCTAGTTAATCTTTCTTCCCCCATTAATTACTGTAACATACCTTGAGGTAGGTAGAAATAAGTTAACTATGTTTAAGCTGTAATGAATTTTTGGGCAGTGTCCAGTAGAAAATAATATTGAACACAAGACAGAATTGTGACTTCCAAATTTCCATTTGAAGGTCTTATATGCTGGGAGAAAACTATAATTTATTATCACAATAACATTTCTAAATCAAGTCAGTTTCAAAGAGAAGTTGATTTACTCTGATTTAGGCAGCATTTCCTCTAAATGTGGAAAAGGTTTTTAAGTTACTTTACCTGGAAAGACATTTTTATTAGATGGCAACAATTTTACTCACACTTTCTATAACTTTCTATATCCAAGTTGTGATTCTTCTGAAACAGAATCTAGAAGATATGCAGTCCTAATGCTTTAGGATATCATCTCCATTTTTACTGATATAAGTACAACTCCAGAATAATTTATTTTAGGCCTTTCTAAGATGACTTTAACTATAGAGTTTGGGGACAGGATGAATTAGACACCTTAGATATGTCTGATCCTAAAAATGTAGGTTCTGAAATATATTGCACTAGTTTTCAAACAATTAAAATAGTTAAGTACATGGTCTTAGATAGATAAATATATTTTCCAACTCATGGCAAACTAATTGCTCTGTATAAAGAAAATGTAACTAAATATTAGCAGTTACTTGATAATGCATTTGCTTATAGTCCTGCAGAAAAGAAGATGCTGGCTGGCTGACAATACTAACTTGGAACACCGTGATGTATCCAAATCCTCCTGGGAGTGTCTCTAGGGGCAGGTTGCAGAGCTTCAACCTTCTCCCTGGCCCGTGCACCAGAAGCAGATTTCAGGATGGCCCCAGACTGAGAGAGATGGAGACAGATAGAGATAAAGAGCAAGAGCCAGAGTGGGGAAGAGTGTGTGAGAACCTCCTTAGAAGACCAAATTAGCATTAAAAAGTTACAAAGATTTTCTGGGTGAAATGTAAAAGCAAGAATATAAATTTGAAAAATGGACCTTGAAGATTGTAGAAAATTAGTACACAAGAACATCATGTAAAAAGGAATTAGAGGATTTTTGTTATCAGCAAACTCAGTAAATTAACAATAAAATGAGGGAGTCCAATTGCTCACTTTATTTTTGCTGTTGTTAATGTAATACTAATAGGAACCGAGTGCCTAGAGAAAATAAGATGATATCCTGGGGAAAAACAGTTGGTGCATCATTTTCAGTCCTTGTCAGCATACATTTAGAGCACAGAGGATGTAAGGAGAGACCAGTAGCATAAGTGGGAGTTCTAGAATCAATATTCTGTTAGTTAAAAAAGGTGAGACTGTTTTGTCTAAAAAAGTGAAGGCTGAGAATGTAGTAACTCTCTTCAAATATACGAAAAATTGTTTCTAGAAAACAGACTAAGCACATTCCCTGTAGCGCTTTAAGAAAGCAATCAGAGCAACAGGCGAGGGTTGTAGAGAGGTATATTTCACTACCATACAGGACAGGTCCCCCCCTGCCCCAATCACTATTGCTATTCGTCAAGGCACTAGTTTGTCTTAAGGGAGAATATGAGTTTTGCATTACTAGAAATATTGAATATAACCTTTATAATTTTTCTTTTCTTTCTATTTTAAAATAGAGTCCATTTCTAAGAAGATGTGGTTCGAACATACAGAGCTACATAATATGAGTAAAATAGGACCTAACAGTAGTGTTCTCCAGGATTGCTCTGCCTTTCCTTTTCTGGATGTAACAACATTACTAAGAAAGGAAGAAAAAGCAAAAATCTGCTCTCAGGGAGATTCCAGCATGATGGAAAGCCCCAAATGGAAGTCTTTGCTTTGGTTACAGGACATAAGATTTAATAAATAAAAAGATGCTCATCTGGGACGCTGCACTAATTATCATGTATTAAATAAGGTTACCTATTTCACTCTCCATGTAGAAATGTCTATCATAAGCATGTGCCACAGAAGGTCTCACAAGTATCATTATTGGCTGTGTTGAATTTTGTTTTTAGTTCTGTTTTATAAGGTCTGTAGTCTTACTTTCAGTGAGGAAGTGTTTTCTCAGGTTCTCAAGAAAGTAACAAAATGCCAGCATTGTCAAGGTCACCATTGTCACTGAATTATCTTACTGTCTGATTATTCCATCTTCCTCTGCATCATATTAGCCTGATGACTACGTTCTAATTATTTAAAGCGTTATGTAAATCAAAGCAGTAAATGTAATTTCTAGTCTTACTAGATATCATGTACATTAGGTCGAATAACTCTGGAAATGTCGTCATAATCATGTCATGCCTAATGATGACCTACTCAGCCCCTGCCAACATCATTCAATTACTCATTTCAGCATTGATTTTTCTCATGCCTCTCTTCATGGCATTTAAACAGCCCTCACATCTCCCCTTTTACTGAGGTGTAATGTTGTATAATGACAGAGATGCTTTGCTTCCCAGATTCATAATGTTACACTGTTTCAAATCCTTGTGGAGACAAATTGGGGAATCAATATATAAATAATGACACACTTATTTTTAATTAAAATCACCGCTTTCACAGAAATGGTATATTAAAATTATTTTTGCTAAAACAATTTTAAATGCCTATGTACAATAAAAAGACCGCCAATCCTTGGGATCAAGAATATAATTTGCCCCAAATAACTTTTCTATGAAAGTAGAATTCTTAATGGAAAATAGATTAATACATATAATTTCAAGATCTAACCTTAAAAATGGAAATAATTGTCTATTTTTAAAAATAAATCATATTTGCATACACTGTGTTTATGAGAGTTGTTTTGGAATGAAAATTCTTTGCGTTTGAGATCAAATTCTTTTATTCACAAGAATTACAATATCTTTTTCAGCTAAATGTTATGTTATACTCTTCCAAAATCTATTTTCCCTGCACTCAAGTAGAGGTAAATATTCTTTTTTTTCTGGAAATTGATAGTCCAATTTTCTCCTGCCTCTCTTTGGCACACCCTCATTTTGCATGAGATATGCTCCTTAATAAAATTTCTACTCAATATTACAGAAACTCCCAGAAATGGCATCTAAAATATTACACTGGCCAGTTTAACTTCACCTTCACCAATTGTAATACATTATACAAAGAGCACTGTGGAAAAAGGTGGAACATTTAACTAACTGGATTTGGTTTCACAAACAGTAATAATACTTTTAAAAACATTATTAGAACATTTATTTCATTTCCTTTGCAATATATTTTTCTTCCTTTTAAACTAAGCTTTCTAAATTCTCATTTTTAATGTCTCAGTTGAAAGAGCTTTCACAAGCCTTTAAAAGACATTATGATTTGAATTATTCTTGCCCAGAAAATTACTTCTGATGTTTAACTTACATTCTCCTTTATTCAATTGTAGCTTCAAACTATCTTAGAAAATTAATTTTCCTTACAATTTTCCCCTTAAATCATTGTAGGTAATCTCAATATTTTATCTTTCCAAGCACACATAGTACTATTTAAATTTCCAGAAAATCTGAAGATAACTAAGATTTCCTTTAACTTTTCATGTTTGATGAAATGATGCACATATTATCATTTAAGTATTGAACCCTAATCTCATAAAAAAGTAAGAATACTCTGGCCAGAACTTCCAGCACTATGTTGAATAGGAGTGGTGAGAGAGGGCATCCCTGTCTTGTGCCAGTTTTCAGAGGGAATGCTTCCAGTTTTTGCCCATTCAGTATGATATTGGCTGTGGGTTTGTCATAGATAGCTCTTATTATTTTGAGATATGTCCCATCAATACCTAATTTATTGAGAGTTTTTAGCATGAAGGGTTGTTGAATTTTGTCAAAGGCCTTTTCTGCATCTATTGAGATAATCATGTGGTTTTTTGTCTTTGGTTCTGTTTATATGCTGGATTACATTTATTGATTTGCATATGTTGAACCAGCCTTGCATCCCAGGGATGACGCCCACTTGATCATGGTGGATAAGCTTTTTGATGTGCTGCTGGATTCGGTTTGCCAGTATTTTACTGAGGATTTTTCCATCAATGTTCATCAAGGATATTGGTCTGAAATTCTCTTTTTTGGTTATGTCTCTGCCAGGCTTTGGTATCAAGACGATTCTGACTTCATAAAATGAGTTAGGGAGGATTCCCTCTTTTTCTATCGATTGGAATAGTTTCAGAAGGAATGGTACCAGTTCCTCTTTGTACCTCTGGTAGAATTCGGCTGTGAATCCATCAGGTCCTGGACTCTTTTTGGTTGGTAAGCTATTGATTATTGCCACAATTTCAGAGCCTGTTATTGGTCTATTCAGAGATTCAACTTCTTCCTGGTTTAGTCTTGGGAGGGTGTATTTGTCGAGGAATTTATCCATTTCTTCTAGATTTTCTAGTTTATTTGCATAGAGGTGTTTGTAGTATTCTCTGATGGTAGATTGTATTTCTGTGGGATCGGTGGTGATATCCCTTTTTTCATTTTTTATTGCATCTATTTGATTCTTCTCTCTTTTCTTCTTTATTAGTCTTGCTAGCGGTCTATCAATTTTGTTGATCTTTTCAAAAAACCAGCTCCTGGATTCATTAATTTTTTGAAGGGTTTTTTGTGTCTCTATTTCCTTCAGTTCTGCTCTGATTTTAGTTATTTCTAGCCTTCTGCTAACTTTTGAATGTGTTTGCTCTTGCTTTTCTAGTTCTTTTAATTGTGATGTTAGGGTGTCAATTTTGGATCTTTCCTGCTTTCTCTTGTGGGCATTTAGTGCTATAAATTTCCGTCTACACACTGCTTTGAACGTGTCCCAGAGATTCTGGTATGTTGTGTCTTTGTTCTCGTTGGTTTGGGACATGGATGAAACTGGAAAACATCATTCTCAGTAAACTATCGCAAGGACAAAAAACCAAACACCGCATGTTCTCACTCATAGGTGGGAATTGAACAATGAGAACTCATGGACACAGGAAGGGGAACATCACGCTCCAGGGACTGTTGTGGGGTGGGGGGAGGGGGGAGGGACAGCATTAGGAGATACACCTAATGCTAAATGACGAGTTAATGGGTGCAGGAAATCAACATGGCACATGGATACATATGTAACAAACCTGCACATTGTGCACATGTACCCTAAAACCCTAAAGTATAATAAAAAAAAAAAAAAAGTAAGAATATCCCATAGGAACTTTAAATTGTTGTACATTTTTCCTGTTTATGTAATATTTTCATTTGGTTTCTAAAACTCATTTCAAACACACTCCCATCAACACACTCCAATCAAAAACTCGTTTCAAACACACTCAATCAACAAAATGGAGCTGTTGCTTTTCTTCTCCAAGCTTGATGCCAAGATTCTAACCTGGACATTTTCCTTCAAGTTTACTTTTTCCTCAGCCACATCACACATTTAATCTAACATTAATTCTGGTGTTTGTAACTCCAAAATGTAATCTGAATTCATCCACATATTTTTGTCTCTACTGCTACCAACCTTGTGCAGGCCACCATTATTTCTTGCCTGAGCTTTCATAATTGTCTTTTATCAGGTCTCTCTGCTTCCATTCTCAAACCCTTTCTAATTTATTTTTCACAAAGCAGCCAGAATGATCTTTTAAACACGTAAGTCACATCATGTCACTACCCACGTTAAATCTTCCTAAGATTTTCCCATTCTACCCAGAATACAATGTAAATTGCTAAGTTTAGTAGCCCATGCCTGTCTTTCCAACCTGTTGTGATATCACACCCACATTCTCCCAGGCCATCCCCACCAACATTACCCAGTACTAGGCTCCAGCCACAATGCTTTCCTCTATCTGTGAGCAAGCTAAACCCTTTTGACATCAGGATCTTTTAACTTTCTGTTCCTTATGCCTAATTCTCTTCTCCACATTCTTTGCTTGGCTGCCCCTTTTCCCTTCTGTGAGTCTCAGCTTAAATGAAACTTATTCAGAGAGTCTTGCCCTAACCACCATAACAAAAGTTGGACTCTCCCTTAATATATCATCTATATTTTATTATAGCACCTCTCACAATCTATAATTGCTTGCATAATTTAATAATTTCTTATTTTTTTCTTGCTTCTGGCAGAATATAAGCTCCAGCGCAGTAAACAGACATTTCTCCAGAGAACCCAGATTCCTTTTAGTGGGAAATGGTATTTAGAAACCAAGTTCTGGATGTCAGTTGTGCACATGGCTAGGGAAGTGCCATTACTTCTAAACCCTGTCAGTGAATAAGGCAGAGTATACCCACATACAGCCATTTACATTTCATATACATCTCTCTATCATTATTAAACACCATGGCCTGTACTCTTTCCAAAATGTCAAAGTTGTATGTGACAAATAAAGTCTGGGGAAATGTTCCAGATCAGAGGAGATCCAAAAGAGGAAAAGGAGATTAAAAGGTAAGGTGTCATCCTGGAATGAATTCTGGATTGGTAAAAACTTAATCATAGGTCGGGCATGGTGGCTCATGCCTGTAATCCCAGCACTTTGGGAGGCTGAGGTGGGCGGATCACGAGGTCAGGAGATCGAGACCATCCTGGCTAACACGGTGAAACCCCGTCTCTACTAAAAAAATACAAAAAATTAGGCGGGCGTGGTGGCGGGCGCCTGTGGTCCCAGCTACTTGGGAGGCTGAGGCAGGAGAACGGCGTGAACCTGGGAGGTGGAGCTTGCACTGAGCCAAGATTGTGCCATTGCACTCTAGCCTGGGAGACAGAGCAAGACTCCATCTCAAAAAAAAAAAAAAAAGTAATCATATATTGTATACTTTTGGCACAATTGACACACTTTGAATATGGACTATGAATTCAGTAATAATATTGTATATATGTTAAAGGTCTTGATTGTTATAACTGTGCTGTGATCGTGCATGAGAATGCTCTTGTTCTCAGGAAATATACGTTGAAGTATTAGAGATAAAATGTCACCGGCCGGGCACGGTGGCTCACGCCTGTAATCCCAGCACTTTGGGAGGCCGAGGTGGGCATATCATGAGGTCAGGAGATCAAGACCATCCTGGCCAACATGGTGAAACCCCCTCTCTACTAAAAATACAAGAAAATTAGCTGGGCATGGCAGCACGCGTCTGTAGTCCCAGCTACTCAGGAGGCTGAGGCAGGAGAATTGCTTGAATCCAGAAGGTGGAGGCTACAGTGAGCCAAGATGGTGCCACTGTACTCCAGCCTGGCAACAGAGAGAGGCTCCATCTAAAAAAAAAGAAAAAAAAATCACTACATCTGCAACTTGCTCTCAATGGTTTACAAAAAAGCACACACCCACCCTTCATCTATTGAGGGAAAGAGAATAACTTACTAGCAAATATGGGCAGTTATAAATAATTGAATAAAAAAATGGCATACCAGAACTCTTTGTTGTATAACTTTTTCAATAGGTTTATATAGACATACAAATTTACAAATTTTTTTCAAAATCTGCAATATGGTGTCTATTAGCATTGCTTTGAATGATTAAGGATTGAAATAACATCTTTTTTCTTTACCAAAGAAAAAGTAAATTAAATGGCTTGAAGTAAACAGCAGTATGTAAAATGTGCAAAACAGAATTTTTCACAAAGGACAAATAAAAACAAGATTTATTAATTTTTTCCTTAAATAAATGGATTTTATGATCGCAACCATATTAGTCGTCAGTAGCAAATCCACACAGAATATTATTGCTTAGTTTTTTTATTCCTTTACAAAGAGAAAATCTTCTAAACAGCTTAAATTTGCCTAAAGCAATTTCAAGATGACCCAACTCTCCCCAAGTGACTTCTCAAATTCTTAAGCTATTATCTTTCTTGTTCAAACCCTTTTTCTAAACTTTTCCCCAATTACTCCAACCATATAATTGCAAAGCTAAGATTCCTATAGACTATCTCTATCAAAGGATCAGGATAGGGAATGATAAACCTCTTAACAAAAACTTAATTCTGATTCTTTTCCCAGATTAAGGTATCTTAGCAACCTGTGAAGCATTTTATCTGCTGATTCTATCATTTTGAGCACTTTGTTGAACCCTTGAACTGACCTTATATCTGTGTGTGTCCCCGCTTGTTGGCTTTGTTGGTCTAGGATATATAAAATGAGATTGACAAACATAAAGCAATGTGACCACACATGTCTAAATGTATTTAGCCTTTAACATCACAATTGGTTGTTTATTAACTTATGAACCAGAATCTTTATTTCTGTTCTTTGTCTCCTGCGAATTACAGGTTTCGCTCTGCTACATGGGTGGCAGAGATGGGGAATAAGAGCTTGCTTTTAGCTAATACAAGGATTTGAAATGAAAGAAGGGTCAAAGCCAAATTCAGACAGAGTTGCTGTAGCTGAGGAAGACTGAACACTGAAGCACACGTTGCAGTCCAACTCTCATGAGAATGTTCCCAGTCACACTACTCCAAGATGGATGCCTACTTATAAGAGAGCATTCAACTTTAAACAAATTCAACTATTTTGTGTTTCAGTCCTGTGAACACAGCTAGTATTATATGATATAATCAAAGAATCACTGTCAATGGTATTGAGAAATTGTTGTTTACCATTTAGAACACTTTCTTCATCTTGCCTTCTACCTCACGGGCCACTGCATCTCAGTGTCAATCTCTGAATGTCACTCATTTTCCTGACTGTATGAAGTAAATGTTGCAGATTCAACTTTTTATCTTTTTTTTTCTCCATCACTTCTCATTCACTAGGTGACATGTACTCTCAAGGCTTTAAATCACATTTATTCTCTAGAAACTCTACATTTTTTTTTCTGTAGTGCAGACCTCTCCAGAACTGGACTTCAGAATCCTAGGCAGAGACTTTCTCATAATCTCCAGGTGGATATATGTACTAGGCATCTAAATCTTAATATGTCCAAAACAAACTCCTGATCTTTAACTTCTAAAATCTGTGATTCTTTCCACAGACTCCCAACTTTAGTAAAAGGCTACTCCATTCTTCCTGCTTTTCAGTACAAAATAATTCTTGACTATTCTTTTCCTCGTATACCCCACATACAATATCATCAGCGAATCCTGAGGCTCTACTTTCAAAATACCCAAAAAACAGATCACTTGTCACCACCTTTATCATTAGGACTCTAGTCTAAATCACATTACATCTCATCTGGGTTATTGCAATAGCTATTCATTGATCTCTCTTATTTCACCCTGTACCTTCCAGTCCACATTGCCTACAGCAACCATGGTGATCCCTTTAAAATACAGGTCAGATCATGTTATTCCTCTGCTGAGGCCCCTTTAACATAGTAAATCCACACTTATGTCTTCAAAGCCCCTGCATGCCATGGTCCCCCATCTCTCTGATCTATTTTCCAGCACAACTACAGCTCTGCCATCATTCTACCCTAGTCTCACGGACCTTTTTTCTGTTACTTAAGCAAGCCAAACATACGTCCTTTACCATCTTTGAACTTGCTAAGCCCACTGCCTGGGCTGCAGTTTTCTCAGATTACTTAGATTCCTAAGGTCTCTGCACAGATGGCAGTTTATATAAGAGTAGATTCTTCCAACCATTCTTATCTAAGACAGCACCAGCACCATCACTGATGTCCCCACATTTTCCATTTCCAATTTGATTTTCTCATTACTTGCATAATCACTTGACACATTTTTTATTCATTTGTTTGTTTATTGTCCTTTTCCAGTAAAATATCCATGAAAGCACAGGCAGACCTTTGCTGCTTTCCTCTCTGCCAAGGACAGTGTCAGGTGTATGTAGATGCTCAATAAATATTTGTTGAAAGAATCAATTGCATTTTTTTCTGTGTGAAAGAAGTTTTTTATTATACCATGGGTATTTAAAATAAAGACTCATGATTATTGAGGCAAGGATATAAAATACTTTTAATTTTGTGAACTTCTTTAAGGTCAGCTATAAAAGAGAGATGATGATATCTTTATAGTCTGCTACTAAGAGTTGACATAAACTAAATCAGGTTACCTCTAGGAAGCATTTGAATTCTACCTAATGTTACAACTATGCAGTCTTTAGATGACCATCTTGCGCATGGGAATGCCTTTGTGATTTGCTAAATTCTAGAAGCTTTATTTTGCCTACTTTTTTTGGTCAGTAAAAATACGGGTTAGCATCAATCTGAAAAATTCCTTATTAGAAAACATCACTATTTGCATTGTCCTGTTAGGATGAAAATCTTGAAAGCATGTTAGAATTCATGAATGCTGAAACCCTGGGAAGAATACCTAATTTACCGGATCATGAAATTCACACAATGGCTCACACCTGTAATCCCAGCACTTTGGGAGGCTGAGAAGGGTGGATCACCTGAGGTCAGGAGTTTGAGACCAGCATGGCCAACATGGTGAAACCCCGTCTCTACTAAAAATACAAAAATTATCTGGGCATGATTGCACATGCCTCTAATCCCAGCTACTTGGGAGGCTGAGGCAGAACTGCTGGAACCCAGGAGGCGGGGGATGCAGGGAGCCAAGATTGTGCTATTGCACTTCAATCTGGGCAACAGAGTGAGACTCCCTCTCAAAAAAAAAAAGAAAAAAAAAAAGAAAAAAGAAAAATATTAATGGGCTAGAGGCTAGAACATGGGCCAAGATAACATGCTGCACAACAGAAAAATCTACGCTTTGACATCATTGCGAATTATTTTACATATATTATTTTATTTAAGCCTTAAAAAACTAAGCAACTAGACATTATCCAACTGTTACACAAGTATTGAAACTGAGTCTCAGAGAAGTTAAGTAACTTTCTTAAAAACACAGAGTTAAAATGATGTAGACTATATGCATATGGAAATCTCTAACTTTGAAGTTCATGTCATTTCCATTATTCATTTAAGGCCATCTTCTAGAACGTAAAGAAAAAAAGACAGATTCAAAATAGGAGTTAAGTAGCAACATAGATTAAAATGCACATTGTCCTTAAGCCATTTAATAACTGTTGTCAAAGAATGACTAAAATATAGTTCATGTTATTGGAATGATGTGTCCATTCAGATGGAGGTGATAATCTGGATCTATACTGTGTTGGTCAGAGCGTTCCTGGAATTATGTTTGGGTATGGCTGTCATACTTTAAAGGTTACAGACAAATGGGAAATTCTTCCAGGGAAAGCAGCCAGGATGACTAAAGTTCCCACAGAACGTCCTAAGAGAAATGGTTGCTGACTTTGGGGATGTTTAACCCGGGATGGGAGAAGAGAAGAGTCAGAAAGGCTGACAGTCATCTAGGCCAGAAATCTCAGTCATTCAATATGGCTCCAAAGGAATAAACTATGACTATGGGACTGTCGTGGCCCAGCGCATTGTGGAACGCTGGGTGGATGGAAGGTACCAATGGCCGGGGAGGGCCAGAAGCTGCGCCTGCACCAGCGACACTACATCCACAAGCTGGTGGAGGACACGAAGCACTGGCTCAAAGAAAACCTGGAGATCATCTTCACACAGTCTGTGGAGACACTTGGAGTCCGGGGTGACCTGGTCTCAGTAAAGAAATCTGTGGATCAGAATCAACTCCTTCCTCAGAGACTGGCTGCATATGCATCATCTGAAAACAAGAAGCTGTTTGAAGAGGAGAAATTGCTGAGACCAGGAGGAAAGTTAGAGAAGATACAGATCAAGGCAGGTGAGGCAACAGTGACACTTCTGAAAAGCTGTCACTTGGAGGTAGGGATGAAGAACAATGTCAAATGGGAGCTGAACCCTGAAACAGTTGCCCACCACTTCTTCAAGAATCTTGGTGTTGTGGTCACCCCCCATACATTAAAGTTACCAGAAGAGCCCCTCATTCGGTGGGGCAAGTACTGCTGTGAGGTGATGGTAAATGGGCTTGGTACTGTGAGGGTGCCTATGTCTCTGGTAAACTTTGAGAGGCCCAAAATCAAAAGATAGAAGTACTGGTTACCCAGCAAGCTGCCAAGGGCATGGCCCTACCAGCCCCTAGAGGATCTAAACCTGTTCTCCTCCAAGGCAGCAAAGCAGAATCAGAGGAGCAGTGGCATCCAAACAGGCAAGCACCCTGCTCTCACTCCCAGCTCTGACAAAATATGGAATTTTAGAGAACATATGGAGACATCAGACTGCCCTGCATAGACATGTTGAATTCCTTATGTTTGCCATCTTCATCTTTAACTGTCATCCCTGGGGCAGCCTTGTTCCAGAAGTACCAGGCTGTGGATGTGATAAGCTGGATACAATAGACGGAAACTATCCAGATCCTGTTTAGTTTCTTTTTCCATTGGAGTTTACTGGGACAGACACAGGAGTTAGGCATTGTCTCCAGTATTTTCCTCATTCTCATCATCTAAATTGAACATTTGTATCTCAAGCAGACATAAAGAGATTGTGTTCCTAAAAAATAATAAATAAATAAACTATGACTATGGGTAAAAGCTAAGTTTCTTGGGTGAAATGCGCTGCTTCAGGAGTTACTAAGTTCTCTGTCACTGGAAGAATTCAAGAGGGAAAAAACAAACAAACGATGGATCGCGTGGTTGGGAAGTTTTAGAGGAATTTCAGGATCAAAGGGGAGACTGAACTAGATAACCTTTGGGTCTCTTCTGACACTTGACTTTCATGCTTTGTTAGAAAAGACTGCCAGTATGCATCTACCAGTTAGAGGGTTTAGGGTCAGCAATTAGGTAGCTATCTCATCCTGTTTGTAATGATAAACATATATTTACTTAAAATGTTATCTGGATCTCAGTCGAGGCCTTCCTACACCCCAAGAGCAGGATAAGATAGACCTGAACCCAAAATTCTATGCTCTGAGAAAATTTAAGAAACAACATAATGTGAATGATTGGAGTGGAAGTCAGGCAGGGGGAGGATTTTGCATTCTTAGCATTTCCAGGTTTCTCCTTCTGCTCAGTAAAGCTAAATTTTCTCCCTTCTCTCAAAACTAACTAACCAACCAACCAACAACACTCCCACCAACATTAGTGAATTTAGTGAAATTTAATAAGTTTAAAGTGGGGAAGATGGAAGGAGGCAGGATTTCTACTGCAGTAAAGTAGCTAAATTAGGCACAAGCTATGTCTGATTTAAAATACGCCTGGGTTAAGCCACCAGGGGAATACCACTGGCCTTTTAGTCCATGTTGACCCCATCCTCATACAACTCAATGGCCTTTCCCCCCTCCTCTGCCTCCCCCACTCCATCTCTGCTCCTTAGTCACTATCTCAGGATTGCTCTCCGGAACTCCAGCTTCTTTTCCAAGCTCTCAAACTCTCAAACCTACCTCGGATTCACTATCACGAACCCAAACTTACCCAGGTGCTCGGTAGACATTTTGGAATTAATGAACAATTATTTTTTCAAGTTTATTATTTTAATTATCATACAGTAGAACTGACTTTTAAAAATATTAAATGTCGGAGGGAAGTTTTTGTCAGACTCAAGACCCTCAGGATTTAAATGGAAAGAGGAAGCACACCGTGGTGCTCTGGGGGAAAACAGACCTTGCTTCCGTCATGGTTTCCATTTGACTGGCTGTGCTGCTTTGGGCAGTTTACTGAACTTCCCAGATCTTCGATTCTTCCATCTCCAAATGTGATTGATAGCAATGTGTTCCTGATGGTTTTGTCTAAGTTAAATTAAATAATTCATGTAGAGCATTAGTCTACTCCTTGGCATGTAGTCAGTGTTTTGAAAGAGTTAGCCACCACTATTAATAAAGTTTCCTCAGTCAAACATCTTTTTCAATTTTCTAAACTCACAATAAATTTTTCAATGTGTACCGAAAATTTAGCTTGAAAGACTTCGAAGCATGTACTAAGGATATTTAGTACCAATTTTTTTTGTCTGTCTATCATTTGCCAAACCGTCATCAAGATTTTCTGAAAATACATCTCAATAACTTCTGTACTGAAGGCAATTTATGTGACTGGCAGAATAATAGAGGAACTATTAGTAAAATACATTTTATCAATTTTACAACTCTCCCTGCTAGCATGATATCAAGATCTGATACTATGATTCTTAATAACAAAGAACCATTTTGACCTTTGGCAAAATTGTAAATTAGAAATTGTTTAATTTAGCACGAAGTTTCTTTTCACTATCTCTATCCCAGCCTTAGGCAAAGCTCCAGACCTATGTTGTCCAATATGATAACCACTGGTCACACGGGGCTATACACATTTTAATTAAAATGATTAAGTAAAATTTTAAATTCAGTTACTCAGTTGAGTTAGCCACATTTCACGTATTCAGTAGCTACATGTGACTAGGGTACTCTGTTGGAGAGTGTGCATATTAAGTTTTTTATCATTGCAGAAACTTCTTTTTTTTTTTTTTTTTGAGACAGAGTCTCGCTCTGTCACCCAGGCTGGAATGCAGTGGCGCAGTCTCGGCTCACTGCAAGCTCTGCCTCCCAGGTTCACGCCATTCTCCTGCCTCAGCCTCTCCGAGTAGCTGGGACTACAGGCGCCCGCCACCACGCCCGGCTAATTTTTTTTGTATTTTTAGTAGAGACAGGGTTTCACCGTGGTCTCGATCTCCTGACCTCGTGATCCGCCCGCCTCGGCCTCCCAAAGTGCTGGGATTACAAGCGTGAGCCACTGCGCCCGGCCAGAAACTTCTATTGGACAGTGCTGCCTGAGACTCAATTAACTGATATCCTTCTTTAGCCTGGCACCCTCAAAACTACTTCCTGTCTGGTGCCATCACCCCAATAGCTTCTCCCTCTGAGATATTACTGTTCCTTATATTATCAACTAACAGAAAGTAAGGTGCTGTGGTGCTAATGTGTCCGGAATTGGTGGGTTCTTGGTCTCACTGACTTCAAGAATGAAGCCGCGGACCCTCACGGTGAGTTTTACAGTTCTAAAGGCGGCGTGTCCAGAGTTTGTTCCTTCTGACGTTCGGATGTGTTCAGAGTTTCTTCCTCCCGGTGGGCTCATGGTCTCGCTGGCTTCAGGAGTGAAGCTGCAGACCTTCGTGGTGAGTGTTATAACTCATAAAAGCAGTGTGGACCCAAAGAGTGAGCAGTAGCAAGATTTATTGCAAAGAGTGAAAGAATAAAGCCTCCACTGCTGGCTCCGGCAGCCTGCTTTTATTCTCTTATCTGGCCCCACCCATGTCCTGCTGATTGGTAGAGCTGAGTGGTCTGTTTTGACAGGGTACTGATTGGTGTGTTTACAGTCCCTGAGCTAGACATAAAGGTTCACCACTTCCCCATCAGATCAGTTAGATACAGAGTATTGACACAAAGGTTCTCCAAGGCCCCACCAGAGCAACTAGATACAGTGTCGATTGGTGCACTCACAAACCCTGAGCTAGATACAGGGTGCTGATTGGTGTGTTTATAAAACTTGAGCTAGATACAGAGTGCCAATTGGTGCATTTACAATCCTTGAGCTAGACATAAAGGTTCTCCAAGGCCCCACCAGAGCAGCTAGATACAGAGTGTCAATTGGTGCATTCACAAACCTCGAGCTAGACACAGGGTGATGATTGGTGTGTTTACAAACCTTGAGCTAGATACAGAGTGCCGATTGGTGTATTTACAATCCCTGAGCTAGACATAAAGGTTTTCCAAGGCCCCACCAGAGCAGCTAGATACAGAGTGCCGATTGGTGTATTTACAATCCCTGAGCTAGACATAAAGGTTCTCCAAGGTCCCACCAGAGTAGCTAGATGCAGAGTGTCCATTGGTGCATTCACAGACCCTGAGCTAGACACAGGGTGCTGACTGGTGTATTTACAATCCCTGAGCTAGGCATAAAGGTTCTCCACATCTCCACCAGATTCAGGAGCCCAGCTGGCTTCACCCAGTGGATCCCCCACCAGGGCTGTAGGTGGAGCTGCCTGCCAGTTGCGCTCGCACTCCTCAGCCCTTGGGTGGTCGATGGGACTGGGTGCCATGGAGCAGGGGGTGGCGCTCGTCGGGGAGGCTCGGGCCGCACAGGAGCCCATGGAGGGGGTGGGAAGCTCAGGCATGGCGGGCTGCAGTTCCCGAGCCCTGCCCCGTGGGAAGGCAGCTAAGGCCCGGCGAGAAATCGAGCGCAGCGCCAGTGGGCTAGCACGGCTGGGGGACCCAGTACACCCTCCGCAGCTGCTGGCCCAGGCGCCAAGCCCCTCATTGCCCAGGGCCAGCCGGGCCCGCCGGCTGCTCCGAGTGCAGGGCCCGCCAAGCCCACGCCTACCCGGAACTCCAGCTGGCCCGCATGCGCCCTCTGCAGCCCCGGTTCCCGCTGGTGCCTCTCCCGCTGGCGCCTCTCCCTCCACACCTCCCAGCAAGCCGAGGGAACCGGCTCCCGCCTTGGCCAGCCCAGAAAGGGGTTCCCACAGTGCAGCAGTGGGCTGAAGGGCTCCTCAAGTGCCGCCAAAGTGGAAGCCCAGGCAGAAGAGACGCCGAGAGCAAGCGAGGGCTGTGAGGACTGCCAGCATGCTGTCACCTCTCACTAATAGGGAGCAAGCTCTGAGATCACTTCCAGGTAAATGAATGTCTCTTCTTTCCTCTTCTACAGCAGTATTTCTCAGAGAGAGGTTCTAGAATGGCTATTTTAATAAACTAGAATGCTTATTTAAATTTGAGATTCTTAGATCCCCACATCGGACCTTCTGAATGTGCATATTGAAACAGCTTCCCCAGTCATTGTTATGGAGTGCTTAACGTTGAGAGCTGTTGCTGAAAGATCCAGCCGCTATTGGTATTTGATTACCAGGGCCAATCAGTTAGATGTTAGTCTGCATAGAAATGAGCAATGCCAAGTTTGGGTACCTGGGGAACACAGTTTTGGAGAGAGATTGGTTTTGTTGCCCTTTAAGATCTTATGGTCACCTCCATACAGACTGATCACAGACCAATTGGCTAACATGATTCAATGTGACAAAGTCGACTAATTTTGAAAAAATTTACACTTAAGATTTTTAAAAAGTTAATATTATGGGATACTGTTCACTTTTATAATTTGGTTTTCCGTCATTTATAATTTGATCTCATGTAATTTAAAAATTTCCCTTTGAGAAGGAAAGACTTCGAAAGAGGAAACAAAACAGGTAAAAAGTAGACATTACATAAAACTGGAAACTTTTACTAAATAAAACATCAAAACTAGAAGCAAAACTAAGCAGTTGGAAAATCCTCTGGCAAGTCTCATCAAGGAAAAATAGGTATAATTAAATAATATTAGAAATAAGAATGGAAAAACGTAGAGACAATACTTAGATTATTAAAAATAATGACTAAGAATGTGGTAGAAGAATCATAAGCTATGTTTTGTTTGATCAGTTGTCAAGACTTACTATAAAGCTATACAAATTACTGTAGTGCAATTTGCCACAAATAGATGAGAAAAGCAGAACAGAGAATACGGAAATAAGCCTTGAAAGATGAGGGAACTTCCTGGAGGATAAAGGTGGCATTGCTAAGCACCAGGGAATGATGCTGAAACAAGTGACCATCCACCTGGAAAAATATAACATTAGACCCCTAACTTGCACCATAATACAACTCCAGATGAATTAAAACCCTCGATGTGAAAAATTAACAGTAAAACAATTAGATAAAATATAAGCCATTAAAAGTACCACTTTATCCAAATTTATCAACTTGACCTCTTTTATCCTGTTTTGTGATTACATGGGTGAAATACTCCTTCTTCAAAGGCTAAGAGTTTTTAAAAAAATTTAATTGTGCACCAGATCTTCCTTGTTTCTGGTACTCATACCTGACTGTCCTCTCTCCCCTGTCTCATCAGTTTCTCACCGATTTTATAAAATTGCAACAATGCAGCATGTTCTAACAGCACTCCGCTAAGAAAAAGAAACCTGCTCCAAATCTCCTCTTACCACCTAGTTTCACTTCTCTGTTTGCCTTAAAACAAAATCTATCAAGCCTTGTCTTCACTTATTCAGCTTCTCTTCTCCCCACAAAACTGTCCGGTCAGGCTTCCATTTCCTCTACTTTGGATGCTACTCTTGACAAGATCACTGCAGACTTCCACCTTGCCAAGTTCAACGGTATACTCCAGTCCTTGTTTTTCTGATCTCTCAGCTGCATTTGGCACAAACTGATCCCATTTTAACATTGCATAATACCTTTCTTTACCTGGCTCCAGAAGTGGATTTTCCATGGCGAAATAAAGCTTAGGTTTGAAAAGAATTACGGATTTTTAATTTAGACTTTTTAATTTTCAAAATGGCTCCCCAACATGTGTTAGCAGCTAGATTTCCCAAATATCTATGTATTCCTGCTTATGTTATGAATACCACGCCCCTGATTTTTATTGAAGGGCAGTAGTTAAGGGCATGGGCTCTGGAATCAGAATGAATTTAAATTATTGTCTATAATTTCTATATTTTTGAATTGTTTCATATTTTATAATAACGATTATAAATTTGTATAATCTCTTATAATTTTTTATTTTTTAATAAAATAGATTCCTAGAAAAAGGCAAATGATCTGTTTCTTGAAAAGCATAAATTACCAGAATTGACTCAATATTAGAAATAAAGCTTTATTGAAAAGTAAAAAATGACTGTGAAAAAAATGTTGAAAACGTGACTAAAACAGTCAAAGACTTATATACCTTACTAGCAGTCCCTTTCCACAAAATGGACACACACACATACACACACACACACAGAGGCTCAGATGGTCTTAGATGTGAATTTGATCAAATCTATAAAGGGCTTATAATTCCTATGTACTTTAAACTCTTCCTGAACATCAAAAAGTAGTAACTAAGTCAAGAAAACTAAGTAGACTCACTAAAATACTGTGCCCACTCAGATGATAGAGATACAGAGGTGAAAACTTGGATATTTCTTTAAGACAAGTTCTTTATTACTATCTGAACTATCTGAAAAATAAAATTCCATTATGGAAAAATTGTGACTATAACACACATGTTTCTAAAGCAAAGTATAAAGGACAAGGTATGTTTTCTGGAAGTTTTAAGGACTTTTGGGCAAAACAAGATCTCGTAGGATTTTCTTGCAATCGTTGACACAAAGTTTTGCTTATTCTCAATAAAAAAGAATTCTCTGTCAATGAACACAAGTTCACACATGTACACACACACGCACACACACAATCCATAAAGGTCGGACATAAATGTATTTATTCCATGAAAATAATACGATTTAATATGGTCGAGGACACTGAGAAATGTGTCAAGCCACCTACACATTGCTTACTCGTCTGGAGACCATTAGAAATACAAGCAGAATTCTGACAAGCTAGGTTAGATACATTTACCTGACAACATTTGACTATGAATCCCAGAGTTCTTTAATCTAGGAAATAGGAGGAGCAAAGAGCCAAGTAACCAGAGACATTTAGAAAAGTGTTTTAGATGAGGAATACGAATTTTTTTTTTTTTTTTTTTTTTTTTTTTGACGGAGTCTCGCACTGTCGCCCAGGCTGGAGTGCAGTGGCGCCATCTCAGCTCACTGCAAGCTCAGCCTCCCGGGTTCACTCCATTCTCCTGCCTCAGCCCCCCTGCCCCCCTCTCCCCCGCAAGTAGCTGGGACTACAGGCACCCGCCACCACGCCCAGCTAATTTTTTGTATTTTTAGTAGAGACGAAGATATCACCGTGTTAGCAAGGATGGTCTCGATTTCCTTACCTCATGATCCCCCACCTCGGCCTCCCAAAGTGCTGGGATTACAGGCGTGAGCCATCATGCCAGGCCAGAGTAGGAATTTTATGGGTTATAAACTAAGGATCTGGAGGTCTACTTGACGAAGAAACCTGGAGTATAAAAATTCAGTTTGGAAAAAGACGTTTTGTCTCTTAAACTGAAGCACATTCCTGCCATTCATTCGGACCATACGAAGATAAAACTAAAAACTTTTCTTTAAAGCTCCTGCTGATGGTAGTTGAGCCAATGAGCCACCAGCAACAACAAAGGACAAAAAGGTATATATGATTCACCACATGTTAATGCAAATGGTAAATTATTGCATCATTACAATTTAATCAGAAATTTTAAGTTTTTTTTTTTTTTTTTTTTGAGACGGAGTCTCGCTCTGTCGCCCAGGCTGGAGTGCAGTGGCGCAATCTCGGCTCACTGCAAGCTCCGCCTCCCGGGTTCACGCCATTCTCCTGCCTCAGCCTCTCCGAGTAGCTGGGACTACAGGCGCCCGCCACCACGCCCGGCTAATTTTTTTTTTGTATTTTTAGTAGAGACTGGGTTTCACCGTGGTCTCGATCTCCTGACCTCGTGATCCGCCCGCCTCGGCCTCCCAAAGTGCTGGGATTACAAGCGTCAGCCACCGCGCCCGGCAGAAATTTTAAGTTTTATCATTTCAAAATTGACTGAATAATAGGATAGTGTAGTGGTATTAGCCAAATACTGTGAGATTCATGTTTTTCTAAAGACCTAGTTTTGCTGCCTAAGTTGAGAAGAAAACAAAATTGTTGGCTCTGGTCTTTGCCTCACCCTCTCACCACATCTTGCACCCTAACTGTATGTCCCTCCTTGAACTGTTCCAAATATTCTATACTCCTTGCTCTGCACTGAACAAGCTATAATATATCTAAAAATGTCACTCCTCTAAAACAACAACTAAGTTCAGATGTGAGTTGCATAATATTTTGATTAGGAACAGTGACCCAAAGTCAGTGATGTAGAGAGTCATTTCACAATTACAGAAAAAATTCCTGGTTCTTAGTATGAGTTCTAACATTAATTGAGTATGTCACTGTGATACGTCTTTTCTTGTTAAATATTTCATGAAGAAGGTGAGATTTTCATCTCTGTAATACAGATGAGAAAACTGAGGCAAACTAAGAAAATGTCAGAGCAGAGTAAAAATTTCAGCCTTCTTAATCAGTATTCTATACTAATTCCTCTGAGTTATATGTGAGTTGAGTTGATACACACACACACACACACACACACACACACACACACACACACACACAAACAGTGCAGAGCTATAGATTTAAAAGAAAACAAAACAAGATCTTCTAGGATTTTCTTGCAATGATAACACAAAGTTTTGCTTATTCTCAATATAAAATAATTATCTGTCAATGCACACAAGCTCACACATGTGCGCGCGCACACACACACACACACACACACACGAGTACTATCCATGTTTTCCCCCAAAGCTATGAAAAGGTTACCTAATCTAAAAAAAGATATTCAGCTTCACATCTTATGAGATGCTATATAGTTTTAATATCTGTCCTGCCCTGCAGCTATCTCCCAACAATAAACTATACATAGAAATCAGAGTGTAAGGAGAAAATAAAGATATATAGTGACACCAATATGGGAAAGCAAAACATGTGGAAATTCAGTGAAAATATTAATAAACTCTGAAAAATTTAGTCAAACTTTTTAATATCATGTAGCCAGAATAAATGAATAGTTAACTGAGTCAATTTGATATTTTGGTATTGCTTGAAAATAAAATGACTTAAAATGGTCTAATTGTTTCTAAATTATTCTTTTGTGAACTGGCCATTTGATTTTAGTCACAGGTCTGTTTACAGTTAGATGAGGTATAAATAAATGTAGACATTTTCGCTCAATGGATTGTATTCTACTCAGAGGAGCAATAAATTAGCTGCATATTACCAAGGTTTACATTCCTAGAAGTATATTTTAGAATATTGGTCTGGGAATGATGTAATGTTTTTAAGATGTTCATGTATGATGGTCAATAACTCAAATCTCCTGATCAAATTAAGCACATAGATTCTTTTAAAGATACTCTTCTACTCCTAAAGGTGAAATAAAGCCAGCCAGAAAAATTTTGACATGTAACCTGGAGGTAAAAAAGATAACCAAAAGCAGAAGAAAATCCTAGCAATGGGTGCTACAGTGGTCTTGAATAGAAGATGGGAGAAGTATGTGGAAGTTTGTCTGGAAGATCCTGGGGTCAGATGCGCAGGATTCCCCCAATGACAGAGAAGAAAAAGACATGTGCTTCTATTCTTATTTTGTTTTTTAATTTTTTTATTATGGTAGAATGTACAATATAAAATTTGCCATTTTAGCAATTTTTAGGTGTACAATTCAGTGGTATTAGGCATATTCACATTGTTGTGCAAACATCACTATTATCCATCTTCAGAACTTTTTCATCTTCCCAAACTGAAACTCCATAATTACTAAATCATAACTCCTTATTTTCCTCTTCCCCCAGCCCCTGGCAACTGCTCCCTTACTTTCCGTCTCTATGAATTTGACTACTCTAGGTACCTTATATAAGTGGAATCACACAATATTTGTCTTTTTGTGTCTGGCTTATTTCACTTAGCATGATATCTTCAAAGTTCATCCATAACGTAGCATGTATCAGAATTTGGTTCCTTAGTACAGCTCAGTAATATTCTAGTGTATGCGTATACTACATTTTAAATATCCATTCAGTGGTCCATAGACCTTTTAGTTGTTTCCATTTTTTGGCTCTTGTAAGTAATGCCGAAATAACATAGTATACAAATATCTGCTGGAATCTCTCCTTCAAACCTTTTTTAGGTATAAACCCAGAAGTGATGTTTTTTAAATTTTTAAAACTTTTTGTGGAAATATACAGAGTGGTACACAGATCATAAGGGTACAGCTTAATGAACTGTCTTTCAGATAACACACCCACCTAAGCAGAAGGCAGATCAAAAGGCAAAACATTGACCAGCACTTCAAGCCCCACCCCCAACCAGTCTTCAGGCCGCTGCGTGGGTGTCCACTTTCTTGACTTTCAACCTAGATCAGTCATGTCTTGTTTTTGAACTTACATAAATGGAATCATACAATACATACTCATTTTTTTCACTCAACATTATGTTTGTGAGACTATAAAAATTCTGTTTCTGAGGTTATTAACATTACCTAACCTTCTAACATTTCTGAGAGCTTTAAAAACCCATATTGCCACTTACAGTTTTAATGTGTCCATTCTCATTGATATATAATATTCCATCATATAAATATTATGTAATTTTTATGCTGATTCCATGATTGATGGGAATCGTGCCTCCTTTCTTTACTCTTTCATCCTTACAAAAATCTTGGGTGGTTGAGAGTCCTTGCAGAGAGATTCAGGGTGTTGGACTTTTCCTTCTTGCATTGTAAGAAAAGAAACAAATGAAGTAACTACAAACCTTGTCTTAAAAAAAGCATTTACCATTTTACTTTCAACCTATATTTTGGGCTTATCTTGATCTGCCAGTACCTCCATTCAGCTGGGGCTTCCTGACAACCAGATAAATTCTCTTCTCTTCTTTTACACTTCCCTCAGAAGTACTTACTTAGGCAATTTGACTTTTTGTTTTCCTCTTCAGTATCAAAGGGTGATCTTCTAATTTTAGAAATTGTGTATTTTAATGTGAGTGCAGTTTAGAGGTCTCCCTGCTGAGGTTGCCAGAGTTGGATTCAAGGGAACTTAGGTGGCAGTGGGCGTTGGGGAGGAAGAGCATGTATCTAGCGTGAGGAATAAGCTCTTGCTTTTTCTGTCATAGCCACGGGATTTATACCTACTGGTACATTCAGTGGGCTCCCTTTGACTTAACCATCTCTTCAAATCTTTCTTTCTATGAGCACCATCTCAGCAGGATGATTCATCACTTTTTCCTATATAATCACTCTGGGCGATATTGGAGCCCATTACTCTAGTTCCTGGAGCCTTTCTCCACAGGTCCCACTCTTACCTCCCATCTCAAGGAGATGGGCACTTTCAAACTCATGACCCAGAAGTTCTTCTACTTTAAATTACATGTCCCTTAGGAATGTTCCTTTTGAATGGCTAGTAGATGGCATAGCTATCTGTATTACTTTGTTTTCATTCTTTTGTGTATAATGACATACCCGAAACTGGGAACAAAAAGAGGTTTAATTGGACTTACAGTTCCCCATGGCTGGGGAGGCCTCAGAATCATGGTGGGAGGCAAAAGCACTTCTTAAATGGCAGCGGGAAGAGAAAAAATGAGGAGGAAGCAAAAGCGGAAACCCCTGATAAATCCATCAGATCTCGTGAGACTTACTATCACGAGAAGAGCACGGGAAAGACCTGCCCCCATGATTCAATTACTTCCCCCTGGGTCCCTCCCACAACATATGGGAATTCTGGGAGATACAATTCAGGTTGATATTTGGGTAGTGACACAGCCAAACCATATCACCATCTTTGTTTTTACCAATAGTTATTTTATGTTTTGAATGACCAAGAAACTCCAATAATAGGGTATGGAATAAAGGAAGAATGGCTAAAAAGCCTCAAGCTTTTGAGTAAATTGAATCCAAAGTTTCTGATTTCATGGATTATAGCAGTGAACTCTTCATACTGGTTCATCCCTTGGCTATAGCAGGGAGATTCAGGGCAAAGAACAGGCATTTTATGGGCTGGATTGTGGCTCCCCAAATTCATATGTTGAGACCCTGTCCCCCAATATGACTGTATTTGGAGACATGTTTTTAGGAGGTAATTAAGTTTAGATGAGGTTATAAGAGTGGGGCTCTACTTCTATAGGGCCAGTGGCTTTACAAGAAGAGGAAGAGAGAGCCCTTTCTGTCACTGTCCACCATGTGAGGGCACAGTGAGAAGGTGGTCATCTGCAAGCCAGGAAGAAAAGACCCCTCACCAGGAAGAAAATCAATTTGCACTTTTATCTTGAACTTCTCGTCCTCCAGAATTGTGAAGAAATAAATTTCTGTTGTTTAAGCCACCTAGTCGATGGTATTTTGTTATGCTTACCCTGACAAACTGCAGCTTTGTACCCCTGAATGAGTCATTTATGCTCTTTAAGTTTCAGTTTCCTAATTTATAAATTGGCAATAATAATTCTTACTCCACCTAAGTTGTTGGGGAGATAAATGAGATAACATATCAAGGAGTGCAACAGATACCGAGTGCATTTTTTAAAAAATGATGTTTCATTTTTTCTCCCATCCTGTGCTCCCTACTACCTGATCACAACTGTAAAATGTAAAGGGAACAATAATGCCACCATCACTTTTCAAACAACGAAATAATAATAATAGCAAAAATTATTGAGTACTTACTGTGGGCCAGACACTCTACTAAACACTTTATTTGCTTTATCTTGAGTCCTCACAGAACACTTTAAAGTAAATATTGTGATTCCTTTTAACAGAGAATTAAAACTGAGAAAACCAAGACACACAGAAGGCAAGTAACTTCTCAAAGTTATATAGTTTCTATTTGGAGAAGCCTGGATTCCTATCTGTCTGTCTGACCACCTGGGCTGAGTTCTTATTCATTTTCTTATTCCTAAGTATGTGATTATTGGTCGTTCAACCCTAAGGGCACAGGAGATTCAATCACTGCTCTCATGCACCTCACTCTCTAGTAGGAAAGATGAACGTAAGCTTGGTAATTAATAAATAGAGTGATAAATGAAAATTTGCACAGGCTGTTATTGAGTACAGAAGACAAATACCAACTGTCTGAAGTAGCCAGAATCAGTCTGCCGAGTTGACAAGGTTGAGAAGGACATTTCATGCAGAGGGAATTAAAGCACAGAGGCATAAGGGCAAGGCTCATTGGACATCCACATGTAGTTCTGGGTGCCTGGAGTGAAGGACATACAGTCAGGAAATGGAGTAAATGAGGCAGGAAAGGTTTGCAGAGGCCAGATTATAAAGAACATTTATATGACATAGAAAGGCATTTGAATTATCTTCTATGCAATATATGTGTTAGAAAGCCATTCTTGGGCTGGGCACCATGGCTCATGCCCGTAATCCCAGCACTTTGGGAGGCCGAGACGGGTGGATCACCTGAAGTCAGGAGCTCGAGACCAGCCTGGCCAAAATGGCAAAACCTTGTCTCTACCAAAAATACAAAAATTAGCCCGGTGTGGTAGCATGCACCTCTAATCCCAGCTACTTGGGAGGCTGAGGCATGAGAATTGCTTGAACCCAGGAAGTGGAGGTTGAAGTGAGCTGAGATCACGCCATTGCACTCCAGCCTGGGCGACAGAGTGAGACCCTGTCTCAAAAAAAAAAAAAATAAAATAAAATAAAAGCAAGCAAACCACTCTTGTATGCCTTCCCCTTCAAGATAGTGTTTCTTCGGAGAAGAGTCTGTCCTATTCATCTCTGAATATCTAAGGCCTAACATGAAGTAGTCACTCAATGAATATTTGTTGAATGAATGAATGAAGGAATGAGTGAATGAATAAGTGAATAGTATTCAGCCCATTATAATGTTTACTTTTTGATCACTTTAACTGCAGGGGCACAAGGTTCACGGATGTCAAAAATGAGATAATGGCTGAGTGCAGTGGCTCATGCCTGTAATCCCAGCACTTTGGGAGAATAAGGTGGGTGGATTGTTTCAGCCCGGGAGTTTGAGACCAGCCTGGACAACATAGGGAGATCCCCTATCTACAACAAAAATACAGAAACTTAGCCAGGTATGGTGGCATGTGCCTATGGTTCCAGCTACTCAGGAGGCTGAAGTGGGAGGATCACCTGAGCCTGGGAATTTCGGGCTGCAGTGAGCCTTGATTGTGCCACTGCAATCCAGCCTGGGTGACAGAGTGAGACTCTGTCAAAAAAAAAAAAAAAAAAATGAGGCAAGAGATAGGAGAGAGGGAATTATGCAACAAAGGCATAGTGAGGAGGGTATTGGAAAGTTATTCAGGAGAGTGACTATTATTAACCAATACAAGATAATCCAGAGTATTGGCTGGGGGCAGAGTGAGGTGAGGTAAAGATGGGGAGAAGCAGATTTTGGGAGAATACAGTTGAGTTTTGGACGTATTGAGTTTGAAGTGGTTGGAACCTGCGGATGGAGGTTCCTGGTTGTCACTTAGATTTAGAAAGTAGGGCAAAGGGTCATTGTACTAAAACTAAGGCCATGCCTGTTTATAGTGAGAGAATGTGTAGAGGCAGACTGGAGAGTGTTCTTTTTTAATTTTATTTTATTACTATACTTTAAGTTTCAGGGTACATGTGCACAATGTGCAGGTTTGTTACCTATGTATACATGCGCCATGTTGGTGTGCTGCACCCATTAACTCGTCATTTAGCATTAGGTATATCTCCTCATGCTATCCCTCCGCCCTCCTCCCACCCCACAACAGTCCCCGGAGTGTGATGTTCCCCTTCCTATGTCCATGTGTTCTCATTGTTCAATTCCCACCTATGAGTGAGAACATGCGGTGTTTGGTTTTTTGTCCTTGCGATAGTTTACTGAGAATGATTTCCAGTTTCATCCATGTCCCTACAAAGGACATGAACTCATCATGTTTTATGGCTGCATAGTATTCCATGGTGTATATGTGCCACATTTTCTTAATCCAGTCTATCGTTGTTAGACATATGGGTTGGTTCCAAGTCTTTGCTATTGTGAATAGTGCCCACTGGAGAGCGTTCTAGGGTCAAATCCTAGAAAAAAAAACAAGCACTTTCAAGAATTTGGTACATGTTATCGAATCTTATTTACTGTCAATGGTAGAGAAAGAGGAGCCAAGAATATGGGTTTAGGAGGAGTATGAGATGATATGAAGCTTGTGTCATGAAGTCTAAGGAAAACTCAAGGAGGTATGCATCCAACAGGTAAATGCTGCAGAAAGGAGTAAATTTAGAACTATTTCCTTTGTATTCTTTGGCAGAATATTTATTGGGGAAATTATATAATATCTATGGAATTAATTTTAAAACAATTTTAAGTGTCTGCTTTGCCTGGTGCTATATTTTTTTCCATGAGTTGGGTACATTTTATATTCAGCATCTGAAACCGAGGATTTAAGAAAAGTAAATCACACCTACAAATAGCAGTTCTTTTTTCATGAAAAAAAAGAAGAATGTTAACACAGTATCATACCAGGAGGATACAGTGAATGTAATTGCTTGCTTGCTCGAGACATCATTAAGTTGGTGGTCAGTGCAAAAAATAATAGGACCAAATGGAAATTTCTGAGCAACTTGTGTGCTGACTTTTCTGGTGGTAAAGGCTCTCTATGATGACCATGAGAATATACTATCTCAATAGACTAAATTATTACAAATAGAAGCATAATGGAAAATTCAGCATGGTAATTCATTTATAAAAATAATGAGGATGCTTCTCATGTTTTTATTTTTTTTTTGTAGCTTTTTTTTTTTATTATACTTTAGGTTTTAGGGTACATGTGCACAATGTGCAGGTTTGTTACATATGTATCCATGTGCCATGTTGATTTCCTGCACCCATTAACTCGTCATTTAGCATTAGGTATATCTCCTAATGCTGTCCCTCCCCCCTCCCCCCACCCCACAACAGTCCCCAGAGTGTGATGTTCCCCTTCCTGTGTCCATGAGTTCTCATTGTTCAATTCCCACCTATGAGTGAGAACATGCGGTGTTTGGTTTTTTGTCCTTGCGATAGTTTACTGAGAATAATGTTTTCCAATTTCATCCATGTCCCTACAAAGGACACGAACTCATCTGTTTTTATGGCTGCATAGTATTCCATGATGTATATGTGCCACATTTTCTTAATCCAGTCTATCGTTGTTGGACATTTGGGTTGGTTCCAAGTCTTTGCTATTGTGAATAGTGCCGCAATAAACATACGTGTGCATGTGTCTTTATAGCAACATGATTTATAGTCCTTTGGGTATATACCCAGTAATGGGATGGCTGGGTCAAATGGTATTTCTAGTTCTAGATCCCTGAGGAATTGCCACACTGACTTCCACAATGGTTGAACTAGTTTGCAGTCCCACCAACAGTGTAAAAGTGTTCCTATTTCTCCACAACCTCTCCAGCACCTGTTGTTTCCTGATTTTTTAATGATGGCCATTCTAACTGGTGTGAGATGGTATCTCACTGTGGTTTTGATTTGCATTTCTCTGATGGCCAGTGATGATGAGCATTTCTTCATGTGTTTTTTGGCTGCATAAATGTCTTCTTTTGAGAAGTGTCTATTCATGTCCTTTGCCCACTTTTTGATGGGGTTGTTTGTTTTTTTCTTGTAAATTTGTTTGAGTTCATTGTAGATTCTGGATATTAGCCCTTTGTCAGATGAGTAGGTTGCAAAAATTTTCTCCCATTCTGTAGGTTGCCTGTTCACTCTGATGGTAGTTTCTTTTGCTGTGCAGAAGCTCTTTAGTTTAATGAGATCCCATTTGTCAATTTTGCCTTTTGTTGCCATTGCTTTTGGTGTTTTAGACATGAAGTCCTTGCCCACGCCTATGTCCTGAATGGTATTGCCTAGGTTTTCTTGTAGGATTTTAATGGTTTTAGGTCTAACATTTAAGTCTTTAATCCATCTTGAATTAATTTTTGTATAAGGTGTAAGGAAGGGATCCAGTTTCAGCTTTCTACATATGGCTAGCCAGTTTTCCCAGCACCATTTATTAAATAGGGAATCCTTTTCCCATTTCTTGTTTTTGTCAGGTTTGTCAAAGATCAGATAGTTGTAGATATGCGGCATCATTTGTGAGGGCTCTGTTCTGTTCCATTGATCTATGTCTCTGTTGTGGTACCAGTACCATGCTGTTTTGGTTACTGTAGCCTTGTAGTATAGTTTGAAGTCAGGTAGCGTGATGCCTCCAGCTTTGTTCTTTTGGCTTAGGATTGACTTGGCGATGCGGGCTCTTTTTTGGTTCCATATGAACTTTAAAGTAGTTTTTTCCAATTCTGTGAAGAAAGTCATTGGTAGCTTGATGGGGATGGCATTGAATCTATAAATTACCTTGGGCAGTATGGCCATTTTCACGATATTGATTCTTCCAACCCATGAGCATGGAATGTTCTTCCATTTGTTTGTATCCTCTTTTATTTCATTGAGCAGTGGTTTGTAGTTCTCCTTGAAGAGGTCCTTCACATCCCTTGTAAGTTGGATTCCTAGGTATTTTATTCTCTTTGAAGCAATTGTGAATGGGAGTTCACTCATGATTTGGCTCTCTGTTTGTCTGTGATTGGTGTACAAGAATGCTTGTGATTTTTGTACATTGATTTTGTATCCTGAGACTTTGCTGAAGTTGCTAATCAGCTTAAGGAGATTTTGGGCTGAGACAATGGGGTTTTCTAGATACACAATCATGTCATCTGCAAACAGGGACAATTTGACTTCCTCTTTTCCTAACTGAATACCCTTTATTTCCTTCTCCTGCCTGATTGCTCTGGCCAGAACTTCCAGCACTATGTTGAATAGGAGAGGTGAGAGAGGGCATCCCTGTCTTGTGCCAGTTTTCAGAGGGAATGCTTCCAGTTTTTGCCCATTCAGTATGATATTGGCTGTGGGTTTGTCGTAGATAGCTCTTATTATTTTGAGATACATCCCATCAATACCTAATTTATTGAGAGTTTTTAGCATGAAGGGTTGTTGAATTTTGTCAAAGCCTTTTTCTGCATCTATTGATGCTTCTCATGTTTTTAAAAAGTGTTAAGACTTTTTAGTTTTTTGCTTTTTAGAAACTTAAATTATAATTCAATTTTTAAAGCATTTGTTGAGACTAAGGAAAACTTGTGCCTATTCTTTGTAAAGGATAAACAAATCTATACCTTTAAAAATTTTAATCAAAGTATAATAAGTATGAGAAAAGTACACATAAATGTGTAACTCAATGATTTCTTCACAAACTGAACACAATTGTGAAACCTACACCCAGGCTAAGAAACAGAACACTAGGAGCACCCAAGATATTTTCTCTGAGTTTCTGTTGAATTACTAAAAGCAAACACCATCCACCTTCTACAGCATAAAATCTAAATTTTTAAACACTAGATTTTTTTCTGATTCTCTACCATGCAAAGGGGTAACAGTTCATTGAAGATAGTGCATTCATTCATTTATCTCATTTTTCTCCTTTATTTAGGCTTTAAGCTTGTCCACAACAGGAATTATGGCTTATGCTTTCATGTTTGCCTGAGGGCCTAGTGCAGACTTCAGAACATACTAGATATTCAATAATCACATTGACTAATAAAATTGGAAAGCAATGGAGACAAAAAAAAAAAACCTGAGAAAAATTGGAGCCCAGAATTCTTGTGATAGAGATGTTTTGGTCTTGGTGACACTGAAGTACAATGTATGCCTGGACCAGTTCTCATCCTGAACATGACTCAGAGCAGGGCAAAAGAGTCATTCTCTAGAGCTGGTTTTCTGGTCTCCTTTGGTGGGGTAGAAAGAGGAGGCTTTATTACTGCATCACATCTAATGGTGTCAGGACACTCAGAGTGATTCTCTAAATAATTTGGCACAAATCTTACATAGTTGAGAATGTTAGCAATTTTTTTTTCCTCTCATTCCTAAGGGAGATTAAAATACTTACTTTCTAGAGAACCCAATGAGGTTGCAGTTGAAAGAAATGACTTACATTGCTAATATTTTATCATTGCTATTTGTTCTACATATATTTTAGAGTTTCCTCTCAATCTGATAATTTACTGATAATTATTAGAGATAAAATGAATACAAAAAGGAGAATAGTTGGCTATATATTTTGCAGCATTTAATTACCTAAAAGTGTCAATAACCTTGATTTTAAATTTTTTTTTTTGCTGTACAAATGACATTAAATTCAATGATACTAACAATCATTCCGGTTAAGTGAATGCTTGCTCTAAACCAGCCTTATAATTTACATAAATGAGCCCATTAGAGCCTCACAATTATTATACCTCCCATCACACTGTATCCTCATTTTGAGAGAATGAGGCTTAGGGATGTTCAGCTACTGGTCAAATCAAGTAGGTTTTTGAATATGGATTCAAACTATGTCTTCCTAGCTCCTGAACCTGGACTTCTACCTATGTATTAAAATCTTATAAATTTTAATATTTTGGGTTTTTACCTACTATTATTAGGTTGGTGCAAAAATAATTGTGGTTTTTGCCATTACTTTTAATAGATACTCAACACTGTTTACTGAAGTTTTTTTTTTTTACCTTAATGTGATTAAGCAGATAAGCTTTCAACTAGAAAATACAAGCTCAAAGAGACAAAATACAGCCCAATAGTGATAAAAACAGCCCAAGAGTTTTTATCTTTAAAGTTTTGACCATGATTCACAGAGAGGTTTCTGTATCACACCAGGAAGGTTGGTTGTGAATACACAATTACAAGAAAAAAATCCCAATTATTATATACAGCTTAAAATGAAGTGTGGAAAGGCATCCTTGACCATTATATGAATAGATACAGTAGCTGAAATTCTGACCAATTTAGTCATTTTTTTTTTCTAGGTGAAGACATTGTCTCTAAGAGTTCCCATTAAAAAGCAAATGATACCTGTTAGTTTCCATTATGACGTTAGCATCAATTAAACTAAGGGATTATAAGAAACGGACAAATGGTATCATATCAGTGAAATGTCTTAGTGAAAGGCCACCTCTCGGCTAGGGGGCCTCAGAGAGACAAGTTAGCCTCTTGAGAGAAGGCAGTTTGTTAGGCTCTTCCAACCTGGGGAGTTGCAAAGAGAAGGTGGTTCTAAGTAACGTCCAGTTATACCCTCAGACTAGAGTCGGGAACTAAGATTTGGTTGCTCTTCTTCATAAAACCCTTCCCAGTCTCTCTTTGTTTTCAGGTTGAGTCATCCTCTTGCACTTTCCACAAGAAACTCTTCATGGCCTCTTCTCCAGCCTTGTTTCACATTTTGCCAACACACATGGTCTTTCTAACCTACTTGAGCTTTTCTCAATATACCTTGGGCTTTTTCTTTAAACTGCTTGAGAAGTATTCTGAGAATAGTAAACAAAGGCATATGCATGTGTATTTGCTAAATTTCCTAAACTACTAAAAATCCATGCAACAGAATTTGAATGCTATAAGATACAACTCTCTCACATGTCATTTGAAATACAACAAGACACCAAATAGGTGACAAAGAGGCAGATAGTAATAAAAATAACATACTATTATTTTGTCTTTTGAAAATAAATCACATATGAAGAAATAAAAGTATTCCTATAAAATCTGGTAGATTATGTTAGGCCATATCCAGAGAGAAATAGACTGTGTTCAATTAAAAATGATTGAGAAATGTTGTTCTTTACTTTAAAATAGCTGTCAATTTAATTATTTATAACTTTTATTCTCTACTCAAGATAAAAAGACAACTTTTATATAACTGGATAGCTATTATAAAGCTAACGAGATACCTTTGTCTTTCTTTTTGCTTTCATATTAAGCTCTATAGACTAAGCGTCTGGCTATAAATAAAACTATTGATGTTAAAAGGTCATGGCTATGACCTTTCACATGTTTCTTCTCCACTATATCTATATACACTGGATACTTTACCCAGAGAAGAGATTCTTTATTTAAGAGAGCTTAAACTGTTCAAATTTGTAATGTACTAAGGATTTTGGAATGTCTAGGGGACTTAGTGGATAAAAAACTGACCTTTCATCTCTGAACCCAGACACAGTCCAACCTCAGATAAATGAAAAAGTTTTGTGTCAGTTGCCTCTATGATAAACTGGTACTCTCCACTATCTTCCAACCCAATTAAGCATTACTGGCAGGTCTGGCCTCAAGAGGCACATGGAATATAGAAATGGAATTACTTCTGCTCCTGGAGAGGGTGTCTGAACCTTCAAAATAGGATTTTAAGGTTATAAATGGGCAGTGTTGGCCAAAGTTATGTCTACAGACAGAAATCCATAAACTTGTATGAAAACCTCCCCCAGATCCCATAATTATATGCAAATTTGAGATACTGTGATACTTTTCATGATTCATACTTTTGGCTTTTATTTGGTATGTTTTCAAATTTATAAAATAATTTTATTCTATTACTTTACAGAAAAAGGATAACTTGATTGTAGTAGATAGTAGCAATTATGTATAGAAATAATAGCATACAGTGCAGTTTGAAGCTGTTACAGCTAATTTAGTTTTCACAGAAAAGTATGGACAAGATTTTCTAAAATATTAAATAATACACAAGTCCTGGCATTTTATTTTGAGTATGTAATACGAAGTTGTAAAAAGTTTTTCATTTTCTTGTTTAAATTTTACTTATATAACTTTAAATAAACAGATTTTTGGCCGGGCGCGGTGGGTCACGCCTATAATCTCAGCACTTTGGAAGGCCGAGGTGGGCAGATCAGGAGGTCAGGAGATGGAGACCATCCTGGCTAACACGGTGAAACCCCGTCTCTACCAAAAATACAAAAAATTAGGCGGGCTTGGTGGCATGTGCCTGTAATTCCAGCTACTAGGGAGGCTGAGGCAGGAGAATTGCTTGAGCATGGGAGGCAGAGGTTGCAGTGAGCCGAGATCATGCCACTGCACTCCAGCCTGGGCAACAGAGCGTGACTCTGTCTCAAAAAAATAAATAAAAATAAATAAATAAATAAATAAATAAATAAATAAATAAAATAATAAAATAAAAAAATTTTCATTTCAAATAAACATTGCAATTAATTAAAAGAATATGTAAGCTTCTAGTGGGCATAATTGCTGTTTCTTATAGCTTTGATTTTCAAGTATACAACCCAACAATACGCAGTGGATGCTCACTACCTACTTTATGATGAATTAATAAGTAATGATTGAATGCAGTATTAATGTGTATCAAGGAAGGCCATTGTAAGCTGAAAAAATCCATCAGATATTTCAGTTATGTAAATATAATGGAGGCGGAGAGGTTGAATCATTCTTATATTTAAATGATTTAAAATTTCAACAATGAAAGGTATCAGGTTTAACTTCAGACGAGCCTTCACTTTCATGGAGAGAGATAGTGATTGAGGGTCTCTATTTTTTTCCCTCAGAGAGAAGACAATGGCTATTATTGAATTGAATTGAAATGAGTTAAATTGCAACTTTAATTTACATATTACTAAGAACTTTGTAATGTGCATTTATACATTAATTTATTTTAAAATTAACAGAAGAAAAATAAATGATTTTTTTCCCTGTAGATATACCACATGACACTAATGATGAAAACCACTGATGTAATCTCTTTGGTTGGGTTACAAGTTACTTTCATTTACTTCTTTGCATTCTTCTGTATTTTGTAAGTCTCATACCAAATACAGAAAAATGGTATGATAAACTGGTACTCTCCACTATCTTCCAACCCAGTTAAGCATTACTGGCAGGTTTGGCCTCAATCTTTTATTCATACAATTGTACAACCTTTTATTTATTTTATTTTTATTTTATTTTTACCAGGAAAAGTAATCTCTGAAACAAACAGTGCTCACTAAATTCTACCTTATTATAATTTTTTATGTAGTCATCCACCCATTCATATTTGGAAAATGAAATGTAATATTCACTCTGTAAATCTGAAAATCATTAAATCCACTGGACATTACAGGAAGAATATTTGAAAATTTTTATGTGGTGAGTAATTAGATTTGTAAGTTGAGTGAAAGTGAACTCAATAAAGGTGAAAAATTAAAATTCAATAGCAGAGAAAAGTGGCTCAGAAGGGGCTGGGAACTTGACAATACTTGAGAGGAATGTATTGAGTGGTTTCAAAGAAAAGAAAACAAGACTAGCTTGATCTATGTACATAGATGATCTGGATACTTTATATTATTGGGTTCGGCCAAATTGATCAAATTAACCAAATGGTTACTCAATCACACGTTAATAAAAGCATGAAATATGAACTGCAAAATATTGGGTAATTAGGAATAACACCCTGAAGAAAAAAGAAAAACACAGAAAGTAAAAGACTGATATTTCAAGGTATGAAATATCCAAATCATTACCAAATTGGAAGTGAGAAAATGATGCTATACTCTGAAGATTAAATTAGACCTATAAGCTAAAATCTGAGAAGGATTAGAGTAGAACACTGATGTGAGAAAAAATCAAAAGCTAAAATCCAAGTTTTGTGACTAAGGATTTTTGTTTTTATATTTTAATATGTTCCATTTTCACTATATGGCTTTTCAAAGGGATATCAGATATAATTATTAAGGACCATTTAGAAATGGCTTATATACATACATATTATATATATATAATTGTCTTCTTATACTGATTATTTTTCCTACTTAGTATGTGAAACTAAGTATGAAACTCAGAATTCTGAACTCATAAATACAAATTTTATCATCCCTGAAACCTGTCATTTGCAGTCTTATCATTCCCATCTTGTTTATAGGTAGATGTTTTATTTATTTTTGGAAACTATAAATATGAAATTTTCAGTTATTTTACTTAGAATAAATCATAGCATCCTTATGTCAGAGCTATACAAATACAAATGTTGGCAAAATTCACATTATGTGAATTTCTTATTTTCATGACCCTTCTCTATGCATCCCCTTTACAGCCAGCTAATTGTAGTTTACATAGCTATTTACTTAATTATTAATTTAATGTGTATGTCTCTCACTAGACATGAAGGCAAAGCTATGTCTGTATTTGCACCCTTGAATGTGAAGTGCCTAACTGAATGACACGAAGTGCTTGAAAACTAACTCGAATGAAAGATTGACCCAACGACTGAATAAAGATCTCTTTGAGCTTTCATTTGGACTTAAGCCACATGTAATAAAATAGATGACTGCAATTAAGGGCTTTCTGTTGCTCAGAGATGATTTTCGTTACTTGAAGGAAAATTAACAGTTTTAAATTTCATTGACTTGGATAATTCATTGAGTTGGAAATAAGCATTTTCCCACAAAAAAAAGTAAATATACAACCTCAAACTCCAGGAAAATATTCAATAAAATAAACTACCAATTTAACAAAGAAAATGCAAGTCACTGAAGATCATTATGCATTTTACTTTAAAATGGCCTTACATTTCTCTTATATAGAGAATTGTTTAGAGATTCATAAATTGTAATTTAAAACGATGTCCACTTATTTAGTGTCTGTGAGCACTCAATGCATGTTAAAGCCAAGAGAAGACCACTTGCTTTAAAGATGATAACACCTTTGGAATGTTAATAGTATAAAACTTTCTAAAGGAAAATTATTTCTTTACTGAACAAGGAAAGAGTCAGATTGGCTTAGTCCATTTTGCACCTTTGTGCTAAGGAATCTCTGGGTTTAAATTACAGCAGCCTCAGTCTTTGCTTTTCAATCCCTTAATCCTTAAGGAGCATAGGTTTCAGTTCAAGACAACTTCACACAGAACACAAGAAAAGATTCTGTGAGCCTACCTCAAGTATGATGATCTTTTTTTCAGCTGTGATCTTTCACTTGCATCCCATAGTAAAAATGACTTTGAGGCAAACCAGTGTCAAATAATTAATGCATTTTCAACGAAGGACTTTTTTTTTTCCACTATACTATAATGCAATGCATGAAAAGCAATAAATGCTTTCATGTAAGCCACTTGTACCTGTGGTTTTCATCACTGTTTCACTGGAATCCCTCACATTAGAGAATCTATGTGAGGTGCCTACGCTGAAATGGAAAGAAAAGCTGGCCTGGGAGGTTTCACATCTGGTAGCCTACCCCATTACTTAAACAGGCTACATCTTAAAAAAAAAAAAAGAAAGAAAAAGAAAAAAGTTATACAGGTTGAATTGAGGCAATTATGTTCTGATCTAAGACATATATATTTGTTGATTATTTCCAGGTGTTTCTTGAAAAACATGTTTTCTTGATCTATAATTAATTTTCTGCTAATGGAACTCTAGCAAAATGCCACGAAACCACTCACCATTTCTCCATGCCATAAATGATAAGAACTAATAGTAACCATATTAAGATTCTTAGGTTTTTAAGCATTATCCTAGTTTATGTCACAACTATTATTTAAAATTATAATATCCAGGTGCTGTATATGGTATTTGATCAAAGGGAATCAAAATGTAATGAGTTATAAATTTTCTCCCTGAGGGCTCAAACTGTACATAAGGGGAGAGGGTGTGATTTATTTTCTGAGTCATTCTGGAAACAGTTATGAAAACCTTTAGTTAAATGTTGGTGACTGGGGTTATTGAATCTGCTGATATTTACCACTTATAGGAGGTTGTAGGAGTGTATTATTTTGAAGGGAAAACTAAACCAAATTGTCTTTTAAAAAACTCAAAATATCATAAAGCATTACTACCAACCACTGATTTTTTTAAATGAATATTTTCAGACTCTATATAATGTGTTCATAGAATCACACACACACAAAATCAAGACTTCAAAACTGACCTTTAGAGATAACAAAAAGTGACACTTGATTTTTTTATGGTGATGAATGCATGCTCCAAATTACAATGAACAGTAGAGCTATCATTTTATGGGAACATTTCTAATTTTTCTCACATTAACCTTGTATTAAGAAATGCTGACAACTTTGAATTGCAGAAGTACATCCACTTCCCATTCTCTGCCATCAGTGAAAATGATCAGTCCTTCCCCTTTAAGCAAATGCAATAAGGAAGCATCAGAAGAGGGCTGAACATTTTTCTTTTTTTTTTTTTAAATTTTGATCTTCCTCAAATATTGTTTGACCTTAATCACTGTCTTCCAACAAGCTTAATGTGACATTACCTTGAAACAAAAACACACAGCTCTCAAGTCTGGCTCTGGAATGAAAAAGCCCTGATTATTAGTCCTCTGTGTGATCTTTTCAGATTGCACTGATGAGATGAAGTTTAATCTCGTTTCTCTCCTCTCCAGTACCACAAACCACAGGCAGTTTAAGGCAGCCTGAAAATCTCTTACATCTGGAAGAGCAATAATTCATGGGATTTCGCCTGACAGCCATGACAGGCAGCAAGGCAACCAGAAACAACCATCTCTTATGTTGTGCTATTTGCAAAAAATCAGAAGAGGAGGAGTCGGCACATGACCACATCCTTCTTTAGCATATGTTTGTGGAGAAAACCGTTTTATTTTCTGCCAGATGCTTCATAAATAGGTCCTAAATATTACATAGACAGTAGCTATCACTTCCAAACAAAATTCCTGGGTGTCTGCTAAGCTGCAAAGCATATGAAGGCCTATTGTCTGGCAAAGGGTCATGGTTAGATTTGCACAGATTTTTTTAAATAGATATTTCAGATTCTACATGTGATTTATAGGCATTTGCACACCCTGCTGTGCATGAATATGATACCATCTTCTGAGAAGGATTATTTCATGAAATGTATATGGGATTTAGCTACAGTAACTTTTACTGGGCAGTTTAGAATGGCCAACAAAGTACTAGAATTTACTGCAGCACAGCTTGGGCTGTCAGGCTCCGGGTTGGTGTTTATGATTTCTGCAGAAGCAGAAATAAACAACTTCTCCTTAATGGCCTTCTTTATGTGTAGGCAGCAGTGGCCCTATCTGGTCTCACAACAGTAGCTGGTGCAGCAGTCTGTCTCATTTCATGTGGAACCAATGTCTGAAGATTTGCATTTCTGCTTTTTTGAGTTTTCTGTAGTAGCAGCCAGAAATAGGGAAATAGACTGCAAATGTTTGAATGGGTAGGATTCCACTCTACTGTTTTCAGTGCTATAAATACATTGTGGATAGAATGACTCAGTTTTAAGACTCTGACTGAGAGAAGGGAATGGATGCATTCATTTTCAGATTGTACATTGTCAATAAACCCGATAAAAATACTCATCAAAGAAATTTTAAATGACTTCTCTGAGAGGCCTGCTTTCCCCAAAGTATGTGATATAGTGAAGACTCCATTCAGTATGCATTTCAAGGTATATTTAAGCAATATTCAGAATGATACCAGGCACAAGCATATGAATATGTTAAGTATGCATTTTTCTATTTAGACAAAAATTATAAAAAGTAATTATTTACAAATTTCCTGATATAGCAACAGTTTTTAAAGTTCAAAAGAATGTCGACACACATTGTGTATAGAAGCAGGCAGAATATACATTTTTAAAAAACGAGACAACCGTTTCATGCCAAAGAAAAACAATTCCTTTGCCAAACTACACATTGTTAACTTAAAATGTGTTCCATGTGGAAATACGGAGACTGATTTTAAGGAAAGACTAGTGATCTTAAGTCAGCTGGCTCCCTGCCTGTCAACTATACGTTTTGGCTTCTAGTTTTACAGCTAGAATTGGAAATATTTATTTCCCCTATTTAAGACTAGTTCTTTTCCTTTGCCTAGTAAACCAATGAATTTGCCTGTAAACATGCATATAGCAAAAACTTTCAGGCAATACACAAGGGAAGAATAATTCAAAATCTCTTGTAGGCAGCATATAATAGGTTGGAAAGATTGTATTTTATTCTGTTCTCGTTTTGTCCAGCCGTTTTGCCAGCATTTTTGTATACTCATCACATTTTCTGGAAAGAAATTAAATTACCAAAGCCTTCAGCTCTTGAGTTTGAAAGCTTACGACCACAAGACAGATACATATTTGGAAGGCTTATATTGTGATGACAATATTTACCCATCACCACTGCTTAGAATTATCAACATCAACAAGCCTTCACACACCCGTTACGGGTTTCTTTAAAGTAGTCATTATATTGTGGTCTTATGCTGGTTACAGATGAATTCTGAAAGGCAGCTTGAATACACAGCGATGAGCAGTCATTGGAAAGACCTTGCAAAGGGAGACATTTTTGATAGTGTTTAGAAAAGATGATCTAATATTCACTTGCTAGTCATAGCAAACTTACATTGGATAACTTTATACATATTTGCAGCATTTGATCTTTGCAATAAAGAATACAAATGATTGACCAAAACGTCTTATTGTATTATTTTACATAACATAAAATAGCAGGAATTCGAATTTCATGTATATGTGGAAAATATACTGTATTTATTTCAGTTTCATTCCCTGAAAGGCTAATCCAGAGGCTTTCAGTAGCCAGATTTTAGTAAGTCTGAGTGGGCAAGAGCTATTTATTGCAATTCTGAGAGCATAAAGCTCCTCCTTTTCACACATACCCCTTTGCTGGAATACCCAAGTTTTATTTATGATTTTGGATTTTATTTCACAGCATTCCAGTTTAGTTTAGCATGATGTATTTAATAACCATGTCGACTGTCTTAATTACCCTATAAAGCAGGGTTCCATTGGCATTTGACCCTCCACGGCATTCCAGAGAAACGGCAGGACCATGATAATTACCAACCGCCTGTGAGAAAATTAAACAAAAGGCCCAACTTTTAAACCACCATTTTAAATGACCTATTACATCTCAGAAATAAATCATTGATGAAATAGCCTGCTTAACAGGAAAATAGCTATTCCATAGCAAAGAATTTCCCCTTGTGTGATCATGAAGAGAATATTAAGTATTCTTCAGCTCAAAAGGTTAGATTTTATGTCTGTCCAATGTCTTTTAATGACACATTTTTGTGTAATTTTACTGTAATCAAAGCCTTTTCCAATAGAGGTTACAGACTGTGGATATTTTGTCAGTCTCACACATTTTTCTATCCATAGAATATTAAATGCACTTAAATATGGCTGGGGGTAGGGAGAATCTGTTTATAATTGGAGAAAATTCAAATTAAAAGGAGATCTATGAATAGTTTTATTTCCCTTGATTAGCATAGCCATTTGCTATACATTCTTCAAAACGTGCTAATCAATCACTCTGTGATAAGATTGATTTATTAATTGCTGCCATAGTCCAAAAAATAGTGACCTGCTTTGAAGGTCTAAATGTCTGGATTAATTTGAGAGTGGTGCCAATATGTCATAACTAATGATGATATATCTTTATGTTCATTTCTACATAGCAGTTCTGTCAGTCTGATGCTCGACAAATACAAAGCTGAAATTCTTCTCCCCTCTCACTCCCTATCGACAAATATTTGTTTTGTGAAAATTGATACTTTTACATATGCTTTCTATTATGATTCTCAGTGTGACATTAGAGATATTCTAGATAATTCTTTTCTGATCTCACTATAATCTAATAATTAGGATCATCACTTTAAAAAATATGAATACAGCTCAAGTAAGGACATATAAAACTTCTAAGCTTTTGTTCTTTTTTGAAATCATTTTGACTCTCTTCTTTGCAAACGCCAGGGTAAGGAAATCTGCCTTAAGGTCACATAAGGTCCATTTCCAGGTTTTTCACACTAACGATTCTTTTTTTTCTATTGGCAAATTGCCCAGAGTACAGGGAAGCTGGCCAATGGGTACAAGAAATAACTGGGTGAGCAAGTGCGTTTCTTTGGCAAGGAGCTATGATAGCAAAGAGAAGTACTAGATTAGTAGTCAGGCATCCTGGCATCACATATGTATTCTGCTGTTTACCAGCTGTGTGATCTTCAATAAATTACTCACCTTCTCTGAGTTTCAGTTCTCTCACTTGTAAAATGAAAACAATGGTAGCTATTTCACACATTTTGAGAGGATTAAATAAATTAGTATCTGTAAAATGCATTCCATAATGCTTGACTCATAGTAGTTACTCAGTTTTTGTTGGATTTGATATTTTGGCTCTTCCCTCACCTGAGTTCACAATAATCTGGTTAATGCTTTGGGAAATGCTTTCTCATTAAAATCCACTCAGAAGCTCCAAGAGATTGCCAAGAAGCAAGGAGTAGCTGAACAAGGATCCTAAATCTATTTCCTCAACCATTCACATCACATAAATTACTCTGGCTATCAATGCCAGTTCCCAGGGGTGCATTCTCATTGTTCTTCAAAAATTCTATCCCAAACATAAACTATTTGTTTTTTCCTTCTTGGCACAGCCAAAGAAGGTTAAAGTCTTAAAATAATTAAAAAATACTATGAAAGAAAAAGAGAGAAATAAGAATTTTTTTTAAAAAGTTAGGTTTTTGAAGTAGATATTTCTGACTCTGTTATCCTTAGCTCTTGCAGGGTTATCCAGTTCTAGACCGTAACCTCAAAGGGCTAGTGTCCGTGTATCTATGGCCTGTACTGCTCTTCTCCTTGTCACCCGTTGAAAACAGAACACCTCCACTTCCACCAGAGTTGAACTGCTCTTCTTGATACTTTAAGCTCTACTATTCAAGACTTAGTGCTAACTATAAACCTTGCTACCCGTTTAGGACTCAAACGCAAACCAAGGTGTAGGTCTGAGAAACAACCTTTTCTGAACAAAGTGACGTCACAAATTATTTCACTTCAGATGAGACGTAATAGGAATAGCTAGGTCAAGAAAGGCCTACATCACAATCATTTAAAATAAAATCTCAGTTTTGGCCTTGAAGTAAAATTATCCAGGTGAAGATGGGCAGCTGGATCCAGTAGCTCCTGAAATGCATCTTTTCTTAGGGAGTTTTCAATTCTTACCTCGTTGACTCTCTAGTTCAGCAGCTTCTAGCCTGGAGTCCATGGACTCTGCAGTGATCTATGAGCAGAATTCAGAGGGACTAAGGACTTGGGTGGGCGAAATTGTAACATTATTTTTACTGGCTTCAAACTAAAGTGTATAACTTTATTCAAATTTTTAAGCAGGAAACAAATCACAGTAATACTAGCAGTATCTGTATTACCAAAATAAATCACAAATATTTTTATATAACCTTACACATGTGGTAAATACTTATGGTCATTACTACCTGAAAATTACATGAGGAGTGATTAGGCATGTTTCCACGTCTTATCACTTAGTGTATCAGTGATAAAGCATGCATGTGATTGTATCATAAATTATTTTAAATATATTTTGATAGCTATATTTAAATATCATAGTTTTTCTTTGCAATCTTATATGTTGTGTTTTAGGAGTTTAAATATATTATTCTTAGATTGGGTTTTTTGGTTTCCTCCAGACTGCCAAAAAGGTCTATGGCACAAGAAGTTTGAGAACTAGTGCTGTGGATATCATCTATACAGCAAAGCACTATGCTTGTGACAATAGACCCTGCTTTCCTAATTGATCAAGAGATAAGTAAGTGATTCCAGCTGGCTAAATGTGAGTTTCTTCCCTTGATTTTTCAGGCTAGAAATGATAATAAAATGTCCTTTCCTTTCTGATGAAATGATAGGGATATGAGCAGACAGCCATGTGTACCACTAGGTGAAGAAAGTTCAGTGGTAGAAGAAAATAAAGCTAACGAGTAAAATAAGTGAAAGAGCTGGAAAGCAGAAGGTCCTGATAATTTTTTTTCACCATGAATTCAATTCCTGAGGCCAGCCCCACTCTTCCGATGATTGGATTATATAAAGCCAATTGGTTTGCTTTTCAAGTTAGTTCATGATGGGTTTTTGAATCTCCTAATAACTATGACAACAACAGCAAGCATCCTAACTTATAAAAGGAAGCATCACGGCTTCTTTCATCTCTCACCCAGGCAGTATCCCAGATTCCTTTCCTTGGAATATATTTATTGCGGGCATCATTTTTTCTTTCTTTCTTTCTTTCTTTCTTTCTTTCTTTCTTTCTTTCTTTCTTTCTTTCTTTCTTTCTTCTTTCTTTCTTTCTTTCTTTCTTTCTTTCTTTCTTTCTTTCTTTCTTTCTTTCTTTCTTTCTTTCTTTCTTTCTTTCTTTCTTTCTTTTTCTTTTCCTGTTCAGAATCCTTCTCTTCTTCACTCGTAAAAGTAAACCATTTTTCCTTGTGAAACTTCCCCCACATCCCACATTCTCTCTCAGTCTACTCCATATGAATGAGGCTGACCCACTTTAAGCTGGAAATGTTGGGATGTGGTCCAGGATTAGCCACTCAGCACATTTCATGACCCTGGTTGGGTTCAACATAAGATCTAATCTAGGCCATTGGGAAGCAAGTCCAGTGTTCTTATAAAATTTGAGAACAAATATAACTCTTTCCATTGGGGCTACTGACAGTAACGAAGAAGTGATGCTGGAGGCACCAGGACCCTCTCAGTGGAACACTAAGTGGAGACTTTGAGATGGACCAGAGCCTGGTAACATCATTTGACCCCTTCACCTGGCCATGCCAGTGGTTGATTACTGTGCACTTAGCAATGTTCACCTAGATTTGCAATTCTATGAAACAATAAATATCCCCCACATTGCTTTTTGGCTTAAGTCAGTTCGCATTTGGTTTCTATCTGTTGAAACCCCAGTAGTCCTGAATAATATACCACAGTACACCCTAGGCAGACCAAAATACTCTAAAATCTTTTTGCTAAATACTGCCAGCTGAGTTGTGTGCCTGGAGGTTCATCCATCTCTAGAAACACAGGTGATGTCTGTAGTCACTAGATCAGTAAACTTTCCCTGTGAGCAAGGAAGGTTTGAGAATACTTCTTGCACATTGCTTAAATTCTGACCCTGTATGTTTCAGGAATACCACTGAGCATTGATCAGATTTCTTGGTGGTCAGATCTAGGTGTTTACCATGGTGGTGTTACTGACTCTCTACCATCTTAGGGAAGCCATCTTAGGGAAAGATGAGATGTGCCCTAATGGTCATGTTTTCTGGACTTTTCCTGTCTTGTCATGGGATGAACTCAACTCAATAGTAAGAAAACAAATTGAAAAATAGACAAAGCGACGGGTATAAGAAAAAATGTTAAACATCACAAATCATCAGGGAAATGCTTTCCTGCCTTGTTATAGGATGAAATTCTTTAAATGACATAGTCTGTTATTCCTATTGTCTGTCCTCAGCACTTTCAAAGCTATATCTCCTCCCTATTCTTCCCCTTATGAATGAACAAACAAGTGAATGAATAAATCAGGTCTCTTTGAAGTTGGCCTGAACCTGTAACTGGCCTGCTATGCCTGTGACAATTGCTTCCTCACCTATTTACCTTTGTTCATTTTGTTTCTTACTTACCTTCCTCTTCCCCAAGCTCAGCAACTTTTGGCTCTCAGTAAACTGTGTTCCTGAGTTTGTCACACAGGATTGAACCTCAATCTCCAGACAAATAGAGATGTCAAATAGGAAAAGATGCTAAGATAAATAAACGTAGAGAATGCAACAAGAGTAAAAATGTCCTAGCTTCCACAGTCTTCAATACCTTAGTCTTTCAGTTCATTTGTAGAGCATACTCCATTTGAATTATCAACACCATTACCCCAAGGGCTGACACATATTTTCAGCATTTTCATATCCTAGTTCTTGCCTTTTCTTTGAATAAAGGACACACCATCTTACATATTATTCTATAAAACGTCTCAGTTTCTTCAGGACTGAAACCATGAGGGCCATATTTTCATGGACCATATCTGCTGTATACCTTCTTGGGTCCTATACCTACTCTGAGAAGCTCTTCTTCCCCCACTTACTGTCAGTGTGAAAAATCTCAGGCTTACTGTGCCTTTTATGTCTTTACAGACTCTGTGCATAAATGAGGTATCTCAAATCTCTCCAGTCTGTAAAAACAAATGAATACATATGATTATTAATGCCAAAGGTATGATTCCAGTTAAATATACAAATAAGCATTGAGCACCTCCCTAGGGTCAGGCATTGTGCCACATGCTGGGGATATATTAGTTGAATGAGACAATATTGTTACATTCTACATGTACTTAGCCACTTAAACAGAAAGGCTGGCTTCAGACAAACCTTTAAAAACATGCAGAATATTAAAACTGTTACGAATCTAAGCTAGTGCAGGAAGTCAGGGAAAGCTCATCAGATTATGTAACATTGAAGGATGAATAGTCAGTTAAACACAAAAGCAAGAGAAAGGCTTCTCAAGCACAGTGAACAGAATATCTGAAGGGGACAAGAGAGGGAATGAAAAGTATCAGTGTGGCTACAGCCCAGAGAAGCAAGAGAGAACACAGCCCTTCGGGAGATTGGTGAGGTGGGAAGGAGCCAAATTTTGGAGAGCCTGGTAAGCCATGTTAAGAATGTTTTTAATTAAAGTAGACTTGAGGAAAACTACACAGATTTGGAACAGATGCTGTGGGAAATGGGAAATAGCTGTCAAGAGAGGAGCGAAGGGATTGCCAGTGTTTGTGAAGGCCTAGCTGAGGGTGGACATCATGACAACGTAATGAAAGCAAACAGCCCAGCTATTTAATTTTCTCCAACAACATTTAGCAGCGTGGAAATAGGCATGATGAGTACAGGCAACTAAGTTGCTCCAGAATTTGGGACTGGCTTAGTATGTGCAAATGAACTGAAGGCAAAAAAATTTAAGAATGTTGGTGTAAGCAGTGGTGCCAGCATTGACCAGGAGATTCAGGTTATGCAAGAAAGGAGTATTTAGAAAAGATATTCAACATAAGGACCACAAATACAACCTTGTAAGTCCTGACCGCCTTGTTCACTTCCAGGTCCTACCATTTATAAGCTCTTAGGGAAGTTACTTCAAGTGTTTGAGCTAAAAAGGGAGCATGATAGTTCTTGTGTCATAATTTGTGGGGGAGGGAAAAACTGACAAAGTTTATGCAATGAGTTTAGCCCAAACCCGGCACATAGTAGACACTCAAAAAGTATTATTTTAAAAGGGAGAAAGAAAAAATATGTCTGTGAAGAGACTAAGAGATTTGGAGAATTGGTAAAGGACAGGAGGTCCTGGGGTAGTTGAAGCTCCAACTTAGTAGGATTGAGGAAGTAATAGAGGCAGAAGGTTCTCAACAGTAAGATAGAGACTGACTTGCTAAAGAGTAGAAAAGAAAACTATTACAGTAACCATGAGAACAGCCTGTTCTATAGGCCATCATCTGTGAGCCATGAGAACAAAAAAAAAAAAAAAAAAGAAAAACCATGAGCCAGGGACCAACATCCTCAGCCAAGTGTCTGGTGGAGGCATGTTGTAAAGCCAGGTATACACAGTTCACAGGGAGAACAATCACATTTTAGGATTTCACTTCCTTCATGATTGCTTTTTCCTTCTTCAGTCTTCCAGTTCTTCTACTCTTCTCAGTCTTCCCCTGAACTGACTGTCATGTTTCTGCCCTCATGACAAATCTTTTCTGGTTATGATCCTCACCTGCCCTCTGCACATGTTCTCTAGGAGCATTTTTCATTTTCCATGGTCTGATCATGCTTCAAACCCGGGCAGCAATCAGGATTGTCTGATTGAAGCCCGGAGTCTCCAAACGCCCTCCTGTTCACTAAATTCCACCCTGTTAACCATGCCTACTCTCGTTTACCAGAAACATTTATTGCATGGGCCTATCTGCTGCAGCTGGGTGTTGTGCCAGGTGCTGGGTTGGAATCATTCCAGTACTGAGGGATATGGTTTGGCTGTGTTCACACCCAAATCTCATCTTGAATTGTCGCTCCCATAATTCCCATGTGTTGTGATTGGGACCCAGTGGGTGATAATTGAATCATGGGGGCAGTTTCCCTCATACTGTTCTTGTGGTAGGGAATAAGTCTAATAAGATCTGATGATTTTATAAGGGGCTTCCCCTTTGGCTTGGCTCTTATTCTGTCTCTTGCCTGCTGCCATGTAAGACATGCCTTTCACCTTCCACCATGATTGTGAGGCCTCCCCAGCCACACAGAACTGTGACTCCATTAAACCTCCTTTTCTTTATAAATTGCTTAGTCTCCAGTGTGTCTTTATCAGCAGCATGAAAACAGACTAACACACTGGGTTTCCTCCCTTTCAATGACACTCTGCCTGATACTAAATTATCTAAGTTTGCCAACTTCTAATGAGCACTGGTTTTTTGTGTCATTGTCCTTGGCCAGTTTCTACAGAGAGAATAAGCTCAGTGTTTATTCCTCTGTACTCTTACTCAGGAGTTTTCTTTCAATTCTAATTTATTGACCTGTCACTTCTCTACAGGTAATTCTCAAAGAGACTTTCCATTGCTGATCTTGCCCCATGCTTCAGTCTGCATTCCTGATAACTCATCTACATGAAAATTTAAAAAAATGCTAAGGGTGGCTAGCATTTGTTTCAGTGCTCGAGGGTTTACAAATTACTTTCACATAATTTCTCTTAAGGCTAATATAAAGTTTATTTGCATAATGAGTGATTTACATTTTCTTCCTTTTTTTCTATCTAGATTCTAGAGGAAGAGGTACTGTTCTCCTACGCTCTGTGACATGCTATTTGCTTTAATTTTATTCTTGGTGCAGTCCCTGCCTCTCTCACCTGGGACCTTTTCCCATCAATTATCTCCTCTCTCTCCCATGTCTTCAATCTCAACTTTTCCCCTGGCTTGCTTTCTTCAGCCAACAAGCATGCTCACCATATCCACCATCCCCATTCCTGAAATGACCTCCCTGCAACCTTGACTCCCTGGACAGTATTGCCTCATTTCTCTGCACCTGCTTTCTTCACTTCATTACCCTCAATTCTCTCCTCATTACCATCAGGTTTCCACACCCACCACACCATTGAAGCCCACGTCTTAAAAACAGTGACTTACAATGAAATTCCTGCAAAAGTGAATTTACCATTTTGGAATTTATTCCTTCTACGTCAAAAGAAGGGAGAGAAAATTTCTTCATTTCTATACTCTCAACCTCCTTCGAATCAGGCTTTGGCCTCTTCTAACCAGGAGGAAAATGCACTGTAGCTTCAATACATAGAGAAAATAAATAATTTAATTCTCGGCTTTTGAGTTTCCAGAACCCAAATACTGAAGACATAAAGGCAATTTGAGAGATGTCTTAGGATGGTTTTGATCATGTGAGGTTATCATCTCAGGTACAGATTTTGGAATGTCTTCCTTGCAATGTGCTACCCCAACATATCTCTTCCTTGTAAACACCAATAATCTCTCAAAAGTTTTTGTTTCATTTACTTCTCTGCAGCGGTGTACACATTTGACTATACTTCTTAAAATATCGTTTTTTGGCACATAAACACCACTTTTCCATGTTTTACTCCTATTTCTCTAACTGCTTCTATTAAGTTTATTTTACTCCCTATTCTTTTGTTGTTCTCTTAAAAATTAGTTTCCTCCACAAAGTCCATCTTCATTCCTTTTTGTACTGGACACATTCTCCCTGGGTGGTCTCACTCTGCTCAGCCCCCATTCAGAACCCCAGGCCCGTATATTCCACTGCCAAGCAGGTATCTCCACCTGATATACCAGAGGCATCTTAAACAAAATATATCCAAATGTCAACATCTAAATTCTCCCCTTGTTTTCCCCCACTTCCAAAGTGCATTTGAATGCCATTTCTGAAATAAAAGCAGTAATGGGGTTTTCTGCCCTACAATAATGTCTGTCACCTTTTCACAGCCACTCAGGCTAAAAATCTCAAAGTCATTGTGGACTGATATATAATTCCACACATCAGATAGTTCGAAGTTCTACCGATTCTATGTCCTGTATATCTCAAAATTTAATTTCTATATCATCACTGCCATTTGGTTTACTATACTTCTTTTCATTTTTCATTTTACCCATACTATATTATTTGGCTCTGACAAAATTATTTTATTGTACAACCCTTCAAAATCTCAGTTTATTTTCAGCTGAAGTTATATGTTCATCATGGGTTGCCTTTGGCTCGTCACTCTGGGCTCCTTGCTGGTGTTGAGGCACTACAAAGAAAGAAGGCAGAGCCATGTTGTGGGTTTTAAAGTTTTGCACAGAAGTGGTTAATGTTCTTTTCACTCACATTTCACTGGCCAAAGAAAATCACAGGACAAAGCTTTACTTTAATGAGGCAAGAACTCTAATTTTCCCTCAGGGACAGAGCCGGTAAGGGCACATTTGGTAGAGATGCATTCAGTAGGAAAGGGCAGTGGATATTTTGAATAAGTACTGTAATGTATTTTACACTCTGAAAAGATTCTAATGACTGCATTCTTGATTCACTTGTAATTTTACTTACTCATTAGATGACCTCATTCACAGCCATATGCTCAACAATCAGTCATACATAAAAGGCAGTGTAATCTATATCTCTAAGTCAGCTACCTCACCTGAGCTTTAAAGTTGTATTCCAAATACTACTAGCAAGGTCTATGCAGATATCCCACAGGCAATTAAATTTCAGTAAGTCTCAAACTGAATATACATTCTTTCCAAATCTGTTTTACATTTGCTCTTATATTTCTTATTTTGCTTTTACATTTCTTATTTAATCTACATTGTATTAAAGCACATGTCACATGATGTTTTAATAATGTTGTTTATTTAGCTATCCTTATCTCCCCTTACCCCACGTCTACAAGATAGTGAGCTTCTTGAAGTTAGGACCATGTTTTAAATTTTTCTAGCCCCATTATTATTTTTGTTTCTCCAGCTTCATGCTTATTCATAACAAATACTCTGTAAATGCTTCCTTGTTGAATAAGTGAGTGCTGAGAGCACCCTTCTAAATGGCCTGTTTCTATTTCCTCTCCTTTCAGTCCATTCTGTACAGTGTCACTCTATTTCTTTTCTGAAACTCAGAACACATTTAATGACTTCCTTTGCCCATATTGTGAAGAACAGGCTCCTCAGCATAGTATATAATTTTCATCCTAATATGGACTGAATTTCTCTTCTGGATTCATTTCCCCCCACTTTCTCATGTACCCCAGCCCCCACCCAGCTAGTCGTATTTCCTGAGGGTACTGTTTCTCTGTATCTACCTACTTCCCTTGCTTGAAATGACTTAAAGCTACCATTCCTCATCACGTCTATATTTTTTCCATCTGATTTCTACATACGTTTCAAAGTCAAATGTCAAATCTAAAAGTATTCTTACTGAATCGTTCCTCCATAACCCAATAAAACTAATTTTAGTTTCTTCTTGCATTTCCCCATTTTATTACATAATTATAACTTTTAATAAACTTGTTACATTGTATCACAATTATTTCCATTCAGGTTTCCCTCAACAGAGAGTGGAATTCTTGAGTTTGGGGGACTAGGTCTTATAATCTTTATTGCTAACTCCACTTGAGGGATTGGCTCATAGTTCAGTTGGAAGTGAACAGATGAGTGCCTGCATGAATAAAAAGGCTGGGTGTGATGAAAGTGTGGCCTCTTTCTCTGAACCCATATGAAAGAGGAGATGGAGAAAAAGGGGGAAGGACCAATTTGAGGTGTTTAGGAAGCTCATGCTCTCATTTTTGAGAATGAAAAGTTTGGAAAGAGGAAGCTCAGGAAAATGACAAAGGCCTGAAACAAACATAGTATAAAATGTTCTCTGCAATAGGAATCTGCTAAAATACATCAACTGGTTAGCTAACATTAGGTGTTAGGAACTTATTAGGAAAGTTCTAATCATCATAGTTCTGGACTTTTTCAGTAATGCACTCCTGCCTTAATGCAGAGTGAGAAAATGAGATAATGGAAGTGCAAAGATTTGGAGACTGGTAAATACACGTATTTATGGATTGGTAAATTACACCTGAAGCTCAAGAGAGTATTAAAGATGAGCAGGAGCAGAACTAGGTGTGTCCTTCTGACAGTCAATCATGAAACTTTGTTTAAAAATCTCCTTTTTTCAAGTAGACAGAAAAATGTTTATTATATTAATATGAAGTAAATAAAATCTTCTGAGCATCATTACTATGTCTTTTTGTAAAAGTATCACTCATGCCAGTAGGTGCTAGGTGCTCATTCAAACTTGTCATGTTGGTTATTCTAACTCATTTATGTGTGTGTGTATTATATCTAACTAATTTACATTTATGTTAAATATATACATAAGTTATATATAAAACTGAATTAGCGCTATAATATAGAATTACATATATATCTATATATAAAATTAGATAATATGTATAATTAGATAGTTTTGATTCCCTAAGGCAAGGAAATCTCCTTTGAAGTTTTCTTCAAGTAATTTCTGTTATTTCTATAATTGTCCATATAATACTCCTTCAGTGACTTATTTACATATAAAAAAACTGCAGGTGTTTGACAACAATCCTGAATAGTTAGAGAATATAATAATGACCAATTTTAGATTTGAAACAATCTAAATTTCATGAAGAGATTTGGGTAGCAGTTATAATTTGAAACAGCATCAATTAAAATACTTAGCATTGGTTAATAATCAATATGTATTATAATATGAAAGTGCTGTAATTTCCCAGAGCAACACTGACATTCAGATATAAAGCTAAAATTTTAAAGGCAATTTTAATAAACATCATAGTACTTTAAACAATTCTGTTATTGTAGGCAATTTTTATACTGAGTATAGCATTTTAAATTACACTTAGTTTGCAGTAATAGGAGACAAGGCAATGTTGAATCTGAGATTTCCTCACATGACATAGGAAGTTAAAAAAATTTCAAGATACACCAGAATTTAATAAGGGAAAGGGTAAATTCCTATTTTAATTCCCAATACTTTTCTTTCTTCCAATATGTTATTAAGGATGAATTTTGGGGATAATATTTTTGGTGGAATGATTGGAAAGGAATAGAGGGTGATTATTTTGAGGTATGAAGTTGTTATAGGGAAGAGGATTAGAGGTAGGGTGCTCATTTGAGTCAAAGCCCATTATGTCCTGTGGAAAACTGGGTTTAGCCCATCTTGAAACTCTTTTCTCTAAACCTCCTTTGTCCCACACATACTAAACCAAGTAAATAACCAAAAACTGAAGCATCAATTATTTTTATAATAGACAGTTAATATTATATGACAGAGATAATATTTGTGGATTTGTATTGCTTATTGCAGGGATTTTGATATAACTAGATCAAAGAAGCATTAAAATTATGCACAAACATTATCTGGAAATACCAGATTTGGTTTACTTTAATTTTTAAAAAGAGATTTTAGCAGATTTATTTAATTTTTCTTTTTTCTACACATTTACTCTGGAAAATTTATTAAATTAAGAGGCCTCAGGGGGGTGGAGCCAAGATGGCCGAATAGGAACAGCTCCGGTCTCCAGCTCCCAGCCCCAGCGACACAGAAGACGGGTGATTTCTGCATTTCTGCTTGAGGTACCGGTTTCATCTCACTAGGGAGTGCCTAACAGTGGGTTCAGGACAGTCGGTGAAGCGCACTGTGCGCGAGCCGAAGCAGGGCGAGGCATTGCCTCATTCGGGAAGCACAAGGGGTCAGGGAGTTCCCTTTCCTAGTCAAAGAAAGGGAAAACAGACGGCACCTGGAATATCGGGTCAGTCCCGTCCTAATACTGCGCTTTTCCAACGGGCCTGGAAAACGGCACACTAGGAGATTGTGTCCCGCACCTGGCTCGGAGGGTCCTATGCCCACAGAGTCTTGCTGATTGCTAGCACAGCAGTCTCAGATCACGCTGCAAGGCGGCAACGAGGCTGGGGGAGGGGCGCCCGCCATTGCCCAGGCTTGCTTAGGTAAATAAAGCAGCCAGGAAGCTTGAACTGGGTGGAGCCCACCACAGCTCAAGGAGGCCCGCCTGCCTCTGTAGGCTCCACCTCTGGGGGCAGAGCACAGACAACCAAAAACTCAGCGAGAACCTCCACAGCCTTAAATGTCCCTGTCTGACTGACAGCTTTGAAGAGAGTAGTGGTTCTCCCAGCACGCAGCTGGAGATCTGAGAACGGACAGACTGCCTCCTACAGTGGGTCCCTCACCCCTGAGCAGCCTAACTGGGAGGTACCCCCCCAGTGGGACAGACTGACACCTCATTCAACCGGGTACTCCTCTGAGACAAAACTTTCAGAGGAACTATCAGACAGCTGAATTTGTGGTCTCACGAAAATCCGCTGTTCTGCAGCCACCGGTGCTGACACCCAGCCAAACAGGGTCTGGAGTGGACCTCTAGTAAACTCCAACAGACCTGCAGCTGAGGGTCTTGTCTGGTAGAAGGAAAATTAACAAACAGAAAGGACATCCACACCAAAAACCCATCTGTACATCACCATCATCGAAGACAAAAAGTAGACAAAACCACAAAGATGGGGAAAAAACAGACCAAAAAAACTGGAAACTCTAAAAAACAGAGCACCTCTCCTCCTCCAAAGGAACGCACTTCCTCACCAGCAACGGAACAAAGCTGGATGGAGGATGACTTTGATGAGTTGAGAGAAGAAGGCTTCAGACGATCAAAATACTCTGAGCTACGAGAGGAAATTCAAAACAATAGCAAAGAAGTTAAAAACTTTGAAAAAAAATTAGAAGAATGGATAACTAGAATAACCAATGGAGAGAAGGGCTTAAAGGAGATGATGGAGCTGAAAGCCAAGTTTCGAGAACTACGCGAAGAATGCAGAAGCCTCAGTAGCAGATGCGATCAACTGGAAGAAAGGGTATCGCTGATAGAAGATGAAATGAATGAAATGAAGAGAGAAGGGAAGTTTAGAGAAAAAAGAATAAAAAGAAATGAACAAAGCCTCCAAGAAATTTGGGACTATGTGAAAAGACCAAACCTACGTCTGATTGGTGTACCTGAAAATGATGGGGAGAATGGAACCAAGTTGGAAAACACTCTGCAAGATATTATCCAGGAGAACTTCCCCAATCTAGCAAGGCAGGCCAGCATTCAGATTCAGGAAATACAGAGAACGCCACAAAGATACTCCTCGAGAAGGGCAACTCCAAGACACATAATTGTCAGATTCACCAAAGTGGAAATGAAGGAAAAAATGTTAAGGGCAGCCAGAGAGAAAGGTCGGGTTACCCACAAAGGGAAGCCCATCAGACTAACAGCTGATCTCTCAGCAGAAACTCTACAAGCCAGAAGAGAGTGGGGGCCGATATTCAACATTCGTAAAGAAAAGAATTTTCAACCCAGAATTTCCTATCCCGCCAAACTAAGCTTCATAAGTGAAGGAGAAATAAAATACTTTACAGACAAGCAAACGCTGAGTGATTTTGTCACCACCAGGCCTGCCCTAAAAGAGCTCCTGAAGGAAGCACTAAACATGGAAAGGAACAACCGGTACCAGCCCCTGCAAAAACATGCCAAATTGTAAAGACCATCGAGGCTAGGAAGAAACTATAGCAACTAACGCGCAAAATAACCAACTAACATCATAATGACAGGATCAGATTCACACATAACAATATTCACATTAAATGTAAATGGGCTAAATGCTCCAATCAAAAGACACAGACTGGCAAACTGGATAAGGAGTCAGGACCCATCAGTGTGCTGTATTCAGGAAACCCATCTCACATGCAGAGACACACATAGACTCAAAATAAAGGGATGGAGGAAGATCTATCAAGCAACTGGAAAACAAAAAAAGGCAGGGGTTGCAATCCTAGTCTCTGATAAAATAGACTTTAAACCAACAAAGATCAAAAGAGACAAAGAAGGCCATTACATAATGGTAAAGGGATCAATTCAACAAGAAGAGCTAACTATCCTAAATATATATGCACCCAACACAGGAGCACCCAGATTCATAAAGCAAGTCCTCAGTGACCTACAAAGGGACTTAAACTCCCACACAATAATAATGGGAGATTTTAACACCCCACTGTCAGCATTAGACAGATCAACGAGACAGAAAGTTAACAAGGATATCCAGGAATTGAACTCAGCTCTACATAAAGTGGACCTAATAGACATCTACAGAACTCTCCACCCCAAATCAACAGAATATACATTTTTTTCAGCACCACACCACACCTATTCCAAAATTGACCACATAGTTGGAAGTAAAGCTCTTCTCAGCAAATGTAAAAGAACAGAGATTATAACAAACTGTCTCTCAGACCACAGTGCAATCAAACTAGAACTCAGGATTAAGAAACTCAGTCAAAACCGCTCAACTACATGGAAACTGAACAACCTGCTCCTGAATGACTATTGGGTACATAATGAAATGAAGGCAGAAATAAAGATGTTCTTTGAAACCAACGAGAACAAAGACACAACATACCAGAATCTCTGGGACACGTTCAAAGCAGTGTGTAGAGGGAAATTTATAGCACTAAATGCCCACAAGAGAAAGCAGGAAAGATCCAAAATTGACACCCTAACATCACAATTAAAAGAACTAGAAAAGCAAGAGCAAACACATTCAAAAGCTAGCAGAAGGCTAGAAATAACTAAAATCAGAGCAGAACTGAAGGAAATAGAGACACAAAAAACCCTTCAAAAAATTAATGAATCTAGGAGCTGGTTTTTTGAAAAGATCAACAAAATTGATGGACCGCTAGCAAGACTAATAAAGAAGAAAAGAGAGAAGAATCAAATAGATGCAATAAAAAACAAAAAAGGGGATATCACCACCAATCCCACAGAAATACAATCTACCATCAGAGAATACTACAAACACCTCTATGCAAATAAACTAGAAAATCTAGAAGAAATGGATAAATTCCTCGACAAATACACCCTCCCAAGACTAAACCAGGAAGAAGTTGAATCTCTGAATAGACCAATAACAGGTTCTGAAATTGTGGCAATAATCAATAGCTTACCAACCAAAAAGAGTCCAGGACCTGATGGATTCACAGCTGAATTCTACCAGAGGTACAAGGAGGAACTGGTACCATTCCTTCTGAAACTATTCCAATCGATAGAAAAAGAGGGAATCCTCCCTAACACATTTTACGAAGCCAGCATCGTCCTGATACCAAAACCTGGCAGAGACATAACCAAAAAAGAGAATTTCAGACCAATATCCTTGATGAACATTGATGCAAAAATCCTCAATAAAATACTGGCAAACCGAATCCAGCAGCACATCAAAAAGCTTATCCACCATGATCAAGTGGGCTTCATCCCTGGGATGCAAGGCTGGTTCAACATACGCAAATCAATAAATGTAATCCAGCATATAAACAGAACCAAAGACAAAAACCACATGATTATCTCAATAGATGCAGAAAAGGCCTTTGACAAAATTCAACAACCCTTCATGCTAAAAACTCTCAATAAATTAGGTATTGATGGGACGTATCTCAAAATAATAAGAGCTATCTACAACAAACCCACAGCCAATATCATACTGAATGGGCAAAAACTGGAAGCATTCCCTCTGAAAACTGGCACAAGACAGGGATGCCCTCTCTCACCGCTACTATTCAACATAGTGCTGGAAGTTCTGGCCAGAGCAATCAGGCAGGAGAAGGAAATAAAGGGTATTCAATTAGGAAAAGAGGAAGTCAATTTGTCTGTTTGCAGATGACATGATTGTATATCTAGAAAACCCCATTGTCTCAGCCCAAAATCTCCTTAAGCTGATTAGCAACTTCAGCAAAGTCTCAGGATACAAAATTAATGTACAAAAATCACAAGCATTCTTGTACACCAGTAACAGACAAACAGAGAGCCAAATCATGAGTGAACTCCCATTCACAATTGCTTCAAAGAGAATAAAATAACTAGGAATCCAACTTACCAGGGATGTGAAGGACCTCTTCAAGGAGAACTACAAACCACTGCTCAATGAAATAAAAGAGGATACAAACAAATGGAAGAACATTCCATGCTCATGGGTTGGAAGAATCAATATCGTGAAAATGGCCATACTGCCCAAGGTAATTTATAGATTCAATGCCATCCCCATCAAGCTACCAATGACTTTCTTCACAGAATTGGAAAAAACTACTTTAAAGTTCATATGGAACCAAAAAAGAGCCCGCATCGCCAAGTCAATCCTAAGCCAAAAGAACAAAGCTGGAGGCATCACGCTACCTGACTTTAAACTATACTACAAGGCTACAGTAACCAAAACAGCATGGTACTGGTACCACAACAGAGACATAGATCAATGGAACAGAACAGAGCCCTCAGAAATGATGCCGCATAGCTACAACTATCTGATCTTTGACAAACCTGACAAAAACAAGAAATGGGGAAAGGATTCCCTATTTAATAAATGGTGCTGGGAAAACTGGCTAGCCATATGTAGAAAGCTGCAACTGGATCCCTTCCTTACACCTTATACAAAAATTAATTCAAGATGGATTAAAGACTTATATGTTAGACCTAAAACCATTAAAATCCTACAAGAAAACCTAGGCAATACCATTCAGGACATAGGCGTGGGGAAGGACTTCATGTCTAAAACACCAAAAGCAATGGCAACAAAAGCCAAAATCGACAAATGGGATCTCATTAAACTAAAGAGCTTCTGCACAGCAAAAGAAACTATCATCAGAGTGAACAGGCAACCTACACAATGGGAGAAAATTTTTGCAACCTACTCATCTGACAAAGGGCTAATATCCAGAGTCTACAATGAACTCAAACAAATTTACAAGAAAAAAACAAACAACCCCATCAAAAAGTGGGCAGAGGACATGAACAGACACTTCTCAAAAGAAGACATTTATGCAGCCAAAAAACACATGAAGAAATGCTCCTCATCACTGGCCATCAGAGAAATGCAAATCAAAACCACAGTGAGATACCATCTCACACCAGTTAGAATGGCCATCATTAAAAAATCAGGAAACAACAGGTGCTGGAGAGGATGTGGAGAAATAGGAACACTTTTACACTGTTGGTGGGACTGTAAACTAGTTCAACCATTGTGGAAGTCAGTGTGGCGATTCCTCAGGGATCTCGAACTAGAAATACCATTTGACCCAGCCATCCCATTACTGGGTATATACCCAAAGGACTATAAATCATGCTGCTATAAAGACACATGCACACGTATGTTTATTGCGGCACTATTCACAATAGCAAAGAGTTGGAACCAACCCAAATGTCCAACAACGATAGACTGGATTAAGAAAATGTGGCACATATACACCATGGAATACTATGCAGCCATAAAAAATGATGAGTTCGTGTCCTTTGTAGGGACATGGATGAAACTGGAAAACATCATTCTCAGCAAACTATCGCAAGGACAAAAAACCAAACACCGCATGTTCTCACTCATAGGTGGGAATTGAACAATGAGAACTCATGGACACAGGAAGGGGAACATCACGCTCCGGGGACTGTTGTGGGGTGGGGGGAGGGGGGAGGGACAGCATTAGGAGATACACCTAATGCTAAATGACGAATTAATGGGTGCAGGAAATCAACATGGCACATGGATACATATGTACCAAACCTGCACATTGTGCACATGTACCCTAAAACCCTAAAGTATAATAAAAAAAAAAAAATAAAAAAAAATAAATTAAGAGGCCTCAGGAGGTGAGACTAAATTTGGTAATTCAGGTAAAACCTAAGGCTTACGAAAAAAAAGACGTAAAATCATAAATGTTTTTATTAAGTTAGTCTTATATTAAAAGCATAACATAACTTTGGAAATGAAAACTCAAACAATGTATGAATTAATTCCTCTTATTGTTTGCCATAGATATTTAATGTGGTCATTCATTAGGCAGAGAAGACATGCTTTGCCTACAAATGAATACATACAAAAAGTCTAACTTTATGTTTCTTTCCTTCTTGATTTTGGCTAATGCTCTTCTACCACTATTTATAATAGCTTTTTTTCCCTCACCTGATGTGAGCCTTCTTTTAGATTGAGGAAATATTTATCAAAGCTTATGAATTGGGCCTCTGTAATGAACATAGATAGAGAAGAAGAATAAACACGCATTGCATAAGCCTAAGCTAAAATTTGAATATTTAGAATTCTTCAAGAAATATTGGGAAACCTGATGAAACTTAGCATACTGAATATGGTATTATTTAGGGTAAGTGGGACAAAGTGCAGAATAAATGGATGTAAAATGGAAAATGGCTCAAATACAATGAGCTAATGCACCATCCCTCAAATGGCAGTGGCCACTGAGGCGCTCTCCTCTGCATGGTGAATTGGGGGTCAGCTTCCTTCCTCTGTGCCTCTGGTTGCCTAGGTTCTCATTATTATCATCTGCTTCCCGCTGGAGGCTGGAGAGAGAATAGGAAGACACACTGACTTTTTATAGGCTGTAGCCCAGAGCGAGGATCTGGCCCTCTGCTTACCTTCCATTGGCTGGAAATAAGTGATAGGACCATGCCTCACTGCAAGAGGGGCTGTGAAATATATAGCTACAATTGTTTATATGCTAGGAAGGAAAGAGCGGATTTTAGGGAACACCTAGCATTTTGCCTCACATATCTACATCTTTGAATTCAGTCTTTGATCTTAAAATTCAATTATCTTGATATGGCAAATTGTTTGATCTCATTGCCTAAATTTTTATATACAGCTCAAGTTTTCATCATTTGCAATTCCTCAATAGTTATAGTAGAAGTGTTGTATCAATCAATAGTAAATAGATTTGACATTGTTAGGAATAATAAGAAATTATTTCAATAAGAAATAATATTTAAGTAAGAAATTATTTCAATAAGAAATTATTTAACTTCTCATTCAGAGGTAATATAGTGAATGAGATGAACTTCTGTATGCCAAATGTTTTTCTGGATACTAGAATACAGTGGTAAAGAAGAAAGACACAGAGCTTATGTGCCAGTAGGTAGACCGATAATAAACAAACAAGAAAACATAAATAAACAATATGACTAGTTACTGATAAGTGCTGTGAAAAACAGAGTGAGTGGTTTTGATTTGCATTTCTCTGATGGCCAGTGATGATGAGCATTTTTTCATGTGTCTTTTGGCTGCATAAATGTCTTCTTTTGAGAAGTGTCTGTTCATATCCTTTGCCCACTTTTTGATGCGGTTGTTTGTTTTCTCTTGTAAATTTGTTTGAGTTCTTTGTAGATTCTGGATATTAGCCCTTTGTCAGATGAGTAGGTTGCAAAAATTTTCTCCCATTCTGTAGGTTGTCTATTCACTCTGATGGTCGTTTCTTTTGCTGTGCAGAAGCTCTTTAGTTTAATTAGATCCCATTTGTCAATTTTGGCTTTTGTTGCCATTGCTTTTGGTGTTTTAGACATGAAGTCCTTGCCCATGCCTATGTCCTGAATGGTATTGCCTAGGTTTTCTCTTAGGGTTTTTATGGTTTTAGGTCTAACATTTAAGTCTTTAATCCATAATCATCTCACACCAGTTAGAATGGCGATCATTAAAAAGTCAGGAAACAACAGGTCCTGGAGAGAATGTGGAGAAATAGGAACACTTTTACACTGTTGGTGGGACTGTAAACTAGTTCAACCATTGTGGAAGTCAGTGTGGCGATTCCTCAGGGATCTAGAACTAGAAATACCATATGACCCAGCCATCCCATTACTGAGTATATACCCAAAGGATTATAAATCATGCTGCTATAAAGGCACATGCACACGCATGTTTATTGAGGCACTATTCACAATAGCAAAGACCTGGAACCAACCCAAATGTCTATCAATGATAGACTGGATGAAGAAAATGTGGCACATATACACCATGGAATACTATGCAGCCATAAAAAATGATGAGTTCATGTCCTTTGTAGGGACATGGATGAAGCTGGAAACCATCATTCTCAGCAAACTATCACAAGGACAAAAAAGCGAACACCACATGTTCTCACTCATAGGTGGGAATTGAACAATGAGAACACTTGGACACAGGAAGGGGAACATCACACACCGGGGCCTGTTGTGGGGTGGGGGGAGGGAGGAGGGATAGCATCAGGAGATATACCTAATGCTAAATGACGAGTTAATGGGTACAGCACACCAACATGGCACATGTATACATACGTAACAAACCTGCACGTTGTGCACAAGTACCCTAGAACTTAAAGTATAATAAAAACATATATATATATATATATTTATATATATATAAAGAAAAACAGAGTGAGTGGCAATGGCAAGCAACACTGGAAGGCTAGTCAGAGAGGCTTTCTGAAAGGGTGACTTTTACACTGGGATGTGAAGGATGAAAGGAAGTCAACCATGCAAATATTCAAGTGGAAATTGCTAAGCTAATGATGACGGCAAATGTAAAGCCTGCTGTAGGATTGAGCTAGGAGCATTTATCAGATGTGCTTCTGGACAGCGGGTTGAAGTACAGTGATCCTGGGTATGGAAGAGGGTCAGAGAACTACTCAGGGGCCAGTCCACACAGGGCATTGGAGGCCGTTTAAGGATTCTGGCATGTTTTTATTTGGAGTAGAAAATAATTGGAGGATTTGAAGTGGGACATTAGTATATTCTAATATAACTTTATTTTTATTTTTTTGAGACAGGATCTTACTCTTGTTGCCCAGTCTGGAGTTCAGTGGTGTGATCACAGCTCACTACAGCCTTGACCTCCTGAACTCAGCCTCCAGAGTAGCTGGGACCACAAGCATGCACCATCAGGCTTGGCTAATTTTTAAATTATGTTTTGTAGAGATGGGGTCTCACCATGTTACCCAGGCTGGTCTTGAGCTCCTGGGCTTAAGCAATCCTCCTGCCTTGGCCTCTCAAAATGCTGGGATCGTAGGCATGAGCCACCATGCCCAGCAAGATGTAACTTTAAATTGCTGCCACATATAAAAATACAAAAGGACACAAGACTAGATGCAACAAGAGGAAGAAATGGAGGGATACAGGATATGCACCTAACACAGAAATGGGAAACTGAGAATGCTTTGTTGGAGGAGGCAATATATGAGCTTGGATTTTAAAGAGTTAATTGTAGTTGAACAACTGAAGCAGGTAACCTGGCTGATAGAGTAGAGTAGAGCAAAAGACAGCAATGAGGGCGTAAAAAGCCATAAATCATTCTATGGCAGAATATGAGGTCCAGAGGCATAACCAGAACCCATAATGAAGGGTCTTTTGTATTATGCCGTGGTATTTGGGTTTTATCTTCAAAACAATAGAGCAATGAGAAGACTTAAGCAGGGCTGTGTCATGATCCACTTTCCCTTTCAGAATTAGCCTTCCTGAAATCCTGGGAAGGATGGACTGGGTGGGTTTTGCATGGAGAATGGTTGTCTACACGAATAGTGACAAGGGCCTAAAGCCCTAAACTAAGACCATGGATGTACATGTGGAATTATTAAATAGGGGTGGGAAGAAAAGGAAACATCTAGGGATAGTTTCTAGTTCTCTGGCTCTTGTTGGTATTCTCAAGGACAGAGCAGCAAACATGAGTTGGACAGGGGGAAGGAAGGGGCTAGAATGAGGTGGTGGGCTTATATAAAAGAAGTATTATTTGCAATAAGAACTATGTCTCCAGGAGCCAAGAACAGTGTAATAGTTGGAAAGTCACATACATTGAAAGCTATTGAATTGTTTCTGTCAACTTAAAATCCAAATAGATAACATAGGGTCAGATAGGTGTAGTTAAATAATGTATTTAGTTAAAAAAAAAAACCTCAAGTATATATCATAGTAACATTTACAAAGCTGCACATGAGGCTGCATACAATTTTTTATCAATCAACTAGTTAATGAAGATACGTATTGTTCAGCATTATATCAACTAATATTAAAAATCATAATCATATATTTTTTATTAAACACACTTGTTAGACACTATGCTAAGAACTTTACATATATTAATTTTCTCATTTAATCTTCTTAGCTGTCACTGTCAAGTTAGAACAAGTATTATCTCAATTTGTTGTACAATGAAGCTGAAACTCAGAGAGATTATGTAATTTGTCCACAGTCACTGGCTAGTAAATGTGGGGTACAAGAATCCTACCCCTATTCTGAACAACAACCAGCAGCCTCTAACACATATTTTATTCAACACAGCATGGTGATTTGTTTAGATGCCTCCTTGGGGCCTCTAATCTAACCACATGAAATAATATATTTTTAAGCAAGCTATTAGCTTTGGAATACAGAAAATATAAACCTGCTTTTAAAATTTTAAATAAATTTGGCATCATTTTAATTGGATAAAGGCCCTAATAAAAGTAAGAGTCATCAGGACTGGTTTCTATGGTGGAAAAAATGAGCGTTTTGGAATCAAGTCTGGATTCAAATCCAATTCAGCACACATTGACCGGTTTATCTTAAGCACGTTTCTTTTCCTCTTAAATTTCACATCTGTAAAATGAGGGTTGTAACTCAGTGCTGGGTGCAGAATAGGCATTCAATAAATGTAGTCATTCATTTTCCTATATTAAGTACATTAACCATTGAGTTAGAAGCTCAATTGTTAAACTAGCTTTTTCTTCCGCAAAAATGAAACTAGCAAGCTGGTTGCAGAATTTTCTTTCTTCGTCTCTGTTTAAATCAAGATAAAGCATTCTTTTTTCCGGTCTGGGTAACTTTGCCAGTCTCCGAATTGTCCCTCTCCTCCTAATGTGGAAAAAAACATACAAAATTAATGGAGAGCTGGCTGGCCTGTGCTTTTAGAATCTTAGGGTGTGGGTGCTGGGGACTGGAACCTGCCCTGCTGAGTGTGTTCGTCACCAGCTCCTTCTCGCTTTCCGCTTGGCTTTTTGCCCTTCGTTCCCATGTGTTGGCTGTTCTCATTTCCAGATCAGAGTTGACCTTTTTTGTAAGGTTAAAAAAAGCGTTAAAAGCCTCTGCCTTTTTACTGTCATACATTATTAGCTTTCTCATCCCATCAAATAAAAGAGCTGCATTCTCCTTTACCCGGCTCTTGTGACTGATGTATTTAAAGAAAGGCCTTTTTTCCCTGTCCATTTTCTTACAGTTTACAAAGAAAAAAAAACCCACAAAAAACTAACATCATGAATTAATTTAACAAATGTAGTAAAATAGCCTTCTATCTTCACGTAGAACTCCCTCCGCCCACTATAATTAAAAATTAATACGAAGTTGCTTTGAATCAATTACCCTAAAAATGTCAACATAATCACAAAATTAGGGCTGTTTCTCTTTTATTGTTAAGTATATGCATTTTAAATATTTCAGTATATATCAATGCATTGAGGGACAAACAGATAGCAAAAAAACATATTGCCATTGCATGACACAACTTAAAAAACTTTTTTGTTTTGAGATAACTGCAGATTCCCAGGCAGTTGTAAAAATAATACTGAGAGATTCCATATACCCATTATCTTGTTTTTCACAAATATTTTTAAACACAGTTATTTCTATTTGTGTGTGCCTGCATAGTACTTTAATAGGCCCAATGTACATATCTTTTTCTGAGATCTGAAAAGAATCTCTTCATTGTCCATACAGTTTTTGCCTTCTCAGCAGTCAAACGCACACAAATATATGCATATATATGCATATATATGTATATACATATATATATATATATATACTTTCTGGAAAATTCTTGGAAAAAAGAATATTCAAGAATCCCAAAATAAAAATACCAGAATTGTTTACTATAAATGTATTGTTTAAAGTATGTAAAATAATTAAATATTTATCGTAACACAAAACATTTTTGTTACTTATTATTCAAAGCATATACAAAAGGTCTCAAATTTCATTGTGTTACAATTCATATAACGGAATATGATGTATGCATGTGTGTGCACACACACGCATGTTTGTGGTTATTTTAATTTGAAGATCATAAGTTGTGTATGTCTTTATTGTGGTAATCTCTGCTATTTTCCTTGTGACATTTATTTTATCAACTTTTCTATAGGATTAGGAATCTCTCCAAAGATGCATGTCTTTTGAGAGAGACAAACTGAATAAAATCTCTTTCAAAATAAAAGGGTTAAAACTCTCTTCAGAATTCTACAATGTTTTCCATGATCTAATCATAAAACTAAATTATAATGGTGACAGCCTTCCATATCTTGTTCCTCTGAGTCCCTTTAAATTAATTCAACACCATTACAATTCTGGGAAGCTAGAGGCTGTGACTTGCAGTCCAATTAAAAACATAACATAATTTAACTATTGATAAAAAGATAATCTTAGAAAGTTCCTTTTCATGGGAATTATTAAAAACTTGATATATTCCACATGGGAATAACAATTTTATTTCACCTCAGGTAAGAAAAGTAAATGGAAATAAATTCAATTGTAAGTACAACTCAAAGAATTGCCTCCAAAAATATAGTTTTGCAGACTTAACTGGTGTTCCTGATGATTAACAAAAAAATAATGCTTTTCTTTCTAAGTTAAAAGTGAAAAAGCCAACAGTAAATCCTAATATAGCTTTAGCCTCTGACTCCAGCAAAACAAAACCACTGAATAGAAATTTCTCAGTCCAGATTGGAAAAAGCTACTAGGTCAGTGAACAATTTTAGAAATGAATTTATAGATCACTTGAGTTCTTAATAGCTGAATAATATGTGCAAGGATTTGGCACAAGTGTTAAAAATGACTAAACCTAACTAATGAGGTAGACAGTAGTAACTCACTTTTGGTTATAGCCTTTGTTGAAGCTCTAGTTTGTAATAACTTTTATTAACTATTCAATAAATCCTTAACTAGTAGAGTTACAAATTCTAGGGGATCTTATCAGGAAGTAGCAGCTCTTTTTTATTTTCTCTACTTGGTCTGGAAATGGCTGACCTCTGGGCTCTGGCACAAAGACAGAGAAATGTCTTCCTTGAGAAGGCAGCCGTGGGAATATCCACTAGGTAAAGGGAAAAACAGTGCCTACATTTTTTTTTCTTTTTTAAAGAATACAACTTTTTTGTTACTTTTAAATATATTATGAACAAGATGATTGACCGTCCAAAAAACAATATCTACATAAAAACAATGACTTTTGTTCTACACTCCAAGTTTTCATTATCTTAGACACTGGCAATGACCAGGTTTCCTTTTATGACTCGTTAAAAAGAAATTCAACAAACAAATTATGTCAACGATATCAATAAGCAATTTTAAGATATTTATTTTAAGCCTCTCCTCCCTTCTACTTCATCTCCACACCACTTCATCAAAGCATGCTGATTCACCTTATCATCTTCCCTATCAATTTTTAGCTTCTAGGCAGCCCAAATATTGAAGAAATAGATCCAGATACTGGAGGCCACTGGAGGTCCAGGCTGGTGGGCAAAACTGTGATGCCTCCAGGTTAACACAGTTACTGAACTTGGTCTATCAAATAAACAGTAATGGTGTTGTGATGTAGGTTTCAATAGAAATACAACAAAGAGGCTGGAAAGGTAGGCAGTTAACAGCTGAAAGAGCCACAGATGATGAAGGAAGATTCTAAACATTGGATTATGGAAGAGGCAGGTTCCCATAACTGAAATGGGGGCTCACAAGAGCAAAGTGGTGTCCTTCTGGGTCTAGACATAATGTTGCAATAAATCTTTCTGACCTTGAGATCCATGAAGAAGCCTCTTGGGGTATACAGTCTAGTGTATTTGCAGTGGACTTGCACACAAAACTCTCTTATTCTAATGATGCACCTTAGGATAGGTGCCTAGGAAATACTACAGAAGTCTCGAATGTTCCCTGGGACATTTTATTGTTGACTTAATGGCAAGGCAACTGGGTAAGTAAGCTAAAGCAATAAAATAAATTTCTGCTTCAAATTAGGATTGATCTGAAAACTGGTGCAGAATAGCTATACTTGAAGGAAAGTAAGTTTATTAGTGGAACACAGGATTTGGAAGATAATGGTGTTTATTGGAGTCAAAGAACAATAAGATGGGGGCTGATGTTCAGGGTTTGCTGTGAGAATCCAATGAGGTAATATTTTTAAGAGTACTTTCTTAAGTATGAATCACTTTAACAAGTTTATTAATACCTTATTGCCCTAATATTTCTACTGACTCTAGTTACTAAGGTCAATAAATTTAATGAATAAGAATGCATATGCATGATTGTGGGGTACACACAAACCGTAGAAATTCCAGTTTTACTTTGATGGTGCATCTTTATTTTCCTCCAATCTTAATTGGAAAATGCCAAATTGGTATCTGAGGTCTATACCCATTAACATCGTACTACTTGTAAAATTGTGAATGAGTTGAAATCCCCTAGTATCTCTATAATGGTTTTGCTAGCCTTACTGGAAATTCTCACAAACAGTACTCATGATTTTCCAGTATTTTTTTTTTTCTTTTTTTTAAATTACAGATGCTCCTCAACTTACAATGGAGTTACCTCCAGAAAACCCATTGTAAATCGAAAATATCAGAAATAAAAAATGCATTTAATGCCTTCATAACCCCATCCTAAAGTTGAAAACCTTCGAGTTGAACCATCATAAGTCTGGGACCATCTGTATATGCTTTGTTTTTGTGCTTTTTGCAACACTATGCTACTGCATGTTTTTGCTTCTGTTCTAAGGTTTTTCTTTTCTGATTCTTTCATTGTCTTGGTCTGCTTTGGCTGCCATAACAAAATACCTGAGACTGGGTAGTTTATAAGAACATTTAATTCTTTCAGTTACAGAGGCTTGGAAGTCCAAAATCAAGGCATTAGCATGTGTGGTATCCAGTGAAGGCTACCCCTGGCTTCCAAGGTGGCACTTTGTTGATGTGTCTTCACATGGCAGAGGGGTGAATGCCCTGTCCTCATGTGGCAGAAAGTGGAAAGGCAAAAAAACATGACTTGTTTCTTTCAGCATTTTGTAAAGGCATGAATCTCATTTTAGAGAGTGGAATCCCCATGACCTAATTGCCTTCCAAAGGCCCCACCTTTCAATACCATCACCTGGGGTTTAAATTTTAACATATAAATATTGGAGGGATTCATACATTCAAACCATAGCATTCCACCCAGGGCCTAAGACTCTCTGAGGCATCCTTTGAAATTGCAGTGGAGGTAGCCATGCCTGCACAGCTCTTGTGCTCTGTAGAGTCAGCACCTCAAGGATGTCACCAAGGTTTATTACTCGTGCCTTCTGGAGGGGTGGCCCAAGTTGCACAGGGCCTGCTTAAACCAAAGCTGATGGGTGGCCAAGGGGCTCTGCAGCAGAATGCAGGGAGCAGAGGCTTGAGGTAAAACTGGGCATCTGTCCTTGAGATCTCACAGATGCCCTGGGCCCCTCTCTTGAAACAATTTTGCCCTCAAGTCCGTGGCAGTCTGGGCCTATGCTGGAAGTGGCAGCCTCAAATATCTCCAAAATGCCTTAGAGTCATTCTTCCATTGCCTTGGTAAATATTATCTGGCTTCCTTCTATCCAGAATAATCTCCTTATCAAATATGCTCTTGGCCACTCCCTCACTGTTCTCTCCTAAACATGCCTTTTCTTTCTTTTTTAAAAACATGGCCAAGCTGATAATTTTTCAAATTTCTAACTTCTGCTTGTCTTTTGATTATACATTCTATCCTTATTTTGCTTTTCTTTTTTCGTCTTTTACTACTGGCAGTCAGGAGAAGTCATGTCACAGCTTCAACACTTTGCTTAGAGATTTTTTTTCTGCTAAATATCCTAGTTTATCATAATTAATTTCTGATTTACATGAAACAATAAAACATGAACATGAATGAGTCAAGTTCTTTGCCACTTTATAACAAGGACGGTCTTTCCTCCCATTTCCAATACCTTATTCCTCATTTTCATCTAGGATCTCATCAGAATTGCCTTGACCATCTATATTTCTATCAACATTCTTATCAAGAGCATCTAAGTAATCTCTAAGAAAATTGAAGCTTTCTTTCTAGCTCTCCTCTTTTTCTGAGCTCACACCAGATTAGCCTCTATAGTCCAGCCTCTACCCATTACCCAGTTCTGAAGCTGCTTCCACATTTTTAGGTATTTGTTATAGCAACAACCAGGTTCAGTGTTGACTGATTTCTGTTATAGCTTGCTCCTGCTGCTATAACAAAATACCCACGACTGGGTAAATTATAAGAAGATAAATTTATTCCTTACAGTTCTGGAAGCTGGAAAGTCCACGATCGAGGTGCTAGTAGAGTTGGTGTCTGGTGAGGGCTGCTCTTTTCTTCCAAGGTGGTGCTTTTGTTCCTGTGGTAAAGCCTTCTGCCAGACAGCAAAAAAGGTGAATGCTGTGTCCTCACATGCGGGAAGCAGAAGGGCAAGAGGCCTAGCTAGTTCCCTTCTGCTGTTTTATAAGAGCATTCGGCTCATTCACTAGGGTGGAACCCTTATGATTAATCACCTCTCAAAGGCCCCACCAACACAGGAATTTTGGAGTGACACATGCATTTAAAACATAGCACTCACTGCCCCTGCTGCTATAAAGATTTCTAATCTATGCCTGCATATACTTCTTGGCCTTAGTTCCCTCTGGTCTCTTCTGCTCTCACCATTAAAAACTCATTCCATCTTCTCACTTTTCATGGTGCAGCTTTCACCTTTTTTAGTATGACTTCCTGAATCCTAGCTACAGTTACAGCCCGAGGTATGTGATGACTCTCAAATTGTTTTCCGCTGTTTGCCACGGTAGAGAAAGTTGCTTATCTGTCCCACAGCAAGGATGTAGTGAGGTGAAAATCAAGGGTTCTTAAAATATTTTGAGTCCCAGAACCCTTTGGGATCTAGTTAAAATTATTATGAACCCTCAAGAAAGAAAGTATCCCATACCTAAGTATTATTCTGCATACAATTTTAAGAGATTTACCCCTGAAGTCATACATGTATCTGCTACTATTCTTTTGCCCAATATAGATCTACAATCTTTGCCCAAGGAGCTTGCACCTCAGGTTGAGTTTTCTTATGCAAAGAAAAAAGATCACAGACTTTGTAATAATCCAGAGAGCAAATCCTGATTTTGACTATGTGATTCTAAAAGAAAACAACATTTCACTGAGCTAAAGCTCCAGCTTTTGTAAAATAAGGTTAACAATATTTATATTTCTGTGTTGTTAAGGATTAGAGATAATTTGATAATATCCTGGCATAGGGAAGCTCCTCAATAAACATAATATCATAATTAAAAACAATGTCTCTCATTACTTCTGGTAGAACATTAGGTCCTGCATTAAGATAACAATATTTGGTGTGTAGTGAACTAAATTAAAATTGTATTTAAGAAATTGCTGTGCCATATATTTTTCCCCCTTCAGATTTGAACTATGAGCTTGTGCTAATTTTCACTGCTATGTTACTGTATTTATGTGCTGGTTATGTGAATAATAACCAGTGTTGATTCAAGCCTGTGATAAAAGTTCTTAAATTCCTTCTAGTTACAGGAAGGAGGATTTTTGGATAGAGTTTAAAGCAGGTAATTTATTCAACAAAAACTTTACTCCTGTAGGCTTTTAACTCTTAATTGCAGCTTTATACATTGATTGGGATTTGTACAAATTTGGATTCTAAGTTTACAAACTGTCTTATGACCATTAAAAAATTTCAGATATCATTCCCGTTATAATTTATTAAATTGGAATCTGAAGGTTCTCAATAATTAAATAGTTGCTTACACACTTTGTACAATTTTATCACAAATGTGGAAGGAAAGAGCTGAAACTTGCCCAGGTTAATGCTGCTGAGATCTCAATAATCATGTTGATAGATGCTAACATGTAAAGATGGTAATCACACACCTCCTGACCTCTGCAGAGAATACAGGAACATGAACAGAGAGGCTCACCTTCTGTCTACACTGAAACACAAGCATAATCATATCCTTTTGAGCTAAGAGGGAGAGAGAATAAAATCCCAGTTTTAGTTGTTTATGCTCTTGGTGTACTCGTTTTATCATTTGCTCACAAACACCCATTATGGGCCAGTCTCTTTGCTTGACCTTAGAGATAAAAAGATATGTAACACATAGGTCTTGCTTTGACAGGCAAAGTAGAGAACGAGTGTTTGATTCTCATTTAGAAGAAGAGTGCAAAGTGCAGTGGTTAAGAACAAAGGCTTTACTATCCAACAGACCTGGTCAACATCCTGCCTCTGATATTTACTGTCATGTCAATTTGGCCACATTTTCAAAGCCCTCTGTGAATGGTATGTAACTTGCAGGATTGGTGCAGGAATTAAATAGCATAACGTAGGTGACATGCTTAGCAAAATGGCTAATATATACTAGTTGCTCAATAAACAATGGTTATCTTTTTTTTTTTTTTTTTTTTTTGAGACGGAGTCTCGCTCTGTCACCCAGGCTGGAGTGCAGTGGCGCGATCTCGGCTCACTGCAAGCTCCGCCTCCCGGGTTCACGCCATTCTCCTGCCTCAGCCTCTCCGAGTAGCTGGGACTACAGGCGCCCGCCACCACGCCCGGCTAATTTTTTTGTATTTTTAGTAGAGACGGGGTTTCACCGTGGTCTCGATCTCCTGACCTCGTGATCCGCCCGCCTCGGCCTCCCAAAGTGCTGGGATTACAAGCGTGAGCCACCGCGCCCGGCCAACAATGGTTATCTTTATTGCATCTACATCACGTTAATGCCAATAACAGCGACAGCTTCTCAGTGACACCATGAAGTTTTATTTTTTTGCTGAGTGAGCACATATACGAGTTGCTCTGGAGCAACTTTTAATTGCTGAATACTATTAAAAACAATAACCTACTTATTTCAAACAAATAATCATTTTCTGTTAAAGAATCTCATAGGGTATGCTTTACTAGCTATTTTCTGACAGTAATCTAAGGCTGAGACATTCCAATTAAAATGATCTATTGGTTTTTTTGAAACCCTCCATTAAGAACAGATACTATGAAGAAAAAATAGAAAATTAAGATTAAATAAAATCTGTATCTATGTTTTGTTATCCTAAGCTCTGAAACAAATCTACAATTTATATTTTATTTCCAAAATGCATCCATTTATTTGTTTCACAAAACTACTGATGTATTCATATATACATACACACATTTACACTTACACATACACATATGTGTATTTATCAACCAAGTGCCCAAATCTCAAGAAGATACCTTATTAGGCAACATCATGTTTTCTTTTTTTTTTTTTTTAAGAGACAGAGTCTCACTCTTTCACTCAGGCTGGAGTGCAGTGGTGTGATCTTGGCTCGCTGCAACCTCCCCCTCCTGGGTTCAAGCAATTCTCCTGCCTCAGCCTCCTGAGTAGAGCCTCCAAGATGCTGCTGAGATCTTAATAATCATGTTGATGGATGCTAACATGTAAAGATGTTTTATTTTTTGACTACAGGCACACGCTGCCACGCCTGGCTAATTTATTTATTTATTTTTGTATTTTAGTAGAGATGGGGTTTCACTGTGTTGCCCAGGCTGGTCTTGAACTCCTGAGATCAGGCATTCTGCCCGCCTCCCAAAGTGTTAGGATTACAGGTGTGAGCCACCGCACCCAGCCACATCGCATTTTCTTGGTTAGGCATGAGCACATCTCTTTGAGAGTAATTGCCCAATGTCTGCAATTTTTTCTCACTATAGACTTTCCAATGATAGCAAATAAAAACAAAATAATCTCAAAACTAAATTTTAAAAAGCTTCTTACTTCAATTACCCATCAGGAGCCATAGAACTTAAATGAAAATAACCAAATCTCCTGGTTTCAAAAAATTGTTATTAAAAATAAAATTGTCTTATTTCCTCCTATATTTTCTTAATAAAATATTCTTCCATGACCCACAATGCATTGTATAAGAACATGTCAAATGTAAGTGACCAATTCCTTATATAAACCTTAATAAATATATATTTTTGCATGATACCTTGTACAATAAACCCTTAAGTTCTGGAATGCATTTGTAGACACAATTCAATTTTTCATAGACGTAATGTGATCTTTTAAAAACATTATTTTTAAAAGCCACAGTGCTTTTTCTTCTTCTGCCACTGACTCTAAAGTTATTGGTAATTTCTTGAATGTTTCCACGACACCTGACAAATATGGCTAAGTATTTCCATAATGTCTATCACAGTGATATCTAGGTGCTCTGAAAGAAGTATTAGACTATAAATGTAACGAATGAGGGAGAGTGCAGAGCTCATGTGTTTCCACAACTCTGTTGGAGCTGCTCAAGTAGTTAATGGGTTAGAGGAAACTGTATAGGGTCAGTGCTTTTGGTTTATAGACTTATAATTGCCATTTGGCTGGAAAAGGGAGAGAGTTGCTACTTCACTGTTGTGGCCCCAGGACTTAGGGTATTAACATTTGTAAATTTTATAATCAGTAGTTTTAGAATTTGATTTTTCAACTTTTAAAAGTAGTAACATGAACGTATTTCTAATTCAGCCTTCATATGAGAAGGGATTCCTAATGGAGTGACAATAATGAATGTATAATTCAAAGTTGAAATTAAGTAAGGATAAAAAAGATATGTTAATAAACTGAGATTGTTTAGTCTAAACACATAGGATGGTAAATAATAATAATAGTAACCACAGTTAATAAAGTACAGTGGACTGAATGCTTGTGTCCACCCAAAATCCATGTGTTGAAACCTATGTGATGGCATTTGGAACCGGGGCCTTTAGGAGGTAATCAGGTCATGAGAGTGGAGCCTTCATGAATGGGATTAGTGCCTTTATAAGAAGAGGCCAGAGAACTGTCCAGCTGTCCTTTCTCCATGTGAAGATACAGCAATAAGATGGCTGTTTGCAAACCAAGAACAGGACTTCAACTATGCTGGCACCCTGATTTTGGACTTTCAACCTCCAAAATTGTGAAATATAAATGTCTATTTTTTTAAGGTTTCTAGTTTGAGATACTTTGTCACAGCAGCCCAAGCTGGCTAATATACTAAGCATAAAAATATTTAGTCTTTTGGAATTGCTCTGGTACTTTAAATTTAAGCAAGACTTTGGTTTGTCTAAATAAGCCTTGCAGTATGCTTGCCATGTTATGACTGAGGAAAAAAAAAAAAAAACAAGTATAATTACAGTCACAGTTTATGCCAGCATGAGGAGTTAAGCTTGATATAACTGTGAAGTTTATTAAGAATTAAAATGAATACCTAAGGGGAAATATGGAATTTTCCAAAAATATATTTAAACATTTCTTAATCTACCTGACAGTTTTGAGGCTGTGTGTTAGAAAAGCAAGAAGTTGGCCGGGTGCAGTCGCTCATGCCTGTAATCCTAGCACTTTGGGAGGATGAGGTGGGTGGATCACGAGGTCAGGAAATCGAGACCATCCTGGCCAACACGGTGAAACCCCGTCTCTACTAAAAATACAAAAATCAGCCAAGTGTGGCGGCATGCACTTGTAATCCCAACTACTCAGGAGGCTGAGGCAGGAGAAGAGTCTGAATCCAGGAGGTGGAGGTTGCAGTGAGCCAAGATCACGTCACTGCCCTCCAGCCTGGCTACAGAGTGAGACTCTATCAAAAAAAAAAAAAAAAGCAAGAAGTTGCATACTAGGTCTCTTGTCTCTTTATTTTCCATAAATTTGGCACATTTTAATGTATATATTTGAGTTGCACAACATGAGGTTTTGATATACACATATATAGTGAAATGATCACTACACTCAAGCGAATTAACATACGTCACTTCACAGTTACCTTTTTTTATGTGTGATAAGAGCACTTAAACACTACTCTCTTAGTAGATTTTCAGTATCTACTGAAATAGTTCTTAACTATAGCCCTTATGCTGTACAGTAGATCTTTAGACCTATTCATTCTATATAACTACAACTTTGTGCCTTTTGACCTATATCTCCTCATTTTTCTCCCCCCTTAACTCCTGGTAGCCACCATTCTGCTCTCTGTTTCTACGTATTCAACTTACAGAATATTAACATGTAAGTGAAATCATGCAGTATTTTTCTTTCAATGTCTGTCTTATTTCACTTAGCATAATATCCCTAGTTTTGTCCGTGTTTTTGCAAATGACAGGATCTACTTTTTAAAAGACTGAATAACATTCCATTGTGTGTTTCTGCACGTGTGTGTGTTGTGTGTACTTCTTTATTCATCTATCAACAAATACTTAGGTTGATTTCACATCTTGACTATTGTGAATAATGCTGCAATAAACATGAGAGCACAGATATCTCTATGTAGTGCTGATTTCATTTCATTTGGGCATATACCCAGAAGAGGTATCATTGGGTCATGTGGTAGTCCACTCCCTATTGTTTTGAAGAACTTTGATACTGTTTTTCATAATGAGTATATCAAATTACATTCCAACCAACAGAATGTTGTTGTAGGTGTACAAGCATTCCCTTTTCTCCACACTTTGGCCAACACTTGTAGCTTATCTTTTTGATAACAGCCATTCTAACAAATGTGAGGTGATATTGACATTTCACTGTGGTTTAGATTTGTGTTTCCCTGATGATTAGTGATGCTAGGCACCTTTTCGTGTATCTCTTGCCACTTTTACGTCTTCTTTGGGAAATGTCCATTTAGATATTCTGTCTATTTTCTAATCAGGTTACTTATTTTCATTTTGTTTGCTATTGAATTGTATGAGTTTCTTGTATATTTTAGATATTAACATTTTATTAGATATATGGCGTGCAAATATTTTCTCCCAGTCTGTAGGATTCTTTTCATTTTATAGATTGTTTCCTTTGTTATGTGGAAGCTTTTTTATTTTAATGTAGTCCCACTTATTTATTTTTGCTTTTATTACCTGCACTTTTGGTGTGATAGCCAAAAAATAATTGCCAAAGCCAAATTTATTATTTAATTATAATGTGAAACTATTTCTGCTTGATATAGTTTGGATTTTTGCCACCTCCAAATTGCATGTTGAAATGTAATTCCCAATGTTAGAGGCGGGGACTGGTGGGAGATATTTGAGTTGTGGGGGAAGATCCTTCATGGCTTGGTGCTCTCCTCTCAATAGTAAGTGAGTTCATGTGAGATCTGGTTGTTTAAAAATGTGTGGCACCTCCTCCTGTCTCTCTCTTGCTCCCACTCTGATCATGTAATATACCTGCTGCTGCTTTGCTTTCTGCCATGAGTAAATTCTCCCTGAGGTCTCCCGAGAAGCTGAGCAGATGCTTGCATTATGTTTGTACAGCCTGCAGAAACATGAGCCAACTAAAACTCTTTTATTCATGAATTACCCTGCCTCCAGTATTTCTTTATAGCAACATAAGAACAGACTAACCCAGCAAATTGGTACCAGGAATAGGGTGTTGCTATAAAGATACCTGAAATTGTGGAAGTAGCTTTGAAACTGTAACTGTCAGAGGGTGAAAAGTTGAGAGGGCTCAGAATAAGATAGGAAGATAAAGGAAGTTTTGAGATTTCTTAGATATTGGTTAAATGGTTTGACCAAAATGCTGACACTGATATTGACAATGAAGGCCAGGCTGACAGGGTCTCAGAAATGAGAAACTTACTGGGAACTGGAGCAAAGGTCATGCTTATTATGCCTTAGCAACGAATTTGGCTGCATTGTATTCATACCCAAGGGATCTGTGGAAGTGTGAACTTAAGAGTGATGACTTAGCATATATGAAAGATGAAATTTCTAGGCAACAAGGATTTCAGGATGTGGCCTGGCTGCTTCTAACAGCCTATGCTCAGATGCAGGAACAAAAAAATTACTTAAAGTTGGGACTTATATTTAAAAGGAAAGTAGAACGTAAAAGTTTGGAAAATTTGCATCCTAGCAATGTATCAGAAAAGAAAAACCTGTTTTCGGGGGAAGAACCCAAGCAAGCTGCAGATCAATCACTTGCTAGAGAGATCTGCATGACTAAAAGGGAGCCAGGTTCTGATAGCCAAGGCAATGGACAAAAGAACTTGAAGGTATTTTGAGAGATCCATGAGGCAGCTCCTTCTATCACAGGCCCACAGACCTAAAAGGGAAGAATGGTTTCATGGGTCAGACCAGGTGTGTTAAAGACCTGTGCCATCCCAGTATGCTACTCCCTATCTCCCTGCTGCTCCAACTCCAGCTATGGCTAAAAGGTCCCCAGATACAGCCCAGGCTGCCACTTTGGACAACACAAGCCATAAGCCTTGGTAGCTTCCAAATGGGCTTAAACCTACAGGTGCACAGAATGCAAGAGAAGGCTGCTTGTTGGCTTCCATCTAGATTTTAGTGGATGTATCAGAAAGCCTGGGTACCCAAGCAGAAGCCTGTCACAGAGGCAGAAAGCTTACAGAAAACCTCCACTAGGCCAGTGCAGAGGGGAAATGTGGGATCAGAGTCCCAACACAGAGTCAGCACCAACACACTGCCTAGTGCAGCATGGGAATGGGGCCACCACCCTCCAAACCACAGAATGGTAGATCCACTGGTAGCTTGCATCCTATGCCTGGAAAAGCCACAGGCACTCAACTTCAACCCATGGGCACAGCCAAGTGGGCTGCAGCCTGCAAAGCCATAGAGGTGGAGCATCCCAGGGCCTAGGGAACCCACCCTTTGCACCAGTGTGCTCTAGACGTGGGACATGCAGTCAAAGGAGATTATTTTTGAGCTTTAGGATTTAATGACCGCCCTGCTGGATTTCAGACTTGCATGGGAGCTGTACCCCTTCTTTCAGTCAATTTTTCTCCTTTGGAATGGGAATGCATACCCAATGCCTATACTACTATTATATCTTGGATGTAAATAACTTTTTTAAAATCTCACAGGCTCACAGATGGAAGAAACTCATCTCCAGATCAGACTCTAGACTTGGGACTTTTGAGTTAATGCTGGAATGAGTTAAGACTTTGGTGAACTGTTAGGAAGGTATGATTGTGTTTTGCAATGTAAGGATGACATGACATTTGGCAGGGGGGAGCACAGAGGAAGAATGATATAGTTTGGATGTAGGTTCCCTCAAAATCTTATGTTGAAATATAATCCCCAGTCTTTGGGGTGGGGACTGGTAGGAGGTATTTGGGTCACGGGGAAAGATGTCACATGGCTTGGTGCTGTCCTCACAATAGTGTGTGGCACCTCCCTCCTTTCTGTCTTGCCCCTGCACTCATCATGTGACATCCCTGCTTCACCTTCCACCATGAGTAAATAAATCTCTAAGGCCTCCTCAGAAACCAGTACTATGCTTGTCCAGACAGCCTGTAGAACCGTGAGCCAATTAAATGAGCCAATCAAACTGTCTTTCTTTATAAATAACTCAGCCTCGGGTATTTTTTATAGCAACACAAGGACAGACTGCCACACTGTTCTTTCTTCAATTTTCTCGTTGAATATCTGAATGTTGATAAGTGGAAAGGTACATTCTAGTCATTCTAGTGAATAAATAGATGTTACTTTCTGGCATTATTCTGGAAAGATTACTAAAAATCTATTGACTCACCTCAAAATGAAAAGGAAGTTATGACTAATAGTACCTAGTACATGTGCATTAAGAACAAGTGAAATCCACTGGGCAGCCAAAGGATGATGTACCAGGGCAGCATGAAACATCTGACAAAATAGCTCAGGGATCCCAGTGTGAAAGCTAGAGACACCCAAACCCTATGGTGGCAGTTTTGAGGTGAATGTTTTAATTGGCAGCCTTCTTCTACAAAGATTCTCTCTTGGGCCTTCTCAACTCAAAAATTATACTAATGACTTCAAAGAAAAGAATTATGGCATTCTGGTCACACTTTGGAAAAAGTGAACAGCCAATGAGTGACTTTTATGATATTGTCAGGATTTTTACAAACCAAATAAATAAAATAAAATTTAATAACCTTAGAAATTGCCTCATAAAGATTAAATAAACCAGTTGTACTAATGTATGTAATGGGAAAATAGGTAATTTAACAGTGATTAAAAAGTGTTAAGTGAAAATTACCTTCATTCAACAAATATTTGTTGGACATCTAATATCTGCCAGTCACTGTGCTACAGTTATGAATGAAAAGGTAAAGAAGACAAATATACTTTTCTTTTTAACCTCATGGAGTTACCTCCTACTTAGTGAGATAAAAAAATTAAACAGTAAGTGAATATGTAAACAAAATAATGATTTTGAAAGTGCCAGAGACAGAGGAGAAGGAACGGCTATCAAGAGAATGTCCAATAGGGAAGGGATATTTTAGATAAAATACCCAGGGATGTCCTCTTTGACCATGTAATATTTAAGTAGAAGTGTGAAGAAAGAGAAGAGGCTAATCACATGAAGAGGCATGGGACGAATTTTTTACATAAAGAGAATAACAAATACACAGTTTCGGGGGCAGAAAAGAGCCTGATGTGGTCTAGAAAGAGCTAATAGGTCAGTCATGGTGGACTGTGGAGATCCAGGAGGAGAAAAGTATATGATGACATTTTAAAGGTAGAAGGATGCTGAAACACATTATTATGGTAATCATATAAAACATCATTGTGGTCTTAATTAAGGTAGTAGCAGAGATAGAGAAAAGAAGACAATTTGAAATATACATTAGAGGTAGAACAGATAAGATCCACTGTTGGATTAGAGGTTAAGGTAAGAATTAGGGAGCAGAATTAAAACTGTCTCTCAATTTTCTGGTTTGAGATAGCATGAAGTGATTGTGCTACTTCATAGAGATAAGTTAGGGTGAAAAAGATTTAGGGGAGATTCAAGATTTCCATGTTGCCATGTTTATATTAAAACTGAATGTGAGATCTTTCAGTGGAGTGCAAAATAGTCAATTAAATATAAGAGAAAAAGTCTGAATTAGAGACATCATTATGAGACTCATAAGCACGGAGATGGCATTTCAAGCTTTGTCAATATGTGAGACTACCTTGGGAGAGAGATAGAAAAAGCATTAAAAGAGGGTTCAGGACTGAGCAGGTAGAAACTCAGCATTTAGGGGTTGCAAGAGAAAGAGGTGGTGAAGGAGACCAAAGACTGGCCAATGAGGATTGTAAAATCATGTAGTTTGAGGAGACATGGGAGGCAAGAGGGAAAAGTATTTTTAAAATGAGGGAAAACATCAGCTTAATCAGATGGAATAGGATGAGAACCAAAAAGCTACCGGATTTGGCAATTGGGATGTGATGAAGATCTTGGCAAGTGCAGTTTCGGTGAAGTTAGAGAGAAATACGATAGATAACAGGAGGTGAGAATAGACAGAAGAGATAGAGAAAAGAGAAAATGGAAGGCAAGGAAATAGAAACATTACATTTAATCAAATAATTTTAGAAGTTTCTGTAAAAGGAGCAGCAACAGGGTGGAGTGTTGCCTGGAAAGAAATGTAGTGTCAAGGGAGGTGTTGATGTTTAATGAAAAATCTTAACACATGATAATATGCTTATGTAAATCTAATAGTAACAAAGAAAGTTTGATAACTGCATGATCAAAATTCTTAATAATGCTAGAGGGAAAAATCAAAGAGAGACACAAAGTACAGATAAACATTGGTTTGTAGCTTTGGATGTAGGAACCTGAGGAAGTTGTACTTTCTTCTGTTTTCTCAAAGAAGTATGAGTTGATGTCAATAGCTAAGTCTTAAAGGGTAGAAGAATTTGTGGGAAGTTTGAGAAGAGAATATAAGGCATAAGGTAGTCATTGTGTGGGAAATATAAAAATTAGACTCCTGGGGAAACACAGTATTATTATATGGAAGGACCGAGCATCCAATTGAGGTTTGCGATAATGAATTTAAAGTGAACTAGTTAGCTTGAGTGGTTTACTCCAAATATTTTCAGCTACATTTTTTTTTTTTTTTTTTGGTGGAGATTTATGGACAGAAAAAGAGAAGTGACATGCAGAAAACAGAAGTGTTGAACATAAACAGCTAGATTAGTTACAGCTTGGCATTTGCCTTTTTGGGACCTGGTTTGAAAAGTTGGCTGCTTTTGATTGGCTGAAACTCCAAGATTGTAACAAGAGTAGGCTACAGTTTGTTTACACATCAAGTTAGGTTCACTGTAACCAGTTAGGTTACAGTTAGTTAGGCTACAGTTCACTGTGCACTGAGAAACCTTAGGCTGAGCTTAGAGTATGTAAGGAGGCAGCTTTAAGCTAAACTGCGAAACTGAATTTAACAGTTTCCTCATTTTGGTCATCTTTTCAATTTTGAGAGATTGACCTTAGGCATTGCTGTCACACTGTCATCATTCTAAATATACTTATTTGGTCTCAAATCTTACTGGGGAATAGCGGGTCAGTGAATTTTGTAAGGTGGGAATAAGGACTTCAGGTTACTTTTTTGTTAACGGTTAGAGTACAGGGGACCTCCTTGTGCTGCTATCTCGTTTTCAGAAGTAAAACAAAACCAGGTCTCTTTTAGGACTCATCTGCTTTCTTAAAGTTTTAGTTTGATTATGTCACATTTAGCATGAGTGACTGATCTTGGTTTAGTGTGGTCTGGTGTGTTGGGGCCTAGTGTACAAACTCAGTCTAAAACAATGGCCTGCGATAATTTTGTTTAACAATTACCCTTTTTTTGTCAGCTTCTCATTTAGGCGAGAGTGTGATCAAAACTTGGGGCCTTAGCTCCACTCTCAGTGCCATCATTTTGGGTTTCTGGTCTCAGCATGTCATTCATAGGTTACTGTGTCCTTAGAGTGCACATTTCAGTTTTTGCCATTTTAGTTGAGGAAAGATCATTTGACATTCTACAGATAGCTACATGTGACCATTTAAAACTTCTGAGAGAATACAGTGCACCAGGGAGATGACTATTATGTCTATCAGGAGGATAATTCCAAGAGCTCAGAATATGCTCCTTAGCCAGGGTCCTCATCAGCCAAACCAACTAAAATCAAATAGATCAAAGAATGAATTAGACAGGCAGTCTACTCATTTCAACCAAGCAACCTGTTCATTAATCTCCTACATCTGGGCCTCTATAATACCCAATGTATTCCTCTATGTGCAACCAGAACTATCAGCAACTGTGTAGAAATTTCTTTGCTCAGCCATTAAGTAATCTACAGCAATTCTACTATTTAGCACAACTTTCACAAGAGAATTTAAAGTCTTGTTGCGTAACCATAGCCTTTGCAGTAGAATCTGCTATAGAGCCGATTGTGGGGGATAAATTTCTAATCATTGCCTCATTTACTCCAAGCCATGGATAAAGAGACCTAACAAATAATGCCCATCTAGAAGAGTAAAGGCCTCTGGAAATGTTTTCTTTAACCTATGCTGGCAATGTTCTCTTTAACCTATGATGTAGTTTAAGCGGACCACTGTTCTTCTTTTTCTGACTGATTATGAAGCAACAAAGGTACTATTAACATTTCTTGCCAGCTTCTTCATTTCCAGTACTAAAGAAAATGGTAAAGCTCCTCTACTGTTGTGATTTGCCAGAGGAACATTATGAAAGAAGAGAGTAGGAAGGGAATTGAAGATGTTTTAGGACAGGACAGAAAATGAGCTCCATACTGGAGAATAAGGCACATAAGGACAGGTGTAAATTTTGAATGGTGAAAAAGAGGTAGGATAAAGCGGTTCACATTTTTTTAAGAAAGTAACACCAGGGTCATTAGGGCTGGTTAACTTGTAAGACTATATGTCGGAGCTGAGCATGGTGGCTCACACCAGTAATCACAGCACTTTGGGAGGCTGAGGCAGGCAGATCACGAGGTCAGGGGTTCTAGACCAGCTTGACTAACATGGTGAAACCCCATCTCTATTAAAAATACAAAAATTAGCCAAGTGTGGTGGCATATGCCTGTAATCCTAGCTACTCAGGAGGCTGAGGCAGGAGAATTGCTTGAATCTGGGAGGCAGAGGTTGCAGTGAGCCAAGATCATGCCATTGCACTCCAGCTTGGGCAACAGAGAAAGACTCCATCTCAAAATAAATAAATAAATAAATAAATAAATAAAAGGATTTTATGTAGTGACTAGAGTGAGATGTTTTATACTAAAGTTTCAACAGCTTCACAACTTCCAGTAACGATGAAGTCTAGAATGTGATCATGGCAGATGGTGAATAAAGGGGAAGAAAGAAAATTATCACTGGAGTTGAGGTCAAGAACTAAGAGTCAAGGGTCCATCACATGGATGTTAGAATGTTAGGTCAACACTGTATTGTGATTGTGCTTCCTGAGTGATTATGTGGTCTTAGGCAGTATTAATGAAGGTATAGTAATTAGAAGAAGGGAGATGGTAGTTATGCTCTGTGGGACATTGGAAAGCCTTTATTTCAGTAACGTCTTTAACTCTGTGTGCCACACTTTGAAAGAGACTATGCCAAACAGAAAAAGAATCAAAGCAAGAGAAAAGGATAGTGAAAAAAATTTAAAATATATCGTAAGAGAAACAATTGAAGAGATTAGGAGTGTTTAGATTAGAAAAGTGAAAAACCTTAGGGGAAATTGAGAATTGTTTTCAAATATTATGTAGCGAAAAAAGCTGAATTTGTTCTGTGTTGTTTCTGAGGAAGAACTGATCGATCAAAGCCTGTATTTTACAGGAGGAGATATTTCAGAAAGTGTTCAGACAATGCAGTTTTCTTACAGTCAAGTATGTCTAAAGACAAAATAAGTTTCCTGGCAAAATATTGAAGTCTGTCATCATTGGAGGTGTCCAATCTGGTAGGCATATGGACAAGGATCTTCAAGAATCAGAGGCTAATGTCCTTTCAAATGTCCACAGTCCATAAGGTCATCAAATCCAGAATAACCCAGCATTCAAGACCGTAAGTTTTAATGTGGTGACAATTTTTTCCTGGTCTATGTATTTGGGTGTGTGATACTATTTTATTTTTTATTTTATGCTTTCAAATATTTGTAACAAAATGAATGTTGTAAAGTGTAAAACTTATCAGACATAGAATTAAAATTTCCGTATTTGTACACCAACTATGCTGTTTATTACTACCTTCACTTCACTTCACTTCACTTTTACACATATGTAACGTGAGAATAACCACTTGGTTAATGAGTTGATGGTTAATAAAATATTTTTTGTAGAAAGCAGGCCAAAGAAAGGTGCTAAGGTTTATAGAAATTAGTGAATTTTCAAAAGGAAAAGAAAACATACTGATGTTTAGAATGGCATGGAGAGGTTCTAATAGCTTTCCTGATATTCCCATTGTATGGAGAGTCACTAATAAGGATGAGGTGAAAAAACAGAAAGGACTATAGCCAAAATAATAAAGCTATTATCCAACTTATAAATAAGTGGTTCTTTATATATTCTCAGTACCTAGAATAGTTTTTTTAAACTTAAAATATCTAGCCTAAGAATATATTGGTTTTATGACAATTTACAAGATGAGAAGTACTAAGGCTTGATAATAGTATGGTTACATCTTCAAGTTCATGGCCACAAAGGAGCCTTTAAATATACAGAATACAGTAGAAAACTAACAGCCAGATTATGCCACCCTGGGGACTTTACATAATAGTATGCTACTTTCTATACCAATCTTTCACATTTTTACATTGACTGCCTCTGTTAAGAATTTTCCTACAGGGCTTGAGAAAACACAGGAAAAACATGTAGACTCACACCCCAAGTAATCCAAACTAACTAAGAGAATGGAATTTTGCATAATTTAGTCTCAGGGGTTTAAATTTGGCACCAGTAGTATATTGATGACTTGGCTGGATGGAGCCTCAGCATGTCATGGAACTAAGAGCTCTTGACTTAGAATTCCTAAAACTTAAAGTATAATAATAATAAAATAAAATAAAATAAAAAAAAGAAATGTTTCAGTCGAGCTGTTTTCCACTAGGCCTCTTTGGATAAATCTTTTAGTGTTCTTCAGCCTCAGTTTTTTTCCTAACCTGTGCTAATAATTCCATCTCATCCACCTCATGGTTTTCATGTGAGGAACAAAGTGGAGGGCACATACATTTCAAGGAGGAAGTTACAGGTGGATGTTTACACATGTTATTTTTAAAAAAGCTTCCTATATATAGTCTTCAAAGAAGTTACTGATTTGCACATCAGAAATAATTGCCAAGGCTCAGCAGTCTACGGAACCTGCCAAAGGTCACAAGCAACAACACAGCCAACATGGAATGCGAGTTTACTAATTTTGAAGCCCAAGATTTTTCCACAGCACAGAAATGCATTGATGTGTGCCAGTGTTTGCAAACAGCAAAACATTCATTTATTCCAAAAATAGCAAAAAGTTATACTAAAAAACAGATTTAATGATAGTACATTACTTGGCTCTGTAGTGAATAATATTTACGTAAGTATAATAACTTAAACCATGTCTACTTATTTAACTAAACATAGTTTTATCAGGAAGACACAGTTTTAGAGGATAATTAATAAACCAAAAAAAAACAGTAGTACTAGCATATTACTTAAAAAGTTATAGGTAATTACTAAAAGAATCAGATAAAACAAAGAAGATGAAAATAATGGATTGTACTAGGAGCAGAGAACACAGGAACAAAGAGCTACTGTTTACTATGATGAGATTTTTATTGCTACTTGATTTTTAACTGTGTCCATGTATTACACTGAGAAACATACAAGATGGAAAATACAGAAAACTTTGAAAAGCTTACTGAGGCCACCCTGTAAATATGCTGCATTTTATGTTGAGCTTTTGAGAACATTGTAGCATTGATCTTGTTCTTTATGTTTTCATATTCTGGCAAGTTAGAATATTTAGTGTCTATTAAGATATTTAAAAAGTGAGAGGTTATTAGATCTCTATGAAAAATATGTTTACTAAGTTTGAAAGCTGAATTCTTAGTCTGTGGCCAGTCTTTGTTTTTTAACTATTGCTCATAGTTAAAAAAGCATGTTGCTTTTTTCTGTTGAAGAATTTTGGTTAAGGTGAAAACTCGCAGCAGGATGAATGTGGAAATCTATAGTAAAGATGCAAGAAACCTTGCTTAAGATATGTCCAGAAATAATCTCATAATCTTGCATCCTTCAATTAGGCTGCCAAACTCACTCAGTATTCCTGGAGTTTAGGTACCACTAATGATGAAATGATGAGTGAATTCCTTAAGGGCTAAAATTACATGGCCAGGAAAACGCAAGTCTTTCCTGAATCACAATATGACAGGTAAAGTACTGGGTTTTATGCCTGGCCATACTCAAAAAGCATAGGGGAAATAGGTATCTTTAGCTAAAGGCACCTCTCTGTTTTTAGTTGACAGATAGATAAAATGAAAATATATGACAATCAAATTTATATTTCCTAACTTTTACAGAAAATATTTCCCTCCATGTACATGTGTATTTATATATAAGGATGCCCGTACATATGTATTACACATTTATATTCAAAATATGAATATGTAAAAAGTTATGAGTGATTTTACATCCTAACTATCAACATTTATGTATCTAACTACATGTTGTCCTTTGGAGAACAGTTCTCTTGGATAGCATTATACTTATCCTAATATTCTTTCTAAATGTAGAAGTCTCCTTTCTAAAAATTGGCTTCTTTGGCCGGGTGCGGTGGCTCACGCCTGTAATCCCAGGACTTTGGGAGGCTGAGGCGGGCAGATCACGAGGTCAGGAGATCAAGACCATCTTGGTTAACATGGTGAAACCCCGTCTCTACTAAAAATAAAAAAAATTAGCCAAGTGTGGTGGTGGGCGCCTGTGGTTCCAGCTACTCGGGAGGCTGAGGCGGGAGAATGGCGTGAACCCGGGAGGCGGAGACTGCAGTGAGCTGAGATTGCTCCGCTGCAGTCTGGCCTGGGTGACAGAGCGAGACTCCATCTCAAAAAAAAAAAAAAAAAAAATTGGCTTCTTTGATAGTACATCCTACCAAAGACCCTTGGAGATAGATTGTAGAAAATCAATGATGTCTGGGAATAGCTGAAAGTATTTGGAATGAAATCTTGTGAAGGTGAGTGAGAGACCTGAGTCATAGGGTTATGAGTCAACTATAAGGTTTGATGATAAAAGCTAACTTTATGTTTCTTGTTGGTTAAACTAAAAATCTCTAACAGAAATCCAATAAAGCAAGTTCCATGTGTGCTTCTAAAAATGTGTCCTCATTGGTATATGTCTCAAATCTTGAAAACTATTCTCTTTCAGTAGAAAATTTTGACATTGCCCAATGCAGCATAAAGAAATAGGCATCTTACAAACACTTCATGCGTGAGTCCAGATATATGAATGAGAAATAAGTCTTATAAAGACAAAAGATAAAGAAAAAAACATGGCTGAAGTTAAAGAAATCAGCCAGGAGGCAATATAAAGGGGAACTTAGGCTGGTAGAATGCAGGTTGATGTGGTTTGGCTGTGTCCCCACCTAAATTTTATCTTAAATTATAGCTCCCATAATTCTCAGGTGTTGTGGGAGGAACCTGGTAATTGAATTATGGGGGTAGGTCTTTTCCTTGCTGTTCTTGTGGTAGTTAATAAGTCTTATGAAATCTGATGGTTTTATAAAGGGGAGTTTCCCTGCACATGCCCTCTTGCCTGCTGCCATGTAAGATGTGCCTTTGCTCCTCCTTTGCCTTCCACCATGATTGTGAGGCCTCCCCAGCCATGTGGAACTGTGAGTCCATTAAATCTCCTTTTCTTTATAAATTACCAAATCTTGGATATGTCTTTATTAGCAACATAAGAACAGACTAACAGAGTAATATATAGTTCTACCAACTAAATTGTTAGTCATTTTGCCAACAACTATGGAAACCTTCCTAAGAAATCAAGGTAACCCAGAAAAAAGCTGGTCCAAGACAGAGAGAAAGTACGTACTTGATGACAATCTTTGCTTTCCTTGATCCAGCCATTCATAAAGACAGATATCTTTAGACTTCACAATTAAGCAGGCCAATAAGTATGCTTTATATTTACATTTATATTTATTTATTTATTGGTGGTAGTAGTCAAGGAGGAGACAGAGAAGAGAGGAAGTGAAGATGGAGAACTAGGGATAAGAATGAAAGGAAAGGCTGAATCTACCCAGGGGAAATTATTGCTACCCTTGAGAAACACGAGAGAGTTGGGAAGAGTAACCAGTTTGAGGAATTGAAGAAAGGATTAATTCATTATCCTAAAAACTTAATTTTGAGAGAATGATGTGATTTATTTCTTCCAATGAGCTCCTACTGCTTACTTATGATTATGCTTCTTATGTAACCTCAGTTCACGAAGTTACAGCCTGAACGGCCCCTACCTTAAAGAAGCTTGCTGTCTAATAGCTGAACATATATTTCTACAACCCTTCTGAAATAAGTACTGTTATTCTTCTCATTTTCTAGAGAGAAAATATGGGGATTAGTGAATTTAAATTTGCTCAAACAGTAAGTTTCAGAGCTAGAATCTGACCCCATTCTTGATTTCAGATTACAAGCTCCTGAACATCTCCATTATATGTATATACTCTTTCCAGATTTCTTGCATTTTCTGCAAGCTAAATTTAATTATATATTTCCTGTATCCTTGGTAATAAAAAATATACTAGGAGATAAATGTAAGTTTCCAAGACTATAGATTTCAACTTAATACACTCGACAAAACTAATAATGAGCCATACACAGCTTAATTATAATACAGTCCTGAAATGAAATAAACTTAATGTTTCATTCCATATTTATCTACAATACTCAAACTAACAATACTGATAATTGTCATCCATAAAATACTTCTTTAAACGAGAAAACATGCAAACAATGCCAGCTATAAGGAATACAAATTTCTGAACGGAAATTATATCAGAAAAGTCTGTGTACTTTCAATACACTCTAAATACTACATATTGTCTCTGATCTGTGTACCAAACAAAAATCTTAATGTTATTGCTTTTGCTTATCACCTTTACCCATAGCATCTCTTTGAACTAAGCTAATAGTACTATCTGCATGGTGCTTTCTACTTATTAAACACTTGAATTATTAAAGACTTTATCTTCCTTAGTACTACTTGTGGCAATGTCAACACTGATCTGCCCTTTTTTCCAGGTAAAAGTTACTACTTCTTTCATTTTCCTAAAACAAATGCTGTTTTGCACAGAATAAACTAGAGGAAAGGCATAAGAATGTCAGGAAAATGGTTAAGAATTCTATGTTTCCTCTTACTGGCAGATCTCACTTTCATGGATAACCTGTAGGGATGATCTCATATGCATAGCCAGAAGAAAATGGACAGACTTTTCAGTCAATGTTAGAGTAATCTAGGAAGCTCTTCTCCAGCAGTCTTAAAGTAAGCTTCAATAAGAACAATTGGATTTGGAAACTTATGGCAGCCATTATTTTTGAAAATTAATACTTCCTTAAACATGTTTTGTATGTTATTGGAAATCAGAGATGAGTTTTATTGATGGCTTAAAAAAAAAAAAGAAATAACTAAACTGAAAAAAGTGGAAACAATAGTTGCTTTCTTTTGATTCCTCCTTCCCCCCACCCAATCCTGGGAAGATGTTTAAGAGATTTTAATTATAGCTTGAGAAAAAAAATCTCCACAACTGTAAAAAGCAACTATTGGCAATCCATCATCTGTTCATCTCTATCATAATTATCTTAAAGTCAAAAAGTTTTTACTTCTAAATCCAATGGTGTGATATTTCAGGACTATATCCCCAAATTTGATTCTATGTTTTTCCTAATGGTTTACCAGTATTTCATTTGCATTTGTATGAAATGAAAACTAAAGATGGGTTTAAAAAAGTACTAGAAGTGTACCCAATCTGATCTGCTATGGTAATGCTGTCAGAATTTCAAAGCTTTCTTAAATGTTTAATGAACCACCTCACATGGTGTTTAAACGTTTTTCACCTTTTTAACAAAGCTTCACAGATATTATGAAGTTGACATGATCTCTTAAGAATTAATGTATTAATGTGACAGACTCTTGAAATTTCAAGCATAGTCTAATTATTACTCAAATAAAAAAGCAAAGATTGTGCAAAACCATTTCTCAAGATGTAAAAAAAGATTTGTAATATTAATTCTTAAGTATTATTTCCAGTATGCTGGCTTTTGTTGCCATACATCTGAAGAAAAGCATTGTCATTGTCCTCTAATCTGTGATTGTTTTTGTTGGCCTGGACAATGGGCTACAGAATGAATTAGCCCTTAGGTGGCCTTTCCATGGTTGGTTTTAAGGTCAAGGTGGATCATTTAAACCATTAGGAAAAACAAAAAATACTTACAGTTCACAGATATCATTTTAATTATTATACATTTCATTTGTGTGTGTGTGTGTAAATGTGTGTAAATAAAAGGTAATGGTTTCAAGATACAATGGAAAGAGTTGGGAATAATAAAGCTAATTTGTTCAATGCTATAACCAACCTGGATGATTTAGTCTCCTATGAGTGTTTCTTGTCCTGAGTCATCTGGCTTGTCTGTCTACTGACTCATCACTCTCCCTTACTACACACTTTTTCTCCTAGTCTCAGTCAGATTCACCACACAAGTTGGTATAGTTTACCTCTGAAATGCTGGTTCAGCCATGGGAGTACAGTGACCACTGAGAGGTTTGGCAGGGCATGGGGATTTTCAGTGCTTAAACAGGATAGTCTGGGAAAAACCAAGAGGCTCATCATCCTAGGTGTGTATGCTGTCAAGAGCCAAGCACATAGGCTAACTTTTACGGCACCTCTGTCAGTTCTGCTGTTCTGGATCATACAATTTCAACTTCAATCAATTCTACATTTTACCGAAAAATATATTACTTTACACCAAAAATGAATTAATGTATTCTCTGGTTAAAAGGAAACAGAAAAAGGGAGAAGTTTTGGAGTTAAGGTATGTTTCTCCTAGGAATCTTTCTCTCTGGGAAACCTTGTGGATCATAAGGAATCGTTCATTACTCTGTTCATCTTAATGCAGTATATGATTAAACAAATAATGCTTAGCATAGGTTGTGAACCCACTAAAATCACAGCGCAGAACCAACAAATCTAATGGCATTTTGCAATGCATGTCTGTTTTTAATTCTCTACCCCTCAACTCGATACTCTAGTTTCTATCCTGGGCAGGGTGTATGTAAATAAACAAAAGGATGTAGCTGCCATATAAGAGAAACAAATAAAAATAAAATCCTTAGAGAGCATTTTTGTTTTCTTCTTTTCTTCCTTTCTTTAAATGGAGAGTTCATTTTATTTTAATGGTTATGTCTTGGATCCAGCAGGCAAACCTTTCTTACTGATGGGGTCTCTACTTAACTGGTGTCTCTGTCATCAGCCTGACCTTGTAGCTTTTTCTAGTGCCATTATACCCTGGGCGCTGGCTTATTTTCATACAGCAGCCCCCTCTGCTTGATCCCACTTCATCTACTTCACGGACACAGACATTTGTTGGGCTTATTAGCTCAGCAGGAGCCTTATCATATTTTGTATCTGAGGCTGCTGGAGATGTCAGGAGATGGAAATGCCGTGTAGCTTTTTATCCTCCTTTCTTTCACTTTCTCCTAGAGCCCAACACTACATTTGGATTCAGTGCTTTCTTGCTACTAGCTTCTGAGATCTCTTTAAATATGTCTAGCTTTGCCATGTGTACCAAGAACACTGCAAAGGCTTAGCCATGATTAGGCTGTCAAGATTTATTAAGTTAAAAAGTATCAAAGTTACTTGCTGCAACCCCAGACCTTTTAAGAATCTACCTTCTTTGGTATCCCTTCCCCCCTCCTCTCTAGCATTACAGTCAATGTGCTTCGCTTGACCTTGACCAACATCTGCACCCAGGGAACACTAATGAATTTGGGCCAATTCATCTCTGAACTCCAAATTTAATCAAGCTGACATGCCAGGGATAGCAGACTATAATTAACTCCTAGCATTTTAGGTAATCTGTAAATTTTCATAGATTTCACCTAATATGTTTTGCCATGCTTAACATTTCAGCTTTTTTAAGATATAATGTTAATACATGCATATGTAGTAGCTATTTTTTTAATATTAGAGAACTGTGTTTGTGTGTGTGTGTATCTATATATGTGTACTTTTAATTTTGGAAGTATACTGAAACTAACTATGACAAACAAATACCCTTTGCTATGTAACAACAACTTACACAAACCACAAAGCTGTCAAAAATTTATTTCATGATTTTGTTTGTCTTTAAGATAACTGACTGCTCTGGTTACTTTAATACATTGACACATATATGGTTGTATGTGATTATAAATAAGTTCTAAATGTTTGTACTTCACTGTTACCACTTGGCCGTCACTTTATTAGAGGATGGATAATTTCATTCATATAGGATGTTATTACCTTTTTTGTGTTAACTAAACAGAAAAAACTCTAAGTTGATAGAAATTCTCATGTCTCCAAATGAATTGATCAGTTCTTATATACTCACTTATAAATGTTATTACTTAATATCGGGTCAAATCACAATCCAATTTTCCTTGATAAACTTATGAATGATGTCCAGGCAAGTTTGTTAGAAAAAGTAAGTCTGCAGGGTTCGTCACAAAATCAGAATAATGTAATCTTTGAAAAGTTGTCATTACTTCACTTCTAATATGTCTACACGGGTGGTGGTATGTTTGAAAGTGAGAACAGTAGCGTACAATAGAAAATCCTTCATTTCCAAAGTAGTCTGCGTAGTAAAAAAGGTATAATAGTCCAGGCGTGTTGTCTCATGCCTGTAATCCCAGCACTTTAGGAGGCCGAGGTGGATGGGGAATCACCTGAGGTCAGGAGTTTGAGACCAGTCTGGCTAACATGGCAAAACCCCATCTCTACTAAAAATACAAAATTAGCCGAGCTTGGTGGTGCATACCTGTAATCCCAGCTACTCGGGAGGCTAAGGCATGAGAATTGCTTGAACCTCAGAGGCAGAGGTTGCAGTGAGCCGAGATCACACCATTGCACTCCAGCCTGGAAACTCTGTCTCAAAAAAAAAAAAAAAAGGTATGATAGCATTATTTTATTCTTATTTTATGTCATATTTTCTATAAGAAAATCCAAAATTTGTGTTCTTTATTACAAATAGTAGGTGTTTATATATATACATATTTACAAATATCTGGTGCTTTAATTAATATAGAGAAAAATCTATGCACATTTTCTCATAACTGCTTCTAGAAAATAGAAGATATTAAAGGTGAACAAGATTCAAGGAAGATATTTATAGGTATCTTTCAGTGAAAAAATTTTCAGTTTGTACCATAGAATAAACTCTAATGAACATATATCATCAACCAAATATTATATACATAAAGACCAATCGCACATATTTACGCTGGCTAAGAGTTAAAATTTTAATTAATATTTCCATACAATTTGTTACAATATCAGTTGAAACACATTTTATCTTTAGTGACATGCTTTTTTATATGATGAAAAATTCATTTAGAACTTACTTGAAAATCATACCAGTCGTAACTATTAACCTTGTATGACAAGATTTTGGTTATTTGGAAATATTTGGAAGGCACAGAAGTTTCAATATTAATTAGAATAATGCATCCTAATAATTTTTTTTTAAAAAAGATACTTTTTTGAGGGCAAAGATAATTATAACTTTTTTAAAGTCTGGAATATCTCTGTATGCTTTTAGCAACTGTTAGATTCCTCAATTTTCAACATCTAATATTTATTTTCTTTAAATAAAGTAATATTATTTTCATTTAACTTTGAAAAGGGATATGCAAAGAATGAAATTTCTTACCTACCATTCATCCTTAAATCTATAGGCACTAGTTTTAACTAAAACCCAAATAATCAAATTGTTTTTTGTGGCTTCAGATGTAAAATAACAAGGACAAAACCATCATGTGCTTTTTTTTTTATTCCTTTTAACTAGTTGTCTTGTTAATATCTAAATAAAGCATTCCTTCTTTTCGTATTGTTTCTCATATAAAGAACTTGAGGTAAGTGCTTTTATTTATTGAACATGAGAAATTGAAAAATGGGGCACCAAAATTTGACAAAACTTAATTAAAATTGAACTATAAACTTGTGGCTGTATTAACAAAGAAGGTCATTCATTTTTAAAATCCAGCTCTATTGTTTTGTTCATAAAATCACCTTGTTTTATAAAGATACACAAATATTCAGTAGTAGGGATAGTGTAAACTATGCAAAGATAAGACATGGAAGGTTTCTTGGTTTTTAGTTGGTTTCATTAATCTTATACGTTTTGGCTATATAGCCCTGGTCTGAGATTAAAAAATATAAAAATTATTTAAAAGAGGAAAATTTTGTTTTAAATGGCAACAACATTAAAGATTCTGGTTGAATGAAAAACACTTTACATTTATAAGATCTGCAGGTGCTGCATTAATGTCACCATTCTCACTTAATTGGTAGATAACACTAAAGTGCCTAAGGAATTACTAAAGATGTTCCAGGGCTAATGTAAACACTAGACTTGTGCTTTTCAGACATTTTCATATGTAGGAAAATGTCTTACTTGGGTTTCTATTTGTTTAATATTCACTAAGGGGCCATGCATATAACTAGCTTAGAAATGCTGATTTGGAATCCCTGATAGTATTTTGTTTATATAGATAATATATTTTGTCTGTGGTTATCTTTTATGTGGGATGGTCCAAGGTCTTCAAGTGGGGATAATTAAGGCTGGAAGTGATGTGAGGAAAATTCTCTGTTATGTTCATGTTAAGAGTAATGACAACAGACATTTGTATGGTATGGTACGGTTTATAACGTTCTGTCATGTACCTTTCTCATTTGATTCTCACTAAAATTTTGTAAAATGGTAAAGTTCTTTGACATGCCCTACAAAATTATGAGCACTGTTTTTAATATCAGATGGACCTGTGTTCAGATCTTGCCTCTCGCACTAGCTTTTTGAACCTCTTTAAGATTTGATATCATCCCATATAAACTCAGGATAATTTTTTTCCAGGGTTGGGATCGTGGATGGATTAAACATGAAAAGATATATAAAGCACTCACAAAGTTCCTGGCTCACACATCAGCTGCTTTAATTATTTAAAGACTAAGACCAAGTATTTTTAATTTAGTTCACTATTATGTACCTGGTACAATGCCTAGGAGTCTAGTTGATGTTTGTTGAGGAAATGAATGAAAAGTAAAATGTTAGAACTGACAGTAATACAGTAAAATGATTTGTTTGAAGTTATGTGCCCAGAAAGTAGTGGAGATGAGAATCAAACCCATGTTTCTTGACTCTGAAATCCAAGGATTTTCCTGCGTGCTGCTCATGGTGGGGAGTGTACCATTGTTCTGCCTTCCTCTCTCAGGGGATTGGATTCTTCTCTGTCTACCATTCCGATGATCACTGCACGAGACATTTTGCTGCTCTAGCATCTTCACCACGAATATCTAGTAGTTATTTGTTGTTTCAAAGCTTTAACAACACACAAAAAAAGTGGTGCCAGAAGTTGTTCAAACTGATGCCATAGTGATCCACATACACAAACTGCATTTCCAGCCTTCCTGCTTTGAACAATGTCAATTGATCATACGTTATAGTACTTTTACAAACATAACTAGTTTCATATAACACACTGTGCCCTTAAATAACAACAAAGCAGAATTTCTATTTTGGTTATATAACGGCAAGAGTCAGAAACATGCATATTATTTCCCATTTCGTGGGAAGTGACAGATTCACGATGCGCTTGCACCTGGAAGCTCACATAAAGAACCCAAAACCTTAAGGAGGATTTGGAAAGCTAAAATTCTGTGAGCAAAAACATAGCATCAAAATATTAGCTACTTTAAAGCTAGTCTGGAAGACAGCATACAAGAAAAATGTTAACAACAAAAAGTCTTACTATTATCAATAGCAACAAAACCAAAAAATAAAACAAAACCACACAAGAAAGGAAAAGAGAAGCAAGCACCTTAAGATTTCAGTCATTGCAATCACTTGAAGGTGAATTTCTCTTCTTTTGTCATATGATTTATTTGAGAAATCTTATTTATTATTGTTTTCAGTATTTTTTAAAGCTAACCTTTATATGATCAAGAAAGCCATATAAAAATAATCACTTGAGTGGGGATGAATAGATCTTGTGGCATTCTCAATACATGACACAAAATATTTTTTACTATAGTCATACAATCCTAGAAGACAAGTACCTATAGGGCTGATTAAATCAACTGGGGATTACATCGTATAGAATAAATATCTACTTTTTATATATGGGATGAATATAAGCTTCTAGATTTGAAAATCTTATTGAAAGAAAGGGAAAGGCATATCTTTATGGTTACCACATTTTTTATTCAAAGATGGGAGCCTGCAAGATATTGAGAGAGAAAGAAAGAAAAAATTGACTCTGTGCTGTGTTCAGGAAAAAGTGCTTTGGACAAAAAAAATAGTAATAATAAAAGGTCACAGTTCAAATTAAACTGCCAGGCAGTCTATACATGACCTGCTCATTATATATTTATTGTTTCTTGACTATGGAAAAATGATCATTATCATCATGGTTTTCACCTGACTTTCAAAAATGAACGCACATTATCTTTTGCATTATCTAAATAGAATAGGCTATGTTCCGTGCAGTTGCTAAACTTAAAATGATAGAATGTTCATTTAGCCCATCTGTCTCACCCATCTCTTTCTCCCCTCCTTTCTGTTGGGAGGGAAAGAAAGGGGAGACAGTTTCTTTTTTTTTTCCTTTCTTTTGGCAAGAGGGTAAGAAAGCAGTTGTTTCAGCAATCAATGCCAGTGTCATTTTATGAGTCAGCAAGACACATTGAACGCTCTCTTGGTTAGGGGCTGACTCTATTACTCCCTAGAGCTTTAACCTTCTCTGGCCTAATGCCTGAGGAGCTTGATCAGGTCCCCAAACCTCAGGCAGAGAAGTCCCCATCTCACAGCTCTGCAGAGCTGCCTGTGGTATCTACATTGTCATACAGGAGATTTGTCTATATGAATAGAAAGTGGTCTCTCATTTCTCACTTATAGCTGATATTGAAATACAGTGGCTTAAAAAAATTCTAATTTCCCAAGCATGTATTGAAATGAAAGTGACAAATTAAATATAATTTTAAAGTACTTCAGTTTACATTTCTATTTATTGTCTTCAACCAAAATGGAAAAAACAGGTGTTTTGCAATATGCATCTTAGGTCTGACAATCTAGTTTTTGATGCTCAGGGTTAAATTCAAATCCACATGGCCTGGTTACCAATCTCCACAGTTGCACCCAGGCAGGACTAGGAAAGATTGATGATTGTGATTGTGAGATTAATCCTGTAATGTTTACAAGACTCCTGAGCTGAAGCCTGGTTGGTTGTATCGTGCTACCCAGAGAAGGCCGCTTGGCTTGCCAGGGTAATTTCTTCTGATGCAGTAAATAACTAGGCGTAATGAAAATACTCTGATGTATTCCACTGCTTGATTGATGCTCTGCATGTGATACGGTAAAAGCAGTGCACTTCCTATCACAAATTTACATATACAAACCAGCAGAAGACTCATGATAATGTCAGCATCCTGCAGAAGCCCTGGGATGCTACACAATTTTATAGCAGTTATGAATTACTGTTGACCTTTCTGGCCTCTTATACCAGTAGGCTAGACTTGAGCATATTGAAAGTCATCAGTCTGAAGCAGTCATTCTTTACATAATTATGGCTATTTGTGTGGGGGGGAGGGCAGTGTTTCTTTTATTGTTAAGAATTAGCATTAAGGGATAGCAGTGCTGTGACCTGCCACATTCTCTGCTGCTTTATATACATTTTAATAAAAGCAGGCAAAAAGACACTAAAAATACTTCAACATATTTTCAAAGCACAATCATACTGCATTAAAAATGCTAACTACTTTTCAATATTTTTTTTCCTAATTGGAGAAAAATGATGCTGGCAGCTTGCATTCATTTTTTTAATGTAGTTACATTTAAATTTTTTTAAAAAATGTTTTGTAATACTTAAGCCAAATGTTCTTATTAATTTTATGTGCCTATGAGCTGGGAAAATAGTTGGTAAGACCAAAGACGACTTTTGAGTCCATATATAGATTAAATTTTTGAATTCATGTAGATGTATTACTGAACGCAGCTCCATACTTCATACTAAATATTTGAATAATCAGGCTTTCAGAACATCACTAAACACAGCTCCTTATTATCATTTGCATTTTAATGTTCTTAAAATTATTACACTAAGGGAAATGTTGTTGATACATTACAGCATTTCCTCTAAATGTGTGATTATGTTAATGAGTTTTCAATCAGTATGCTAGTCTGACACCATAAGAAAATTTATGCAAAGTTCATACCCTGTCAGGGCCTTTAATCAGGACCATTTATTAGAGCCCTGCCTTCTTTGATGGTTGCTGCTGCCTTTATTAAATATACTGACTTGGCCATCTGAAGAAAAGGACAATAAAAGGTTACTGGGGATGAAAGCATAAATGCTATTTGCTCATGTTTCCTTTACAGACACTTCTTCAATAATTAAGGAAGGGCTTTCTTTGGCATTTTAGGCTTTTGAAGTGCATATCAAACATAACAGTTTTTGTTTTTATGGAATGCTTAATACTTACACTTAAACACAAGACATAAACTAACTTAGAGTTTGTAAGCACAGGAATATGTACTATCTATCTATCTATATGCACATGTGCATACACACATACACACACATATATATATTTCTACCAAAAAATCACAACCTTGTCAAGTATGTGTTTTTACATTACCAGATGTTTCTCTAAGGAAAATAGATATGCTTTAAGTAACACAGAAAATAATTAAATTAAAATGATGCTCCTAGTTTTTGGTGTCAAAGATGGATATCTTTTTTTTCCTTCTTTTATTTCTTCCATATAGGAACTTAAGTGGAACTGTGACACTAATATATTAAATTGTGAATTTGATAAAAACAGTTTTCAATAGAAAATGTGTGATTTTTAGCTCCTGACATTAGCACTAGTGATTTTAAACAATTAGTTAATACACTCCCTAAACATTTATAGAAGGGTTGAAATTGGCATGAACAGCACCATTTTTTTCTGGATTACATGCAGAGAAAAACAAAACAAACAGAAGCCCTAGCTAAGCAGTATTGACAACCTGGGGTTTGGATACAAATTCAATATGAGAAAACAGACTCACTTCAATGAAATACAAATAAACAACAAATTCTGTTTTAACATGTCTAAATAGGTAGTAGGTGACTGACAGGCTTGGGTCTCCTAGGAAAGCCATTAGTTGAGAACTTGATAGGAAAACGTTTGATTTGAATGCACGTGGCATTTCCCCTCAGGGGGTGAGCTGAGTGGTAGAGGGGGAGTCAGTGAATATGCCTGCTGGGCTATACCCAAGAAAATGAAATCTGTAGGGTACCATAATACTAACAACTGTATAACTCTATCATCAATTTCGAAGGCTTAGTAATTATAGTAGTCTGCTGATTGCTCATTTTGCTTGTTTTCTCACCTTCCTTAAATCTCACTCGTTTTGCCTTCCACTCAAATTCTAAGGGCATTTTTTATAACTAGAATGTTGTCCATCCTGAAGTAAAAATTAGTTTTCAGATTTACATTCATATTTGCTGATTACAAAAATTATTCATGACCCACCTAAGGTAACTGTTAAAATGTTTATTTTTATAAATGGTTCGTTACATAAAATTTGGTAAGTGAATTGATTATTATATTACTTTTCAAAAATTTTCTCCCCAATTAGCATAGTAATCCATATATATTTATTCAAGTTTATAAACCACAATTGCTCAGCCTATAAGAAAGTCACTCTGAATTTTTGTTTTTTGGATTGGTGATGCTTGTTATATTTTTTCTCTGAAAAAAATACATAGACTGCTAATTTGGATTTAACAATGTATAAAAATAAATAAATTGTTGGCAATATTGATAATTTTTGGGACCCAGAAATTTATAACAAGTTACAGTGTTAATTATGCTATAAATTTAAGCATTGGTGCACAAGAATTTGTATTTAAGGAAGCTCTGAGTTAATCATATTTGTGTAGGAAAAAAATTAAAGAAAATCTTAGTAAATGAACCCTTTGACACCACATAGGTTTAATTTTATGCATATCTTTCTAATATACTGGATCATGTAACAATTATTTTCTCTGAGTGCTGGTCTTTCACCCCTCCCTTCTTACCTTCATCTTGCTAATATGGACACACACAAACACACACACACACACCCCACAGGCCAACCAAATGAATCAGGTACTGTCTATTGGCTTGAAGAAAGAAATATGGAGAATGCATCTTTAAGCACATCAAAACAACCTATAATGCTTCTTTGTTATTATTTGCACTATATTATTATAGAGTATTGAATTATTATTTTACTTACATTGGCATTGAAAATATATATGTCTTTGGCTTTATCAAGTAAAAAGGAATATGACACTTCAATTCACAGGGAAGAATGCAGAGAAAATACATGAATACTAAAACTAATAAATCTTACTGACAAGATATACATTTCTGGCATTAGGTTTTTTTCCTAGCACTCTGTATATCTGGACAAATATTCACAATGTTTCTAAATATGTATATGTATAGAGAATGCATGTGCACGTAGTTGTTCCTCTCCCTTCCCCCTTCCATATGTTGGAGTCTTATGAGGTGAACAATAAGAATGAAAATCAGCTTCTGCAAAAGGCAGCAGCAATCCCATGATTCCATCTGAGCCCATCACTTAACATATCATTCATAATGCTAGCCTGCTCCCATCATCCTTGCCTTGTCAGTAGTATCTTTCTTCATTTTCTTCTGCTACTCGGTTCCAAGAAAGTGGAACCACTGTATCATTTACTGTCCACAATCTAAGCTGCTGATTTAAGGGTTGATTTGTTATTTTCCATAATGTCATGTACAATTCTTTTTTTATTTCAATGCAAAGTTTAAGTTGAAGAAAAGTCTTAGATAAATTTGACAGTGGAAGGTTTGGATAAGATTAAATTTATCTATAGCTTTGAATGGCTCTATATGGTTTTAAGCATTTTAAAAGATTTAAATAAGTGTTTTATGGTAAGTAGTTCTTTTTCTCTTTCAAGACTGTTACACATTAAGTGGACAAAACAAATGGCCTAAGATATCTTTAGCATGAGTTAAAGGAAATCTTTCTTATCACTGAAAATTGGTGACTCAAAAATATCTATAATGAGAAGGAAAAACATTTATTCACTATATCCTGAAATAGTTATGGTCCCATTATGTCTAACAAGGCCTCCTGAAGGCAAATTCGTTATAATTTGTATTTTTTCTTATTATTTTTCACAGTGGACAGTGATGACTCTCTGACTTAAAACCTAATCACCAGTGCCTATTAAATTTGGGTTTATATGTTGCTGAAGGTAGAACTGATTATCATAGCGAATGAAATACTTGTTTGGCCTATTCCCAGAGGGCAAGAAGTCATTCTTCAAGGTGATGCATCTCATTTGAGGAATACATTAACAATTGAAGGCAGTTAAAAATACATGTGAACTCCCAGTGAGGCAAATCTGAGGTTGACCACATATATTTACTGACTGACTCTTGCCTCATTCAGGGAGGAAAACTATGGTATGGAAGGCTGATTTCTGCAACATACTAGACCTTAATTTGCAACTGTAACGTGGCACGTGGATCATGTGCGCTTAGAAAATATTGAAGTTTTATCATTCTGTACAGGTTTGTATGCTTTTATATATCATGAATGTCATAGAAAATTATATTGAAAAAATGAGTTCTAACAGCATTGAAAGTCAATATGTTTGGTTAAAATAAGCCTCTTATTTCAAAGATGAGACTTTGAACAACTCACTGTGACTTAAATAATATCAATGCAATTGTGTAAGCATGGATTCAAAAGCTTAGGAGAAAATGCTCAAAGCCTAAATTATTAAAAAAAGACAATTTCGTAAAATGAAACAGGTTAGATAATGATTTTCTAAATTAGATGGACATCTATAGTCAAATAGATAGGATATGGGGATATGGTATGACTAAAAATGACCAATGTCAATTAATATCATTTTGCATTTTTGCTTTGCTAATTTGGTACAAACATACCAGTATTTAGATGTGAAATTATAATGCACCAAAGAAAAATAAAGACAATTCGAGTTCAAGCTATACTTTTTTTATTGCCCCTAAAATATTACAAGTGTAAAGAAACTCTAGGAATCTTCATAATTTTCAGATAAACATATTACTTCCCATAGCAATAGACTACAAAGAAGTGCCAGCAGTGAACTAATTTACTGGTAAGTAAATTCAAGAAAAGTAAAAATCTGTAAATTTGTAAAGTAAAAACATAGTAAAAATTCACAATGAGAAAAAAAATCCCCTTTTGTATATAGCAATTTTCTCAGAATGCTTTCTTATACATTACCTTATTTAGTTACCACAAGAACTCTGGCAGGTGCAGAGATGTACCATTGGTCTGCAAACTGATTTTTAAAGAGGATGCACAACTCACCCAACAGCTGGGATCCCAAAAGTGCTGGAGATGGAACTCAAGTTCTATCTAGTCTTCACGCTTCTAGCTTAGTGCTTCTTCTCCTAAACCACACTGCTCCTTTTTTTTTTTTTTTTTTTTTTTTTTTTTTGTCAAGTAAAGGGACTGTGAACATATTTCACTCAGTATGATGTATAGGTTTATTGGTGGAGTGACACAACAGAGCAGTGAAGTGCAAACCATAGAAATGAAGTCATGCATAAAGCTGTATAAGAAATATGTATATTGAAGTCCCATTTCATGAAGGTACTGAGGCCATGTGTTTTCCTATATTATTTATGTGCACATTGCTATTCCTACATTATTATTATTATTATTGTTATTGTTTACCTTCTTTGATGCACCATATTGTTTTAAATAAATTGTGCCACAGGCCATATGAAACAAGAATGGTGCACTTTGATTAAAAAAAATAGCATTATCTAGGTTCAAGTGCTAAACTTCTCCTTTGCCACAACCTGAGGGCATTGCAGGTTCGTGATGGAGGGAATGCATTTCTGTCTCTGGGGAGGGCATCCTTTTCAGCTGATTTTAGAGCTGAAATAACAGGAGTTTCAGAGGAAGCTTCTGCCCTTTCATTCAGCTGCCTATAAAGTGTTGTGAAAGCTGAGAAGAGAAATGGCAGTGATTGAGGATTTTTAAAAGTGAGGGAGAAAGAGGAAACAACCGAACAGGCTCCTACTGCCCTGAATGAAATCTACTGGTTTGACGTTCTGTTTGATTTTTAGAAGCCTGACATTTCCTAATTCATTTGAAGTCATTAAAAAGAATATAACAATTTTGAAATGAAAGGAAAAATGCCAGAGAATGCTAAAAGATCTTCAAATATGGCATTATTTGCCATTTCTATTTTTCCATGTGCATTCAAATCTGATCTTATATTTCAACTTACTTTTAAGAACCAGATGTTAGATTTTTCACCATCTTGCCTGTTAATTTATAATATTGAAAATATTTAATAATTATTTCTAGTTTAAAAGGCCATTAAGGAAATTGATCATACTACATTACCTCTCAAGTTAATTTAAAAAACTATATTATAGTGATAGCATGACCTTATTATTTTTAAAAATAAAATTAGGAATACTTGAGAAGTAATTTCTATGAAACACATTAAATAAAGATAATGTTTAAAGATAATAAAGGTCAGTGTAGCATATTATTTAAAAATGTGGGCTCTGGAATCAAATGACTAGATTTGAATCTTGGCATCTGACATCCTACTCTGTGCTTCAAGTTTTCGACCTGTGAAATGAGAGAAAGTATAAAATTATATTTCATGAAATTGTTGTAGGAATTTCATGCAAATATTTTGAACAGTGTCTGGAATGTATAAAATACTTGATATGCATTAGTTATTGTTTTAAGTAAGATTTTTTTTAATGGTGTTATGGTACAATACAGCCTAATATATACACGTTCTAAGAAAAGGCAGGAGTTTTAGAGATTCTAGAAAGAAGTGTGGTTCAGGCAGTTTACAATTAAAGAAGTAGGGGAGTGATTCAAGCTTTGGAGTCAAGAGCCCTGACTCTTTTAGATTTTTAACTTTGGTTTAGCTACTCTTAAGCCTGCTTCTCTGTAAAACGAAATGATAATATTAATTATACAGGGTTTTTTTTGTTTTTTAGCAGGAGAGATGTTAGTATATATAATAAGCCAGTGCCTGGAGATAGGAGGCCTTTGAGATATGGTTGTTGTTGTATTGCTGGTGGTGGTGGTGCTCAAAGAGGTGGTGCTCAAATACAAGAAAGGAAGGAGTGCGGTGGAGATACAGAGCGCATAACATAGGAAAATCACTTGCAAAACTGAAGTTAAATTTTTAGTAAGATTCATTAACTCTAACAGTTGATGCTTAATTTAGCTCAGATTAGTAGTCATGTTCTATTGAGGTCAAACAGCCGAAAATTGGTGTTAGAGTGGTTGATTCTGGGGCAGCACCAGGGATAGCTCCCAGTGGCCCTCAGAAAAAAACAGACCACTTCCACTTCCTCTCTCAAGTCTCTGCTTAGGCTTTCAAAAGTTAGGTTCCTATTCAACATAGTACTGGATGTCCTAGCCAGATAAATCAGGCAAGAGAAAGAAATAAAAGGCATCCAATAGGAAAAGAAGAAGCCAAACTATCTTTGTTTTCTGATGATATAATCCTCTACTACAAAATCCTAAATACTCCACCAAAAGGCTTCTAGACTAATAAATGACTTCAGTAAAGTTTCAGAATACAAAATCAATGTATGAAAATTAGTAGCAGCTCTATACACCAATAACATTAAAGCTGAGAGTCAAATCAAGAACACAATCCCATTTACAATGGCCACACGAAATATAAAATATCTAGATATAGAGCTAACCAAGGAGGTAAAAGATCTCTACAAGGAGAACTACAAAACACTGATGAAAGGAATCAGAGATGAAACAAATAAATGGAAAAACATTCCATGTTCATGGATTGGAATAAGCAATATTGTTAAATGGCTGTACTGCCCAAAGCAATTTACAGATTCCATGCTATTCCTATCAAACTCCCAATGTCATTTTTCACAGAATAAAGACTATTCTAAAATGTATATGAAACTAAAAAAGAGCCTGAATAGCCTAAGCAATCCCAAGCAAAAAGAACAAAGCCAGAGGCATCACATTATCCTACTTCAAACTATACCACAGAGCAACAGTAACCAAAACAGCATGATACTGATACAGAAACATAGACCAATGGAATGGAATAAAGAACCTAGAAACAAAGCCACATAACCTAAAACCAACTGATCTTCAACAAAGTTGAAACAAAACAACACTGGGAAAAAGATTCCCTATTCAATAAATGGTGCTGGGATAACTAGCTAGCCATATGCAGGAGAATAAAACTGGGCTTCTACCTTTCACTGCATACAAAAATTAACTCAAGTTGGATCAAAGACTTAAACATAAGACCTCAAATTATAAAAATCCTAGAAGAAAACCTAGGAAATAGTCTTCTAAACACTGGCCTTGGCAAATAATTTATGACTAAGTCCTCAAAAGCAAACACAATAAAAATAAAAATTAACAATTAGAACCTAATTAAACTCAAGAGCTTCTTTTGCACAGCAAAAGAAACTATCAACAGAGTAAACAGACAACATACAGAATGAGAGAAAATAATCACAAACTATGCATCTGACAAAGGTCTAATATCTAGAATATTTAAGGAACCTAAACAAACCAACATGCAGAAAACACATAAACCCTAAAAAATAGACAAACTATATGAATAGGCATTTCTCAATAAAAGACATACATGTGGCCAAAAACATGTAAAAAGATGCTCGTCATCACTGATCTTCAGAGAAATGCAAATCAAAACCACAATGAAATACCACCTCACATCAGTCAGAATGGCTATCATTAAAAAAGGCAAAAATAACAGGTGCTGGTGAGGATGCAGAGAAATGGGAACTCCTATAAACTATTTGTGGGAATGTAAATTAGTTCAGTCCCTGTGGAAAGCTGCCGGGAGATTACTCAAGGAACTAAAAATAGAACTCCTATTTGATCTAGCAATCAATCTCATTACTGGGTATATATCCAAAGGAAAACAAATACTTCTACCAAAATGACACCACTCATGTTCATCACAGCATTATTCACTGAGACAATGATATAGAGTCAACCTATGTGCCCATCATTGGTGGACTGGATAAATAAAATATGGTACATGGGATATTATGCATCCATAAAAAATGAAATTATGTCTTTTGCTGCAGCATGGATGGAGCTGGAGGCCATTATCCTAAGTGAATTAATGCAGAAACAGAAAAGCAAATACCACATGTTCTCACTTATAAGTGGAGCTAAACACTGGGTACACACAGACGTAAGCATGGAAACAATAGGCACAGGGGACTACTAGAGAGGGTAGTGCAGAAGAGGGTCATGGGTTGAAAAACTGCATGTTGAGTACTATGCTCACTACCTGGGTGATGGGATCCATACCCCAAACCTCGGCATCATGCAATATACCCATGTAAATAACAAACTTGCACATATACCCCGAAATCTAACACAAAAGTTGAAATTATTTAAAAAGAAAACAAAGATAATTCCCAACACTGATAAAGACCAAATTTAATCCTTTATCTACCCAGGAGTTTCAGTGTTGAAGAGATGACCATGCTATGGCCTGTGGCTAGATGGAAGACAAGGAATACATTTATCTCTGGCTGGGTGAGAGCTGTTTCTTTTTTTCTTTTCTTTTTTTTTTTCCCTTGAGATGGAGTCTTGCTCTGTCGCCCAGGCTAGAGTGCAGTGGCATGATCTCGGCTCACTGCAATCTCTGCCTCTCCGGTTCAAGCAATTCTCCCTGCCTCAGCCTCCTGAGTAGCTGGAATTACAGGCACCCACCACCATGCCCGGCTAGTTTTTGTATATATATATTTTTTTTAGTAGAGATGGGGTTTCACCATGTTGGCCAGGCTGGTCTCGAACTCATGACCTCAGGTGATCTGCCCATCTCAGCCTCCCAAACTGTTGAGATTACAGGTGTGAGCCACCACTTCTGGCCGAGAGCTGTTTCTTAAGCATCATCATAATTCTTTTTGGTTGCCTTATTCCTTTAGGTTGGTGGATTCTCAGGGCTAATTTCAGAGCACACAATTGTGTTAGGATCTGTTTTGAGGTATTTTGCAAGAAACTGAATTTAATAAGCAAATCAGAGAAGACTGTATATTATGATAGAATTAAAAATACAAAACTCAGAAAAAACATATTGCTTAGAAATACATACAAATGCAGTAAAAGTGAAAAAACAAGGGAATATTCAACACAAAATTCAAAATAGTGATACCTCTATATGTTGACAATTGGATCAAATCAGGAAACATACTAGTAGTTTCAAATGCATTAATTTTATTTTATTTCTTGCATTGGATCATAAGTTTATTGGGTAATATTTTCAGAATTACTAAAATTGTCTCAGGCAACTGCTTCCTTCTTTGCTTTATCATAAAAAATACTTTTACCTCTATCACTCCATGTAAGACAATATGGGGAAGCATTGTGACCATATGTCCAGGTATACCCAAAGGTACTTTTTCACCTCTATTTCATCAAGCTGGCTTCTGGCACATCAATTTTCCCTTATGTCAATTCACTATTTCAAAAATATTTGTGAACGATTGTGATAATAGTAAAAAGGCTTATCATATTTACCACTTATTACTGTGTAAGAAACTCACTGGCCCATATCCCTGAAACTAATGCTTTGAATAACTGAAATCTGAACTCACTGCTAAGAGAGGAGTTCACTTCTATTGTTATCTTTCTACAATTTTTGGTGACATAACATTTAAGTATAATTTAACTATATACAATTATGACTCCTTCCAGAGCTGACTGTGGGACAGAGGATTCTCTGTTTCTTTTTTCTTCTTTGGTTTGTTTTGTTTTCCCCATATTTTTGAATGCTTGTGGCTTATGACCTTGTCTTTCTTTGCTTTGAAGCTCTTAACAAATCAACTGGGCTCATTGCCCAGAGAGATTGGAATTGAAAGATGAGTAGAAAAATTAGTACCCACTTTTGATCCAAGGGCCTTTTCAGGGACTAGCTTCTCATAAAAGATCAAATTGGTGGGTTTTCAGTATACAGTATCCTGAAATTGTAGAAAGAATTCCTAAGTTCAAGTATAAACTCCAAATATTAACAAGTGCCTAAGACCCTCGCTAGGTTGCTTAACTTCTCATGGTCTCTGTTTACTCCTTTGTAAAACTGAGCAACAATAACAATCGTCATTTTTTCCTTAGTGTTAGAATTAGTGAAATAATTTAAAAAGTTTTGTGAATAGCAAATTGCCATACTAATGTACAATATTAATATTATCCTCAACTTCTCTCTATTCCTCATTTAGTTTATCTAGTGACTCACAAAGTCTTGTCTATGTGACTTTCTAAATACCTTTAGAACAAGTCCACTTCTCTCTGCTATTACCACAACCTAGTGGAAGCTACCATTTTCTCCCTACCAGAGAGCTTATGGCTGTAGCTTCCTGTCTGCCCTTCCTTCTCCTTATCGCCATGCAATTCATTCTCCAAAGTGGAGTCAGAGAGATCTTTTAAGAAATGCAGATCTGATTATAACACTCTTCTGCTTAAAACCCTTCACTGGCATCCCATTGTTATCAATAGAGACGAAAACATTAAGTGGGTTTAAAAACTCTGCATGGTCTACTCCAACCTACTTTTCCTGCTTCATCTCTCTCCATAGTGCCCCTCAATTTTTGCATTACAATATCATGAACACATAGCCAAGTTTTTTTTTTTTAAAAAAAGACCTGCTTGCTTGAGTATTACATATTTCACTGCATTAACCAAATTCTATGTATCACACACACTAATTCAGAAGTAAGATTTTAAAATGAAACAAAATGCAGTGAGAAAAAGATGAGATTATAAATACTGGGAACACTGATGAGTCTCTGCATATTGTTATTTTATTGTTGCCCTATTTTCTTTAATTCAAAAACATTTCAAAGAAAATTCACAGGACAGTATGTTTTAGGAAAGTATTTGACAGTGAAGTAGAAGGCACCTTGAAGGATGGTCTTGAGAAACCTTCATAAGCTCAAGAATATTGACAGAATGACATTTTACTCTTCTGAGTAGTACTTATTTCTAGGTAATGGGTAGGGAAATTTAGTATGTTGCCTGTCTTTTCTAAAACATTTTTTTATGCTTTGACATGTTGAGTTGGATTGATTCACCTTTGTAATTGAATAGTATAATTTGGCCTTAGTGTAATTGGTCTTCTCTTTGAATGCTCATCTGACAGAACAGATCAATTATTAGGTTGGTTCTGTCTTCTACTCCCACACAGATAATAACATACATAAATTTTTCCTGGAAATTCACTTATTAACGATATCCATATATAAACATGAACATGAAACCTAATTATATCTACATATCTTTCTCCCTCTGTCTCTGCATATATATATACACATGCATGCATAAACATATATGTATATGTACATTCATTCATATGTGTGTAAAAACATACAAATTAAGTTTTAATTCATACCGATTACTTTTGTTAATAATAATTTTATTACACTTTATAGGCATCCACTAGTATTTTTAAGATGTAAACATAATATAAGCAAGAAAGACGGCTAAGATTGCTTTTCTTGCATATTCTTAATAATTATATCAGTCAATCTGAAAAATGTATGTTTTCTTTTTCAAGTTATATGCAATCCACGAAGTTAAAATTAGTCTTGTTTCCACATATCTTTCTTCTCTAATCTCTGTGTCTTTCTGATTACTTCCTGAGAAACAAATCTGATGGTGTCACTCTCTTGTTTACGAGTCTTCCTGGCTCCACATTACCTAAGGGAAAAAGACCAAACTGATTTGTCTTTGGAATCTCACCCAACTTAACACCTCTTGCCATTCTCCTCTTATATACTTCAAATGTCAGTCACAATGAGCTTCTCAATAGTTTGCATGCAAGATATGTCTTGTCATGACTTGGGGTTTTTATATTCTATTTTCTCTTCCAGGAATATCCTTATCTTCTTTTATATCTAGAAAAATATTATTTATCCTTTGAGGCCCAGTTAAATGTCACTTTATTTCTGTAAATGTTATCTTGATTATGTTTACTGGAGTGAGTTGATCCTTCTTTTCTGGAACACTCAGTTCATACCATTATTAAATCACTTGCCAATTTATGTTGCAATCATTTATTAACATGTTTCTCTAGCTCTTGATTGTGACTTAAAAGAAATAAAAGGGGTATAGAGATCCCATATTAGGATACAATTAAGTTCATAAAACAAAACAAATAAGTGGACAAAAGTAACCATATAGCTTAAACAAGGTCGGTTTTCTTTCATCCATCTGATATAAGCAGTTCACAGTTGACATGTCAACTCTGCAATGTCAGGACGTAGCTCCTTTGACTTTTTCCTCTACTATCTTTTAACTATTGCCCCCATCTTGTCATCTAGGACAGTTTCTTTCCCTTCTGTCATTCTGAAATGGGCCAATCTGAAAACTGTGTATTTGTTCATATTCAAATTATGTTTCATGAAGTTAAAATTATTTTTCATTACATCAATATTTCAGCCAGTGAGAGAACAGGGGAAAGGTGAGGGATGGGTGCAAGATCTCAAATTTAACTAGAGTTCATTTCCATATTTTTCCACTCAAAACACATATACTTCACTTCCATCACATTGGTTTGGAAGCTGGGAGATAAAGTCTTATATTAGCTGTCAATCTTTGGCCACTGAAAATACTACAACTATAAAAGCAGAGAACAAATACTGGGAGACTCTACCAGTTTCTATTATAGAATACATCTTTGATTTCTTAATGCCTAGCACAGTGTTGTTTCACATTATCAATCAGGAAATACGTGGTAAATGAAGAGATGAATTGCAAAAATCAGCAATTTAGAACTGCAATGAATCTGTAAGTCATCTACTTCTACCTTCTCATTTCATAATGATGCAGCTGAAGAACTTGTGATTTCTCTGAATTTATTATAATAGTTGGTGTTGTATGATTAGAAGCTTATTAGCAATTTTGTTCTTTTAAATTTATTTTAGACCCAGGGGTACTTATTATGCAGGTTATGTGGACATATGGCATGATACTGGGGTTTGGGTTTTTATTGAACCCATTGTCTAGATAGTGAACATAGTACCCAATAAGTAGTTTTTCAACTCTTAACCCCTCTCTCTTTCCTTCCTTTTAGAGTTTCCAGTGTCTATTTTTCTCATCTTTATGTCCATGTATTAATGATGTTTAGCTCCCACTTATAAGTGAGAACATGTGATATTTTGTTTTCTGTTTCTGTCTTAATTCACTTAGTAAAATGGCCTCCAGCTCCATCCATGTTTCTGCAGAGGACATTATTTTATTCTTTTCTATGGCTACATAGTATTCCATGGTATATATACCACATTTTCTTTATGCAGTCCGCCATTATTGGACACCTAGGTTGATTCTATGTTGTTGTCTCAATGAATAATGCTGTGATAAACATATGAGTGCATGTGTCCTTTTGGCAGGATTATTTGTTTTCCTTGGGTATATACTCAGTAGTGGGATTGCTAAGTCAAATGGGAGTTCTTTTTTAGTTCCTTGAGAAATCTCCAGCAGCTTCCCACAAGGAGTGAACTAATGTACATTCTCACCAATAGGGTATATGTGCTCCCTTTTCTCTGCAACCTTGCCATCATCTGTTCTACTTGCCTTTTTCATAACAGGCATTCTGACTCGTGTGAGAAGGTATTTGACTGTGGCTTTGATTTGCATTTCTCTGAAATTATTATTGATGAGTATTTTTTCATGTTTGTTGGCTACATGTATGTCTTCTTTTGAGAAGTGTCGATTCATGTCCTTTGCCTACTTTTTAATGGGATCATTTGGTTTTTGTATGTTGATTTGTCTGAGTTCCTTAAAGGTTTTGGGTATTAGTCCTGTGCTGGATGCCTAGTTTGCGAATATTTTCTCCCATTCTGTAGGTTGTCTGTTTACTCAGTTGATAGTTTCTTTATGCTGTGCAGAAGCTCTTTAGTTTAATTAGGTCCTAATTGTTAACTTTTATTTTTGCTGTGTTTGCTTTTGAGGACTTAGTCATAATTTTTTTTGCCTAGGCCAATGTCTAGAAGAGTATTTCCTAAATTTTATACTAAATTTTTTATAATTTTTGGTTTTACATTTAAGTCTTTGGTCTATCTTAATTTTTGTTTACAGTGAGAGGTAGGAATCCAGTTTAATTCTTCTGAATATGGTTAGCCAACTTTTCCAGCATCCTTTATTGAGTAGGAAGTCTTTTCTCCATTGCTTGTTTTTGTCAACTCTCCTGAAGATCATATGGCTGTAGGTACACAGCTTTATTTCTAGGTTCCCTATTCTGTTCAATTTGTCTATATGTCTGTTTGAAGTTGGGTAATGTAATGCCTCTAGCTTTGTGGTTTTTCATTGTTGTTGTTCAAGATTGCTTTGGCTATCATTAACACATACAAAAAAATAAAGTAAATCACATTACTTTGATAATTCTGTAGGATATCTAATAGAATAGTATACTTTTTAAAGGGGAGATTACATCTCTGTTGTTTCGCACTGAAGCCTTTTTGGTATATGCTCCTTTATCTTCAAAGAAACCAATGGGATATCACAAAGAAATTAAGGAAGTTTGGACTGAGTCTCCATAATGAAACATCTTTTTTTCTTTCTCAAATGTAATCCAAGTATATGACAAAAAATTTACTATGGTACAAAATGCTGGTCTGAACAATAAGCATCCTCCTGTCTTTTTCCCGAGTCACCTGGTTGCCCTCCTTGTGAGAAGTATTGTTTTCAGTTTCTTGTACAGTTTTGCATCTAAAACTGCAAGATGCAGCTTTGCATCTTCCTTTTTTTTTTACTTCATTTGGATATCTGATAAGTCATATATTAAATTTAAAAAGGGTAGAAATGTGAAAATATGGACTTACTTAATGAAATCTTTCTTAAATTCAAAAAACAGTCTTCAAAATTTATCATATCTTCTTGAAAGGGCCGTGAGCTTTGTCCTTGCATCATTAGATATCAAGTCATTTTTGGTCTTATACTGCTGATTAGCCTTCTATAAATTCCAAGAACAGGTCAGGTTCTTCACAACTTTGATCTTTGCTCTTCCTGTTCTCTCTGCCTTGAACCTTGTTCCCCTGATAATTTGCATGGATAACTTCTTATTTTTCAGGCTTTAGCTTAACTTTAAATTCTTCAAAAGGGCTTCTATAACATTCTTTCTATAGTTCACAACCCCTGCTATTAGTTTTATGACAGCACACTATGTAGATACTTCAGAATACTCACCCAATCTGCAATTATGCTGTTTCTTTGTTTATTTGTTTAATGTCTGTGTGTGTGTGCCATTGAAATATGATGTCAACCAAGGCAAAAATAATGTCTGTCTTGTTTTTCTGATATATCTAGCACCTTGCTTGGCACACAGTCAACATCAATGAGTATTTCATAAATGAAAAAGAAAACAAATGAATGACAAACAAAGTCCTCTTTGAAGCCTCTGATTAACAAATCTGTGTCCAATCTCAATTTCATAAACTTTTCAATCTTTTTACATACAAAGTATATAAAATATATTAAAACATATGAGATAAGATATAAAGGCTTTTTCCTTTTGTTCTTATAAATAAGACTACAGATACATTTCATCTACTAAATGCTTTCACTTCCTTGTGATTTCCCATAGCACCATAAATTTTTAAAAAGGCAATATTTTCTCAATGATCCCTTCTCATTCCATATTTAGATTTGCTATTTTTTACAACTTCTCTGACACTAAATAGGTTAACCTCTACCTAAGAAACATGACAAATATGGATAGCAAAGCATTTACCAAGAATCTCTTAAAAACAAAACTAGATAATCATTTCAATGACTAAAAAATTAATGCTACTGCTAGGGGTGAAATAAACTTTAGCAAGGCAGTGACGGAATGATGTTAGAATTTGATGTGTTTATATTAATTCTTCTTATATCAGCATTCTTTACAATGCCATAAAGGCAGGGCCTAGATGCTTATTATAAAAATGTAAAAGTAAATGTTCTATCATATTTGACTGTACAGGAGTTTGAACCAATTAGATGTTAAAATAAGAGTGTCTGTAGTTACCATTTTTCTTCTTAAAACAGTGCCTTTGTTTGATATATAAGAATACTATTTATTCACAATTACAAATATATTTCCTGTATTGTTGCTTTTGAAAAATGTCTGTTTTGTCAAAATTTTAATTTTCCAAATTATCAACTATTTTATTCATGATTACTGTTGTTTCATTTTATCCTCCAACAAATATTAATTGGTCACTTGTATCAGGCACTGTAAGAAAACAGGAATGTGTTCATTTCCTACTGCTAAGATCCGTGAATGGATTTTTAAATTTATTTTCCTGCCAAATTCAGCCAAAGATATTTCTTACCACACAAGTAGCTTGTAAAAAGTAGTTACTTGAATTATGATTATTGTTAAATATAGTAATGAAGGCTCATGGAAGAAAATTTTAAATGTGCAAAGAAAAAAGGATTGCATAAAATGTGACTAGTTGGAAATCTCTCTTTCAATATTTTTTCTCACTTTGTATATATATATATATATACATATTATATATATACACAGTTACTTCAATTATTTTTCTAAGTATAGTTACATGAATATATATGTACTCTATTTATTTACAAAGTTATTTAATTTTATAGATGTAGTTTGTAACTTTTTAATATAACCATCTACTTTGAGCATATTTCCATAAAAACATAAACATATTTATTAGAAATATATATGATTACCACATTTACTGTCATCATTTATTTAACCAATCACTGTCATATATTATGATTGTTTCTTTTAAAAAATCTATTATACAAATCACTGTGTTGAATATACTTATGCATACATCTTTTTCTAATTGCTTCTTAAGCTAAGTTTTCTGGAAGTATGATTGCAGAATGACAATAATAATACTTTAGTGCTTTAAATGCATTCACTCAATACTTGCATTACATGCATTTATTCATTTAATTCTCAGAACAACTCTATAAAGTACATGCTGCTTCATGATTACTTTTGTTCTGTTTTTTCCTCCAACAAATATTAATTGGTTACTTGTATAAGGTGCTAAGATACTGACACATAAAGAAGCTAAGACTGAACCTAATTGAATTGAAATGGCCGTCTGGTGTATGAAACACCATTATTAAGTGCAAATAAAAGTAAAAACAAATACTGCCAATTCATTTATGAGAAATAATTAAATATGCATGTTAGTATTAATAAAGTATGATAACTTGTTGAAGATTGTATATTCTTTAAGGGCAGAGGTGGCATTGAATTCCAAGTGTAGACTTCCAAGTCTACACTCTTAAGTATCAAACTCTATTTTTTAAAAATGTATTCACATTTTTAAGCCTTTTAATACTAGATTGATGACCAGAAAGGTTGTAGCTATTTGCACTTCCCCAGCACTGTTTTTAAAAGAAGAACTTTTCTCTAGGTTTCTTTCCAATGTTAGTAGATATCTTTATGCATTTTATCACTATGAAAGGTTACTAATATAATTTCATTTGCATCTATTCAATTACTCACGAGTTAAAGACTTTTGTCAAGTATTTATTATTTGTATTTCATCATTTAAAAATTGTAGTTATGTGTTCATTTATCTTTTCACATATCCAGGATACTAACAATTTTTTCATCATTGCAAATCTTTTCAGTTAGTTACTTTCTTTTTAGCTTTGTTCATAATGTGTTTTTAATTATAATTTTTAATTATAAACTCAAATCTATAAATTTTTTCTTACATAGCTATTGCTTTTAGTATAACTCATTCCCATGTGGCACATATACACCATGGAATACTATGCAGCCATAAAAAAGGATGGGTTCATGTCCTTTGCAGGCACATGGATGAAGCTGGAAATCATCATTTGCAGCAAACTAACACAGGAACAGAAAAACCAAACACTGCATGTTCTGCCTCATAAGTGGGAGTTGAACAGTGAGAATACATGGACACAGGGAGGGGAACATCACACACCAGGGCCTGTCAGTGGGTGGGGGGCTAAGGGAGGGATATCATTAGGAGAAATACCTAATGTAGATGACGAGCTGATGGGTGCACCAAACCACCATGGTACGTGTATACCTATATAGCAAACCTGCACATTCTGCACATGTATCCCAGGACTTAAAGTATAATAAAAAGAGAAAAATTAATTAATATTATTAATTTTTGACTATATATTTCTTGAATCTGCATGTATTGATCAAGAACCAATGCTAAATGATAAAAGAAGAAATAACCTGAAAGACTATGCATAATTCATAAAAATTCAATAAAACAAAAGAATCAGTTTTGAAAATTGGGCAAGAACCAAGAGGCATGTTGGACAAAGATAGGCAAAATTATTCTGAAGGAACTTTCTAGTAAGGATCTCAAAGCTGGCAGTGTTATTGTGTATTAGATGCTGTGGATTGTCACCAATAACCATAATAAGTTGATTTTGTTTTACCACTACTGCTGTCAGAATTGATTTTATACTAGAATGTATTCTTCAGATTTAAAGTTCTGTCCAAGACAGGTTGATTGTTTGAAGGAGATATACCTGTACTTAGTAAAATCAGGCATTTGAACTTCAGTGGTTTTATATTTTGGGCTTATAATATGTTAACGGAGCAAATAGCAATAGCTAGCATAAGCAAAATAATAGTAAAAGAATGTAAAACTACCATTTAAGGAGGGAAAAAGGCAAATAATAACATATTGATAAAATAAGGCAAGAAAGAGGAGGAAAGAAGCATTTAAATATGTAAATCTAAGGCAAAGTAATAGTAAGATACTAGATATAGACAAATCATATCAATAATCACATTAAGTATAAATGGACTAAATACTCCAATTAAATGATTACAATGTCAGACAGAATGATAATTTTAGAACACCTTACTCTATGCTATTTAAATATGAGACTTATAAGAGACAAGAATATGAGGACACAGAGCCATGCAACATGAACCTCCCTAAAAAATATGACTTATGTAATTATACTAATATTAAAGTAGATATTAATGAAGGAAGGATTACTAGAGGTAAACAAGAATGCTTCCTAATGAACAAAGGTCAATTTACTGGAAAGATATAATAATTCATAATCTGTATAAATGCAATAATAACTTCAATATAATGCAAAAATTAATGATATTAAGAGCAAATATATAAATTCTCAATTATGTTGGAAGATTTGAATACATCTCTCTAACTGATAGAAAAAGGAGATAAGTTGTCAGTGAGAATATAGAAGATATGAGACCTGAGCAGCATGATAAAAAGCCTTAACCTAATTGAAATGTACAGAAACCACCCTCAACAGTGACAGAATATACGTATTCTTTTCAAGTGCACATGAAACATATCAAAAAAACTTCAAAGGACTGAAATAATTCAAAGTATCTTTTCTGACCACTGTTAAAATAACAAGAAATGAATCAAAAATGTATAACAAAAATATGCAAACATTTGGAAATTATCAGTATACTTCAAATAGCTCATAGATCAAATAAGAAATCATAATAAAATTTTAAAAGATTTTGAACTGATTGTTAACAGAGATATAATGTACTAAGACTTGTGAGATTGCATTAAGGCAGTGCTTAGAAGTGCATTACAATATATATTTAAAAATGTAAGACTGAAAATCAATTATTCAAAGTTTCATATCAAGGAACTAGAAAAATAAATCAAACCTATCAATCCTAAGCCAAAAGAACAAAGCTGGAGGCATCACGCTACCTGACTTCAAACTATACTACAAGGCTACAGTAACTAACACAGCATGGTACTGGTACCACAACAGAGACATAGATCAGTGGAACAGAACAGAGCCCTCACAAATGATGCCGCATATCTACAACTATCTGATCTTTGACAAACCTGACAAAAACAAGAAATGGGGAAAGGATTCCCTATTTAATAAATGGTGCTGGGAAAACTGGCTAGCCATATGTAGAAAGCTGAAACTGGATCCCTTCCTTACACCTTATACAAAAATTAATTCAAGATGGATTAAAGACTTAAATGTTAGACCTAAAACCGTAAAAACCCTAGAAGAAAACCTAGGCAATACCATTCAGGACATAGGCATGGGCAAGGACTTCATGTCTAAAACACCAAAAGCAATGGCAACAAAAGCCAAAATTGACAAATGGGATCTAATTAAACTAAAGAGCTTCTGCACAGCAAAAGAAACTACCATCGGAGTGAACAGGCAACCTACAGAATGGGAGAAAATTTTTGCAACCTACTCATCTGATAAAGGGCTAATATCCAGAATCTACAATGAACTCAAACAAAATTACAAGAAAAAAACAAACAACCCCATCAAAAAGTGGGCGAAGGACATGAACAGACACTTCTCAAGAGAAGACATTTATGCAGCCAAAAAACACATGAAAAAATGCTCATCATCACTGGCCATCAGAGAAATGCAAATCAAAACCACAGTGAGATACCATCTCACACCAGTTAGAATGGCCATCATTAAAAAGTCAGGAAACAACAGGTGCTGGAAAGGATGTGGAGAAATAGGAACACTTTTACACTGTTGATGGGACTGTAAACTGGTTCAATCATTGTGGAAGTCAGTGTGGCGATTCCTCAGGGATCTAGAACTAGAAATACCATTTGACCCAGCCATCCCATTACTGGGTATATACCCAAAGGACTATAAATCATGCTGCTATAAAGACACATGCACACGTATGTTTATTGCGGCACTATTCACAATAACAAAGAGTTGGAACCAACCCAAATGTCCAACAACGATAGACTGGATTAAGAAAATGTGGCACATATACACCATAGAATACTGTGCAGCCATAAAAAATGATGAGTTCATGTCCTTTGTAGGGACATGGATGAAACTGGAAAACGTCATTCTCAGTAAACTATTGCAAGGACAAAAAACCAAACACCGCATGTTCTCACTCATAGGTGGGGATTGAACAATGAGAACTCATGGACACAGGAAGGGGAACATCATACTCCGGGGACTGTTGTGGGGTGGGGGGAGGGGGGAGGGACAGCATTAGGAGATATAACTAATGCTAAATGATGAGTTAATGGGTGCAGCAAAACAACATAGCACATGGATACATATGTAACAAACCTGCACATTGTGCACATGTACCGTAAAACCTAAAGTATAATAATAATAATAAAAAATACAAAATTAAAAAAAAGTATGAAAAAAAGAATTACAATGATAGTAAGGAGCAGGGATCAAAAAAATAGAAGATAAATATAAAAAATAAAAATCATCAAAATAATAACAATTTTATAATTTGAAACGCTTATAAAAAGATCGCTAGTGGAACATCACACTCCAGGGACTGTTGTGGGGTTGGGGGAGGGGGGAGGGACAGCATTAGGAGATATACCTAATGCTAAATGACGAGTTAATGGGTGCAGGAAATCAACATGGCACATGGATACATATGTAACAAACCTGCACATTGTGCACATGTACCCTAAAACCTAAAGTATAAAAAAAAAAAAAAATCCCTAGCAAGATGAAGAAAAAAGATAACATAAATGATCAATATCAAAAATAAAAATGGAACTTCCACCCAGATTCCACAAACATTAAAATGATAATTAAATGTGATTATGAAGAATTTTATGGCAATAAATCTGAAAATTTAGAAGAAACTGATGAATTTCTTGGAAAATACAACTTATCAAAATTTTATACATAATAATCAAAATAACAATATTTTATATATATTAGAATTGTGCTATGGTTTGAATGTCTGCGTCCCCTAAAATTCACATTTTAAAAGCCCAATCACTGATGTGATGATAATAGAAGTCAGGACCTTTGAGAGTCAATTAGATCATGAGAGCACCAGCCCCTTGAATGAGATTAATGCCTTTTATTTTGTTTTCTTTTTTTTTTTTTTGAGAGGGAGTCTTGCTCTATTGCCCAGGCTGGAATGCAGTGGCATGATCTCGGCTCACTGCAAGACCTGCCTCTTGGGTTCATGCCATTCTCCTGCCTCAGTCTCCCGAGTAGCTGGGACAACAGGCGCCTGCCACCACGCCCGGCTAATTTTTTGTATTTTTAGTAGAGACGGGTTTAGCCAAGATGGTCTCAATCTCCTGACCTCGTGATCCGCCCGCCTCAGCCTCCCAAAGTGCTGGGATTACAGGCATGAGCCACGGTGCCCGGCCGCCTAATGCCCTTTTAAGAGTGGCTCCAGAGAGCCCCTTTGCCCCTTCTACCCTCTGAAGACACAGTTAGAAGGCATCATCTCTGAACCAGACACTGAGTTTGTTGCTACCATGATGCTAGACTACCCAGCCTTAAGAAATGTAAAAAACAAATGCCTCCTCTTTATAAGCTACTCGGTCTAAAGTATTTCATTACAGTATCCTAAACAGACTAAGACAAATGGATTGATTATTCAAATTTCTCTCAAAGGAAATAAGTTTAAGGCCCAGTTGGCTTTGCAGTGAATTCTAGCAAACTTTTAGTATAAAAAATAATTCAAATCTTTAAAAAACCTGAGATAAAAAAGTGAGACTATGTCCCAATTCGTTTTATGAGGCTATCTTGTCTCAGGGTAGTACCAACAAATTGGTGTCATTCGTGTTCCAAAGCTTCCTGTGGGATTAGCTAAAGCTAGAATCCAGGTGAAACTACGTCTGTGCTTAGTTCCTTCCCATGTCTTATCCTGCTTCCTCCACTCCCTTTGTTCTGAGAGTGTGCTCTTAATAAATCACATGCACCTGAATTCTTGTGTCAGGCTCTCTCCTTGTGAAGCATCTGCCTCAAGACACTTGGTACCAGAGGCAAATTCTGAGGACAGGATTTTGAAGTTGGATCACTCACTGGTTAGTTGGCAGTGAAGACTATTAGTGGTGTTTGTGGAATGTCGATAGTCCCTGACATGCTGTATAAAACATCTGCTAGAACTTCATCTGTGGTGAATTGGGATGGGATGAAAGTGGGAGAAAATGCACTGGTATGTGTAATATCTGTGGTGTTTGATAGGTCTAGGGTGAAGAGCAATGTAAGAACTGTGGAGTTTAAAGTGAAAGCTGGAGGGCTTCTTTGGTAATATTTAAAGAAACTCTATCTCCCAAAGCTGGAGGTCAGGCCAAACTGTAAATCCGTCTCAGGACCTAATTATTGAAGAGGCTGAATGTCAGTCTTAACAACTCTTATGCTAAATCCAGAGTCTTGACAGGAATATTTTGGATATAGAGACTTGGGATAGGCATATCATGATATCTGATATCCCCTGAAGCACTCCGAGTCTGCAGAATTGGCCCATTCTCCTGTTTTTGAGGACAGTGGTTGTCCCTTGCTTGAAAATTATGTAAAGTCACACGTAAGGTATGTTTCCTACAAGGCAATAGTCAGTTTTTTCAAAATTTGCCTACACCTCTCTTGCTGGCCACCGGATCAAAAATTCCACCTTCTGAGGGAGTAAAGGGATTGTATGTCCCAGAGTTACACTAGAATGGATCTACTACAGAAGAAGAGAAAACACACTAGTTGTCCTTCAAGAGGGCATGGAGAACACTGTGTTTAACAAAACAATAAGAAATACACTGGTGAAGGGATCAGGATCATCTAGTACTCAGTAGTGGCTTTTCTCTGTAGTCCTGGGATATCAGAGGGAGGTTTTTTTTGGAGAGGGGTGCTTTTTTTCCCCAGTGGCCATCTAGTAGCAATTAGGGTGATAGGATGATGCAATAGCAAAGGCAGCACTTGACCATCAGAAACAAGATGGGATAATCACTGTAACTGACAGAAGAGTCAGACTGTGAGTCATAGGGTATAACTGATATACAAAGGGCTAATATAACATGCTGTCCTAACAGCATGGTAGATGAGCATCCAAAAGGGTATTGTTTACTAGCTACAATCCAAAGAGTTAAGAAATAAACAGAAGACTGAGATTAACTACTACAATGGATATCCATTCATTCTTTTTCAGTTTCCAACCTGAGTCAATTTTCAGACCCAGAGATTGCTTGTTGCCATTTACTTGGATATTCATATACTCAAAAAGAGGAAATACTCATATCTTTCAAGGGTTATTAGGTTTAGGTTCAAGTTGTCTCCAGTATCTAGGGACCTATAGTGCCATTGCAGATCCCTGTTAGAGTAGGGCCACATATAGATCAGGTGATATGAAGTTTTCAATCAGGTACAGCTCATGGTGGGAAATTTGGTGGTCATTCCTCATTTCCCAAATGTGTCATTGAAGCACTTAGCAGTTGGCAAAATTCTCTTATTAATTCCTTGATTTAGGATTAAAACAATTACAGTAGAGTAAAAGCTATTATGGTAGGAAAGGCCACATAAAACTCAACACATAAAATTGATGTGTCCAAGGAGGCAGGTATCCTATATACCCTGATTTGATTGTTACACATTGCATACATGTATTAAAATCCCACACATACCCCATAAACTTGCACAAATTTTATACATCAATTTAAAAAAGACTTAAAGGATGCAAGGTTCAGTTTCCATTATATCGTCATTTAATTCACCAGTTTGGTCTCAGCAAAAAATAAGATAGATCACTGTATACAATAGTGGACTACTATAAACTTAAAGAGTAATGGCCCCATTTTTAGTTACTGTGCTGGATGCTGTAGCTTTACTAAATTAATATAGTCTCTGGCATGCAATATATTTCTAAGACTTTGTTGAAAGCATTCCTTTTAATACCCATTGCTATGGTTTGAATGCTTATCCCCTCCAAAACTCATGCTGAATTTAATCCTCAAGGTGGCAGTATCGAGAGGTGGGGCCTTTCCATTCATGAATTAATGTATTTATCAATTAATGGGTTAATGGATTGATGAGTTATGGGAGTAGGACTGGTGGCTTTTTAAGAAGAGAGAGACCTCAGATAGCACACTCAGCCACCTCACCATGTGATTCCCTGTGCCACCTCATGATTCTCCAGAGAGTTCCCACCAGCAAGAAGGCCCTCAGTAGATAAGGCCGCTTGACTTTGAACTTCTCAGCCTCCATAATTGTAAGAAATAAATTATTTTCTTTAAAAATTACCCAGTTTTAGGTATTCTCTTAAAAGCAACAGAAAATGGACAAAGACACCCATCACAAATTTATCAGAAAAAGTTCATATTTACAGCATTTATTTACGGTCTTACCCAGTGGGATGTAGACTATATTTTAACATTTTGCAGGGCACCTCATTGGTGCCATTGATGGTATTGTATATATTATCTGGAACAGATGAGCAAGGAGTGGCAAGTACTTGAGATGCTACATGACAGTCCTTCTTCGGTGGCCAAGAGAGAAGCAGTGAGACAAAATCTTGTCAACACATCAAACTGCAGATATCTGATGGCCATCTACTTTGTGTGAAGAGAGAAGTGACCCAAAGATAGATATGTATAGCCTCATGGGAAATAGTGAATGGTTTGGCTAGTTAGGGCCTCAAATGGGAAAAAATGGAATACATAGCAAGGAAGTCTGAGAAAGTGGCACTAAGTAGAACTATAGGAATTAGTGAAATGCTTAACATCTTTGTATACCACACCAGTGAGAATCCGCTGTGTAAGAGACAGTAAATAATCAAGTGGTCAGGACAGTTCATGTCAATCCACAAGGCAGCCAAATATACCACACAAATTTTAGCTGACAGAAAGGAAATCTCTAATGGATGGTGGAGGAGAGATATAATGACTATAAGTTTCACCTCAAGACCAACTACAGCAGTAGGGGCTGAGCTTCACCCAACTAACCTTCGTATTATGAGTTTTCACTCAAATTTTGACCAATTAGAAATTATCATTGTGTGTTTCAAGTCCTGTAAGTGTGTACAAAAATACTATGGCATATTATAAAGAACTATTACATGTTTATTCAGCTGATATACTAACTACAATAAATAGTACGTGGTTTTGTTTCTAATTTTGTCTGCCTTTTTGCCTTCTTGAATTTTTTTTTTTTTTTTTGAGACGGAGTCTCGCTCTGTCCCCCAGGCTGGAGTGCGGTGGCGCGATCTCGGCTCACCGCAACCTCCACCTCCTGGGTTCACGCCATTCTCCTGCCTCAGCCTCCCGAGTAGCTGGGACCACAGGCGCCCGCCAGCACGCCCGGCTAATTTTCTGTATTTTTTAGTAGAGACGGGGTTTCACCGTGTTAGCCAGGATGGTCTCGATCTCCTGACCTCGTGATCCACCCGCCTCGGCCTCCCAAAGTGCTGGGATTACAGGCTTGAGCCACCGCGCCCGGCCTTAAACTGTTTTAAAGATCACCAACATCTGATAACATTGCTCTGTGAATGTGGGAAGTGAGACACAAACAAGACTACTTGGTAATTATGTTTAAGTACAAACAAATTCAATGTTACTATGCAAACTTCAAAACTTACCAAATATCCCCCTTGACTCCTTGGCTAACAGGACAGAATTCTGCTTCTTTACCATTCAGATCTGTTTTATTTTTTATTATCTCATCCTGATAAAAATTATTAAGATATCTAATCATAGTATTGCCCCCTCTCTAAAAGCTCCCAATCTAGAACAAGCCCCTCCTTCCTGGAACACTCCCCAACAATTATCTAATGTGAGCATAAATCCTGTAAGTCTTTTCCAAGTCCTTACTGAACCCAAATCCTGTAAGTCCCTCCCAATTCCTAACTGCTCCCTATGGTGTGTGGTTTTGCTTGCTACAATCAGCAAATGAACCTAATTTTGTTTCACTTGTAGGTGTGTTGCTGGCAATATGTGGCTCCAGGGGAGAGGCAAAAGTGGAGGTTCCTGAGTCATCTGAGATTTGTTGCCTTGGAACAGGATCCACAGCTCAATAATAGTAAATATATCTGAGATTCCTTGTGTCTCTAGCTGTCTGAGGCATTACCCTACCAATGGCTGAGAGTTAAGTTCCTTTGGATTTAGACTTCGTTTACAGGTCACTGTTAACAGAGAATATGAAAAACTATGCTGTCTCACACAAGCAATTTCCATCATGCTTCTGCTGGGTGGTCATTAGGTTAAAGCTGACCTCCTTGATAAATGCTTCAAATCATGATATGTTTTAGGATATGTTAAGGAAAGATACTATATATTAAAATCAATGCAAACAGGTGTAAAGATGACATTAGGTATGAACATTACAGAGCCTAGCACATTCAGCTTGAGACAGAGGCCATTGTAGAGGAATATAGACTGTAGGTATATGTGCAGACAGAGCCCAAACTGAGGTATTACAATTTTATTATCTACTGGGATACATATGTAAATGAAATTCTAATGTACTAGTATACAAAAATGCATGGAAGAGTTTATCTTGGCTTTTAAAAAGGTGGTTATTATTAATTGACAATCTTGACCATGAGATGATTTAATTATGAAATATATAAAACATTGGATTTGCAATATATATCCTCAATGGTCAAGGAAACAATAATTTACTATGCCTGCTTTAGCATTTGACAATAATTATAAGTATTCTAAAATGACCTTTTTAAAATTATCAGACATTTCAAACAAACACAGAAGTAGAGAATGATATATCGAACTCAAAGACAGTGGTATGTATCACTCAACTTCAGAATTTTGCCATCTCATTTTATGTATCTTTTCATTTATTCCATTTCCCTAATGGATCACTTTAAAGTAAATCTGCTTAAGAAGCTTTTGGGCTGAGACTATGGGGTTTTCTAGATATAGGATCATGTCATCTGTAAATGGGGATAGTTTAACTTCCTCTCTTTCTGTTTGGCTGCCCTTTATTTCTTTCTCTTGCCTGATTGCCCTGGCCAGAACTTTCACTTATAAGTGAGAACATGTGGTATTTGGTTTTCTGTTCCTGTGTTAGTTTGCTAAGGATGATGGCCTCCAGCTTCATTCATGTCTCTGCAAAGGACATGATCTTGTTCTTTTTTATGACTGCATAGTATTCCATGGTATACATGTACTACATCTTTTTTAATCCAGTCTATCACTGATGGGCATTTAGGTTGATTCCATGTCCTTGTTAATGTGAATAGTGTTTCAGTGAACATGCACATTCATGTGTCTTTATAATAAAATGATTTATATTCCCTTGGGTATATATATATACCCAGTAATAGAATTGCTGGGCCAAATTGTATTTGTCTTTAGGTCTTTGGGGAATCATCACATGGTCTTCCACCTATGTAACACAGCTGCCCATATACCCTTCCCCTGAACTTAAAGTAAAAGTTTTAAAAAAGTAAATCTCAAGTATGTATAATTTTACTGGTTTACATCTAAGCCTGATTATATCAAGATATTTTTGAAAATGACTAGCCAAATGTCTGCATGTATTTTTAAGATGTCTATTACCATATGTTAGTAAAACAATTTCAAGAGAGGAAAAGGCTTATTCTCTTCTTCTATATGCTTATTTGCTAGGGCAGATGGGAAAACAAATTATTTAGATATAAACTTTAGAAGAAAGGCATTTGCTTTGTTTTGATTTACCCTATTTATAACTTAATTTACAAAAAAATTATGTCAGTAGCAATATGGTACAGAATTTGAAAAAAAAATTAAAACTCAAATACTGAGGAGAAAAGTAAGATGGCCAAATAGAACCCTCTAGTGATCATCCTCTGCTCCTCTACAGGAACACTAAATTGATCAACCATCCACGCAAGAAAGCACCTTCATAAGAACAAAAAATCAGATGAGCAGTCACAGTACCTGGTTGTAAAACCCTATTAAAGAAAAAGGCACTGAAGATGGTATAAAAGCCACTCCTGAATTGCTGTCACCAGCCTTCTCCATCCTGCGTCAAGTGGGCTCCTGGGGTCCTTGATGCAAGGCCTTGGTCCCCAAAAAGCATTTTTTGACCCACCCTGGGACAGAGGGGAGCCCACTGACCTGAACAGAAAGACCTAGGTCTGGCAGCATTCACCACAAGCTGACTGAAGAGCCCTTGGGCCTTGAGTGAGCATCGGCAGTAGCCAGGCAATACTTGCTGCAGGCCTGGGGTGGTGATGGCCATGGGGAGAGGCTCCTTCTGCTTGAGGAAAGAAGAAAGGAGAGTGAGAAGGACTTTGTCTTGTGGCTTGGGTGTCAGCTCAGCCCCAGAAAAACAGAGCACTGGGTAGAATCCCAAGGTTCTCATCTCTAGGCTGTGGTTCCCAACCAACATTTCTGGACCTGCCCTGGGCTGTGGGGAGCTCACTACCCCAAAGGGAAGGCCAGAAGCCTGGCTGGCTTTGCCACCTGTTAATTGTAGAGCTCTTGGGCCTGGAGGGAACGTGAGCAGTAACCAGGCACTGGTTGCCAAGATCCTTGGGTGAGAAGCAGTGCTGTGCTGGCTTTGGGTCTGACCAAGGGCAGTCCCAGTGGTGGCCACAGCGGTGCTTGTGTCACCCCTCCCTCAGCTCCAGACAGCTCAACGAAGAAAGAGAGAATCAATTTTTTTAGTGGAAAAGTAAGGGAAGAGAACAAGAGTCTTTTCCTGGTGATTCAGAAAATTCTCCTAGATCTTACTCAAGACCACAAATATGATACCTCTACGAGTCTTCAAGAGTCACACTGTCACTGGGCTTGAGTTGCTTCCTAATGCAGATATGGCTGCAGTGACCAAAGACTTAGAATACAACACATAATTCCCTTTGAATACTTGGAAAGCCATCCCAAGAAGAATGAATACAAATATACCTAGACTATGAAGATTACAATAAATGCCTAACTCTCCAATGCTAGACACCAATGAACATCCACAAGCATCAAGACCATCCAGGAAAATATGATCTTACCAAAAAAACTAAATTTGGCACCAGTGACCAATCCTGGAGAGACAGAGATGTGTGACCTTTCAGACAGATAATTCAAAATAGATATTTTGAGGAAGCTCAACAAAATTTAACACAATACAGAGAAGAAATTCAGAATTCTATGGATAAATTTAACAAAGAGATAGAGATAATTTAAAAGAATCAAGCAGAAATTCTAGAGCTGAAAAATTCAAACGATATACTAAAGAATGTATCATAGTATCTCAGTAGCAGAGTTGATTAAACAGAAGAAAGAATTAGTGAGCTTGAAGACAGGGTATTGAAAATACATAGAGGAGACAAAAGACAAAAGACTAAAGACTAAAGCGTGCCTACAATGTCTGGAAAATAGCCTCAAAGGGCAAATCCAAGAGTTATTGGTCTTAAAGAGGAGGCAGAAAGAGAGATCAGGGTAGAAAATTTCTTCAAAGGAGTAATAACAGAGAACTTTTCAATCCTAGGGAAAGATATTAATATTCAAGTAAAAGAAGGTCAGAGAACATGAAGCAGATGTAACCCAAAGAAGACTACCTGAAGACATTGAATAATCAAACTCCCAAAGGGCAAGGATAAAGAAAGAATCCAAAAAGTAGCAAGATAAAAAACAACAACGATGGAGCTCCAATACATCTGGCAGCAAACTTTTCAGTGGAAACTTTACAGGCCAGGAGGGAGTGGCGTGACATATTCAAAGTATGAAGGTGAAAAAAACCTTTTACCCTAGAATAGTACATCTGGTGAAAATACTCTACAAACATGAAGGAGAAATAAGTACTTCCAAACAAAGTGAAAGCTTTGGACATTCATCAACACCTGACCTGTCCTACAAAATACACTAAAGGGAGTTATTTAACCTGAAAAAAATGTTGTTAAACAGTAAGAAATTATCTGAAGGTACAAAACTCACTGGTAATAGTAAACACACAAACATGGATTTTTAAAATTTTAATGTATTTTATTTAACCTGAAATATCTAAAATGTTATTTCAACATGTAATCAATATCAATTATTAACAAAATTCTTTTGGTATTTTTTTCTAAGTTTTAAAAAATTTCATTTTAGGTTCAGATGTATATGTGCAGGTTTGTTATAGAGACAAACTCATGTCACAGAGGTCTGTGGTACAGATTATTTCATCACCCAGGTACTAAACCTAGTACCCAATAGTTATTTTTTTCTGCTCCTCTCCCTTCTCCAATCCTCCACCCTCAAGTAGCCTAAAGTGTCTGTTGTTCTCTTCTTTGTGTTCATGAGTTCTCACTATTTAGCTCCCATTTATAAATGATAACTTGGTATTTTGTTTCTTGTGTTAGTTTGCTAAGGATAATTATAGCCTCCAGCTCCATCTATGTTCATGGAAAAGACATGATCTTGTTCTTTTTTATGGCTGCATAGTATTTCATGGTGTATTTGTACCACATTATCTTTATCCAGCCTGCCATTTATGGGCATTTAGGTTGATTCCATGTCTTTGCTATTGTGAATACTGCTGTGATGAACATAGGAATGCGTGAGTCTTTATGGTAGAACGATTTATATTCTTCCAGGTGTATTGCTGGGTCAAATGATAATTATAATTTTAGCTCTTTGAGGTATTGTCATACTGCTTTCCACAATGGTTGAAATAATTTACACTCCCACCAATGGTGTATAAGCGTTCCGTTTTCTCTGCAACCTCGCCAGCATCTGTTCTTTTTTGACTTTTTAGTAATAGCCATTCTGACTGGTATGAGATGGTATCTCATTGTGATTTTGATTTGCATTTCTCTAATTATCAGTGATATTGAGCTTTTTTATATATTCTCATTGGCTGTATGTATGTCTTCTTTTAAAACATGTCTGTTCATGTCCTTTACCCGCTTTTTAATGAGGTTGTTTGTTTTTCTCTTATAAATTTGCTTAAATTTCTAATAGATGTTACATATAGGAGCTTTTTCAGATGAATAGTTTGCAAGTATTTCCTCCCATTCTGTATGTTGTCTGTTTACTCTGTTGATATTGTCTTTTGCTGCACAGAAGCTCTTAAGTTTAATTAGATTCAATTTGTCAATTTTTGCTTTTGTTGCAATTACTTTTGACAACTTTGTTATAAAATCTTTGCCTGTTTCTTTGTCCAGGATGCTATTGCTTAGGTTGTTTTACAGAGTTTTTATAGTTTTGGAGTTTACATTTAAGTCTTTAATCCATCTTGAGTTGATTTTTGTTTATCGTGTAAGGAAGGCAATCTTCTGCATATGGCTATCCAGTTATCCCAGCACCATATATTGAATAGGGAATCTTTTCCCCATTGCTTCTTACTGTAAGCTTTGTCAAAGATGAGATGGTTCTAGCAGTGTGGCATTATTTCTGGACTCTCTATTCTGTTCCTTTGATCTATGTGCCTGCTTTTGTACCACTATCATGCTGTTTTGGTTATTGTAGCCCTGTAGTATAGTTCAAAGTCAGGTAACGTGATGCCTCCTGGTTTGTTCTTTTTGCTTAGCATTGCCTTGGCTGTTTTGTCTTTTTTTCATTCCCTGTGAATTTCTGAATACATTTTTTCTAGTTCTGTGGAGAATTTCATTGGTAGTATGTTGGAAATAGCATTGCATCTGTAAATTGCTTTGGATAGTATGGCCATTTTATTGATACTGATTCTTCCTATTCATGAGCATGTAGAGAGTTTCTGTTTGTGTTTTCTTTGATTCTTTGAGCAACATTTTGTAATTCTCATTGTAGAGATCTTTCATCTCCCTGGTTAGCCATATTCCTCGGTATTTTATTCTTTTTGTGGCAATTGTGAATGGAGTTGCCTTCCTGATTTGGCTCTTGGCTTAGCTGTTTTTGATGTATAGGAATGCTAGTGATTTTGTACATTGACTTTGTGTCTTGAAACTTTGCTGAAGTTGTTTATCAGCTAAAGGAGTTTTTGAGCTGAGACTGTGGGGTTTTTTAGATATAGAATAACATCGTCTGAAAACTGGGTAGTTTAACTTTCTGTCTTCCCATTTGGATGCTCTTTATTCCTTTCTCTTGTCTGGTTGCTCTGACCAGGACTTCCACTAATGTGTTAAATAGGAGTGGTGAGAGAAGGCATCCTTGTCTTGTCTGGTTTTCAAGGAAAATGCTTCCAGCTTTTGTTCATTCAGTATGATGTTGGATGTGGGATTGTCATAGATGGCTCTTTTTATTTTGCCGTATGTTCCTTTAATACTTATTTCATTGAGAGTTTTTAACATGAAAGGATGTTGAATTTCATTGATAGCCTTTTCTGCAATTATTGAGATAATCATGTGATTTTTGTTTTTAGATCTGTCTATGAAACAGTATATGATAACGCTAGTAGTGGTGTGGAAACTACTCATATCTTGAGTAGAAAGGCTAAAAGATAAAATTATAAAAAAACTACAACTTTTCAGGAAATAATAAAATAAGATATAATAGAAACAACAAAAAGTTAAAAAGTTGGGGGACGAGATTAAAGTGTAAAGTTTTTATTAGATTTCTCTTTGCTCGTTCATTTATTAGCTTGTTTTTGCAGTGAGTGTTAAGTTGATATTGGTTTAAAACAATTGGTTATAAGATGTTATTTGCAAGTCTCTGGGTAGCCTCAAATCAAAAAGCTTCCCAAAGATACACAAAAAATAAAAAGCAATAAATTAAAACATACCACTGGAGAAAATCACCTTCACAACAAAGAAGGAAGGAAGAGAAGGCTACAAAACAAACAAACAAAAATAACAAAATGGCAGTAGAAAGTCCTTAGTTATCAAGAATAAAATTGAATATAAATGGACTAACTTCTCTAATCAAAAGATAGAGAGAGGCTGAATGAATAAAAAAATACATATAAGACCCAACAGTCCATTCCTTACAAGAAATACACTTCACCTATAAAGAAACACATAACTGAAAAGAAAGGAATGGAAAAAGATATTCATTGCAGTTGAAAAAAGAAAGCAGGAGTAGCTATACTTATAGAAAACAAAATAGATTTCAGACAATTCTACAAAAAGAAACAAAGAAGGTCATTATATAATGATGAAGATATCATTATATAATGATCAAGAGGGTATAACAACTTTAAATATATATGCACCCAACACTGTAGCACTCAGATATATAAAGCAAATATTATTAGAGCTAAAGAGAGAGATAGATCCCAATATAATAATAGCTGGAGACTTCAACACCCAAGTTGCATTATTGGACAGACATTCCAGACAGAAAATCAACAAAGAAACATTGGAATTAATCTGCACTGTAGACTAAATGGACCAAATAGATATTTAAAGAACATTTCATCCAACAGCTGCAGAATGCACACTTTTTTCCTAGCACATGGATCATTCTCAAGGACAGAAAACACATTAGGCCAAAAATAAGTTTTAAATTTTTTTTAAAAATTAAAATATTATACAAATGTCTTCTGTGACCACAATGGAATAAAACTAGAAATCAATAAGAAGAGGAACTTTGGAAACCAATACAAACACATGGAAACTAAGCAATATGCTCCCAAATGACCAGTGGGTCAATTAAAAATTAAGAAGAAAATTTAAAAATTTCTTGAAGCAAATGAAAATGGAACCACAACATACCAAAACCTATAGGATACAGCAAAAACAGTACTAAGAAGAAAGTTTACAGCAATAAGGAACTACATCAAAAAGTAGAAAAACTTCAACTAAACAACCTAACGATGCATCTTAAAGAACTAGAAAAGCAAGAACAAACCAAAGCCCAAATTATCAGAAGAAAAGAAATAATAAAGATCAGAGCAGAAAAAAAAAATGAAATTGAAAGAAAAAATACAAAAGATCGACAAAACTAAAAGTTTTTTTTTTAAAAAAAGATAAACAAAATCAACAAACCTTTAGCCAGACTAAGAAAAAATGAGAAGGCCCAATTAAAGAAAATCAGAGATGAAAAAGGATACATTATAACTGATACCACAGAAATTCAAAGAATTATTAGAGCCTACTATGAGCAATATATGTCAATAAATTGGAAAACCTAGAAGAAATGGATACATTTCTAGACTCATACAACCTGCTAAGATTTAACCATGAAGATATCCAAAACATGAACAGATCAATAACATGTAATGAGACCAAAGCTGTACTAAAATGTCTTCCAGCCAGGAAAAGCCTGAAATACAATGACTTTACTGCTGAATTTTACCAGACATTTAAAGAAGAACTGAAATGAATTCTGCTCAAGCTATTCTGTAAAAATAGAAGAGGAGAGAATACTTCCAAACTCATTCTACAAGGCCAGTATTATTCTGAAATGAAAACTATACAAAGACACATCAAAAAAAAAAAAAAGAAAACTGCAGGCCATTATCCCCGTTGAACATGATCCAAAAACCTCAACAAAATTCTAGCAGACCAAATTCAACAATACATATACAAGATCATTCAGCATGCATGACCAAGTGGGATTTATCCCAGGGATGCAAGGATAATTCAACATATGTAAATCAATCAGTGTGATAGGTCATATCAACAGGATGAAGGATTCAAATCATATAGCCAATTAATGCTGAAAAAGTATTTTATAAAATTCAACATCCTTTCATGACAAAAACCCTCAAAAAACTGGGTGTAGGAAGAACATACCTCAACACAATGAAACCTTATATAATAGCCCCACAGGGAGTGTCGTACTGAGTGGGTTAAAACTTAAAGCCTTTCCTCTAAGATTTGTAACAAGACAAGGATGCTGACTTTCACCACTGTTATTCAACCTAGTACTGGAGATCCTGGCTAGAACAATCAGACAAGAGAAAGAAACAACGTGCATCCAAATTGGAAAGGAAGAAATCAAATTATTCTTGTTTGCAGATGATATGATCTTATATTTGGAAAAGCCTAAAAACTCCATGAAAAAACTGCTAGAACTGATAAGGAAATTCAGTGAAATTGCAGGATATAAAATCAGCATACAAACATTTACAGCATTTCTGTATGCCAACAGCAAATAATCTGAAAAGGAAATCGAGAATGTAATCCAATTTACAATAGCTGCAGATAAAATAAAATACCCAAGAAGCAAGATAAAATAAAATACCCAAGAATTAACCAAAGAAGTGAAAGCTCTCTACAGTGAAAACTATAAGACATTGATGGAAGAAATTGAAGAGGACACACGAAAAATGGAAAGATATTCTATACTCATCAGTTGGAAGAATCAGTATTGTTAAAATCTCCATACTACCCAAAGCAGTCTACAGATCAGTGCAATCTCTATCCAAATATTAAGGACATTCTTCACAGAAATAGAAAAAAATCCTAAAATTTATGTGGAACCACAAAAGACATAGAATAGCCAAAGCCATTCTGAGCAAAAAGAACAAAACTGGAGGAATCATGTTACCTGACTTCAAATTATACTACAGATAAATAGTAGCCAAAACAGCATGATACTAGCATAAAAACAGGCACATATACCAATGGAACAGAATAGAGAGCCCAGAAATAAGTCTATACATCTACAATGAACTCATTTTAAACAATGGTGCCAGGAACATACACTGGGGAAAGGACAGTTTCTTCAATAAATGGTGCTAGAAAAACTGGATATCCATACAAAAGAATGAAACGAGACTCCTCTCTTTCACCATGTACAAAAATTAAGTCACATGAATTAAAGACTTACATCTAAGATCTTAAACTATGAAACTATTAAAATAAAACATTGGGGAAACTCCAGGACATTGGACTGGACAAAGATTTGTTGAGTAATACCCCATAAGCACAAGCAACCAACACAAAAATGGATAAATGGGATCACATCAAGTTGAAAAGCTTCTGCAGGCAAAGAAAACAATCAACAAAGTGAAGAGACAACCCACAGAATGAGAGAAAATATTTGCAAACTATCTATCTGACAACGGATTAATAACCAGAATATATAAGGAGCTCAAACTACTCAATTTAAAAAAATGTAATAAATCTGATTTAAAAATTAGGAAAAGAGCTGAACAGATGCTTCTCAAAAGAAGACATACAAATGTCAAACAGATATATGAAAAGGTGCTCAACATCATTGATCATCATAGAAATGCAAATCAAAATTGCAATAAGATACCATCTCATCCCAGACAAAATGGATTTTTTTTTTTTTTTTTTGAGATAGAGTCTCAAACTGTTGCTTGGGTTGGAGTGCAGTGGCAGCGAGATCTCGGCTCACTGCAACCTTTGCCTCCTGGGTTCAAGAAATTCTCCTGCCTCAGCCTCCTAAGTAGCTGGGATTACAGTCACCCACCACCACACCCGGCTAATTTTTACTAGATACGGGGTTTCACTATGTTGGCCAGGCTGGTCTTGAACTCCTGACCTCTTGATCCGCCTCCCTCGGCCTCCCAAAGTGCTGGGATTAAGGCGTAAGCCACTGTGCGCAGCCTCAAAATGGCTTTTATCCAAAGGACAAACACTAACAAATGCTAGCGAAGAGGTGGAGAAAAAGGAACCCTGTACACTGTAGGTGGGAATGTAAATTAGTATAGCCGTTATGGAGGACAGTATGAAGTTCCCTCAGAAAACTAAAAATAGAAGTACCCTATGATCCAGAAATCCCACAGCTGGCTATATCCAGAAGAAAGGAAATCAGAATATCGAAGAGATGTCTGCACTCTGTGTTTATCGCAACACTATTCCCAATAGCCAAGATTCGAAAGCAACCTAAGTGTCCATCAACAGAAGAATGGATAAAGCAAATGTGGTACATATACACAATGAAATACTATTCAGCCCTAAAAACAATGAGATTCTGTCATTTGCAACAACATGGATAGAATTGTGTTAAGTGAAATAAGCCAGGCACAGAAAGACATTGGTGGGAGCTAAAAATTAAGACAATGGAACTCATGGATATAGAGAGTGCAATAATTGTTACATAGGCTAGGAAAGGTAGTGGGTGAGGGGGCATGTGAGGATAGTTAATGGGTACAAAAATGTAATTAGAAAGAATAAATAAAATCTAGTATTTGATAGCACAACAGGGTGATTGCAGTCAACAAAAAATGTATTGAATATTTAAAAATAACTAAGAGTATAATGGAATGTTTGGAACACAAAGAAATGATAAATGCTTGAGACAATGGGCACTCTCTTTACCCTGTTGTGATTATTTTACATTGTATGTCTTTATCAGTATATCTCATACACCCCATAAATATATACACCTACTATATACCCATAAAAGTAAAAAAACTTTTAAAATTAAAACTTTTGAATTGATTCTCTAATTGCTTCCTCTTTTACCCCACAACTAGAATTCCATTCTTTTTCTCGTCTGTTTCTTTTACAACTGTTGGGAGCACTTAGAATTCTCTCAGCTTAGTACCTTTGATACTGGGGCAGATAATTTTAATCCTTTTCTCTCTTATTTCACACCCAGAGCACATTATTTTTATTTCCTTTTCTATTATTTTCAATAATAATAAAATTAAATCAAAAATAATAATCAGAAAAAATGAACAAGAAAAAAGTAACAGATATTTCCAAAAGAGTAAATTCTCTATGGTTTAGAGAATAGTTTGTATGTATTATTAAAATGACAAAATTGAAATAACTCAAGTTCCATTTTTTTTATTTTACGGGTCACTGTACTGTCATCGTTTATTTGAAATCTAAAGGTGTAATGCAAGAATATGCAAAACCAAAGGGATTGGAGACACAAAGAACATCTGAAGAGAGCTTGAATGACTCCCAACAGTTCCAAACAGTCTCAGAGTTACCATGTGCAGCACAGTCAGGGGAGGTCTAACTGGGCTTCTTTGAATTAACTTCCACATAGAATACATTGTTTATTAAAGAATAAGTATTTTTTTCTAGCTTAAATCTTGCATGTATATAATATTATTAAATCTCAATGGGAACCTCAGCAATTGTTTTGAAATTAGATCTATCAACGATGTTTCTCAAGGAGTATTTTATTTTTGAATTGTTTAGAATTGCTGGAACACAGTGATAATAGTAGGGCAAATTGTAGCCAATTTGTTATTGTTATTAAATTGTCTATAGACAATGCACACTCTTGTCTGTACTGGGGAAGACTGCACCCTCTGCTCCACTCTTTGTACACTATGCGTCAGCTTTGACTTAACTATTTTTACTGCATTTCTGTATTAGATTCCAAGTTCCAAAGAGAAGGTACATTGGATACTATCTTCTTCCCTAACCTTATATCCTTTTGCTCCACATTTTATTACAGCCATGATGACCCATTTTACATCAAATTGATCAGATCATGAAATATCCAAATATTTGGTGAAAAATTATCCTAGGTGTTTCTGTAAGTGTATTTTTGGATGAAATTAACCTTTTAATCAGTAGAGAAAATTGCCCTCCATAATGTGTGTGGGCCTCATCCAATCAGTTGAAGACCCCAAAAGAATAAAAATATTGACTGTCACTTCCCTGAGCAAGATAATTTTCCAACAGACTCCCTTTGGACTTCATCTACACCATTGGTTTTCCTGGGTCTTGAGTGTGCTGGTCCACATTACAGATTTAGATTGCCAGTCTCCATAATGCATGAGCCAATTATAACAAATCACTTCACACACAAATTCTATTAGTTCTATTTCTCCGGAGTAACAAACAGCTTCTTAAAGGTGCCACTTGACAGAACTTTAGTATAATTGTTCTACATAGATCTCACTTTCTTGGAACTATGCTAACTCTGTTGTTATTCATTAAAATATAGAACAGAGGCACACTGATTGACTTGACATATCACAGTACACTAGGCTAGTCCACCATATTGGTGGCATACTAATAGCACCTGTTGAAAAGAAGCTAGGAAATATTTTGAATACCTTAACAAGGCATATAAATGAAAGTGAAGGAGAGATATCCCATGAAGATCCAAGACCTTGCCAGACTGATAAAATTTTTCTGGACCTTGCTGATATACCCTATAAAATTAAATGGTCATTATAGAAAACAGTGTGGAGTTTTCTCAAAAAAATAAAAATAGAACTTCCAAATGATTCAGTAATCCAACTGCTAGGGATATATCCAAAGAAAATGAAATTAGTATGTCAAAGAGATATCTGTACTACCATGTTAATTGCAGCACTATTCACAATAGCCAAGTTATGGACTCAAACTGAGAGTCCATCAATCCATCAACAGATTATATATATATATATATATATATATATAATATTATTATATATATAATATTATATATGTATATATATAATATTATATAGATTATAATATTATATATAATATTATATAGATTATAATATAATTATTATTATATTATAATAATATAATAATATAATTATTATATTATATATAATATTATATATGGTAATTCTGCTCCAGTCTACATACCTGGTGACTACTAGTTTTGAGCAGGACCCATAGGAAGAAAGAACCGTGAAGTAGGTTATATATGTGTGTATATATATATATAGAGAGAGAGAATATATATATATTCTATATAATATTACATAGAATATAATATATATAAAATGGAATGCTATTCAGCCTTAAAAATGAAGGAGATCCTGTCATTTGCAACAATGTGGATGAACCTGGGGAACATTATATTGAGTTAAATAAGCCAGGCACTGTAGAATGGTGATTACCAGGGGCTGGGATGTTGGGCATAGGATACAAAATTTCAGTTAGACAGGAGGAATAAACTCAAGAAATCTATTGTAACACATGGTGACTATAGTAAATAACAATGTATATATAATATCTTGAAAATCACTGAGTAGATTTTAAGTGTTCTCACCACAAAAAATGATTAGTATGGAAGATAAAGTGCATGTTACTTAGCTTGATTGAGCCATTCCACAATATATATATTTAAAAGCTAATGGTGTATTACAATAAACATATACAATTTTAATTTGTCAATTTAAGAAATTCATGGGAAGGTATGAACTTTGCATCCCCTAAAACTAAGAAAGTAATGGATTATTGATGAGCCTCATTGGATTTTGGAGGCCATATACTGCGTATGGTAATTCTGCTCCAGTCTACATACCTGGTGACTACTAGTTTTGAGTGGGACCCATAGGAAGAAAGAACTGTGAAGTAGGTTCAGGCTGAGATTTAAGCTGACCTGTCACTTGGATTGTATTACTCAGCAAATTGGATGGTGCTGGAGGTATCTGTTGGACGAGGATATTTTGTGGTGCCCCTATCATACCCTGAGTCACAGAGCAAACCGTTATAGTTGTGGAGCAAGAGGGGGAAAACTTAGCATTCGGCATATCTTCTGGAATGACACTGGGCCCCAATAAAGACTGAACACCTGACCGTGGACAACAATGGGTTGTCCATAACAAATTGAGTTCTATGAGGCATACATTTGGGTTAGTACAAAAACAAGCCATTTCATGATTGAAACGATATATTCAAGAGTGAATCCAGCAGATCCCAGAGGGTAAAAATAACTTACATGAACAGGTTGCACAGGTTGCTATGTCATCTACCTATGTTGCACTGATGCCTCTCTCCTTGAAATTACACATATGAATTCAGGGGCTGGGCAGTGTATTGGATTGGCAGTATCATAGTTCAACATAATGTATTGATGATTACCAATGGTTTCAGTCTGTTTTGCTACTATAACAGAATACCCAAGACTGGGTAGAAAGGTTTATTTAGTTCACTGTTCTGCAGGCTGGGATATTCAAGGACATGGACCTGGCTTCTGAGGAGGGCTTTTGTGCTGCATCATAACATGGTAAAGAAGGTCAAAAGAGAGGCAGACATGTGCGAAAAGACAAAACCCAAGGGGCATCCTCACTTTATACAACCCATTTTGGAGGGAACTAATCCATTCTGGCAAGAATTAATTCAGTCTTGAAGAATGAGAACTCACTCACTAATGACAAAATGGCACCAAGTCAGTTATGAGGAATCTGCCCCCATGACCAAAACACCTACTGCTAGCCACACCTCCCAACATCACTATGTTGCAGATCAAATTACAACAGTTTGAATTTTGGTGGGTATAAACCAAACCATAGTACCAATGAAAAATGGTGTTGCTTCTCTGCAATGAGTGAAGGGGCTCAGGAAATTAACTGACACCATTTTTGGTGTTTTCAGGCTTGCAGGGCCCGTGGGAGCAAACATGCCTGACTAGGTAAAGCAACAAAGGCCTCTAACTCTTTTGGAGATGAAAAGCGGAGTCATAATACCAGGCAAGTCATACCACTTGACCTGCTTAAATGCTGGCCAAGAGTGAGATAAATCTAGAACATGTGGTAAAGAAAGGAGATTATGAGTATCTATTATGGCCTCAAGATCAGTTGCAACAGCAAAGAACTCATTCCACTCGTCATCCTATATTTTCTTTTGGAGAGACTGAGGCTAGCCGCCACCTTGACGTTTTGGGGCTTAAGGTCACGAATTATCTAAAAGCTACACATGACTGTATCGGGTAACTCTTGAGGTCCACCTCTCAGCTTCTATATTACTCTAGCCCAGAGATTCTCAAAATGTACTCCCTGAGCCAGCAGCCTCAGCATCACCCTGCCTCTATCCCCAGGTGATTCTGATGCACTCTGAAGTTTGAAAACTACTGCTGTCGCCATTTCTGTGCTAATCGACATCAAGCAGGTATAATTTGCCAGGACATTATTTGAGCATCTATTACATTTTTGGTTCCCTAATGGCAGTGTTTATATACTGGTTCGGCAGAAAGATCCATGGAACCATGCGTCTTGTCTGGGGTTCCCTAGTTATAGGGACTCCCTAATGATGTGGTAACAATAAAAGGAGTGGGATTAAGATGATAGGTTTCAAGGTTTAAATAATATGCAGATATCTATAATAATGTCAGGCATTTTGAAATAACATGAGGAATTTCTTTTAAGTTTTATTTTTTTCTGGCGGAAGCTAGAGTTCAAGCATAGTTCTGGGGTAGAAAGGTGAGAATCAAATGCTCCCACTAACAACTTTACACCATTTGAACATTCTTCTTCCATTTTAATTCTCCCAATAATGAAAACAGTCCAGTCTCTGATCATCTATATCATTTAAAAGACGACAATTTATCTAGATAAGCAAGTCATTTGTTTATTCTGTTAATAATTATTAACAGAATAATTAATTATTAAATATTAAATATTAAAATAATTAATTAATAATTATTAACAGAACAAACAAATATTTTTAACAGAATAAACAAATATAAACAAATTATAAACAAATATTTATTCTTCTAATAATAAAATAATTATTCTGTTAATAATTGAATAATAATATAATATAATATAATAATATGATAATAGTCTGTTAATAATTAATATTCTGTTAATAATAATAAATGACTATTTTCTGTTAATAACTAGCACCAAAAAATTATGCCATAACTCTTAAAATGGAGACAGTGACTTTGTTACAAAATGATAGTCTTAACCAAAAATCACAGTAAAATAGAGAAGTAATGAAAAATAGCATTTGACATACATTTTAATAAAATTTGTGGCCAAATACAGCAACAGAATTATTCTTTTTCTCAACTTCCAAGTTGCACCATAAGTACTTTACATTTCAGGCAGTCACTCTCTCCATAGCAAGCAATGATGACCTGAAAGATGTGTTGTCCCACTTGAGAAGATCCCTTAAGAGCAGCACAACCATCATTACAGGCAACCTGAAGACTCTCAGTATGTTCTACATTAGAGAATATCAGTTATGTGTTAATTAAAGCTATATATAGAGAAGATTACCTAATTAGGTTAACTGTATTCCAAGATCAACTTTCACTGAAGGAGAAGTTTCACCTGGAATTTTTACAAAGTTATTTAATTCTCCATTTGTTTGTTTAGGTATAAAGTAAAGGAAAGAATCAGATCTGTGGTGACATTTCCATCTCTTTTTGCAAAACAAAAGAAATCATTGAACATACATTTTATAGTAAACTTCCATTGGACAGCATAGATATTTGTACTAATTAATTTTTATTATTCTCTACCACATAAGTAAATCACTTATTTTCAAATGTGAGGTAATCTGTGCCAATATTATTTACAAGTTTCTTATAATCATTATATTATTTGTGATTTCTAATGAAAACATATGGTAGGTTAAAGAAAGAACTTTGGATATGCTGGGTTAAGTTTTGGGTCTTGATTTAAAAGAAAATTATAAAGTTGAAAATTTTTTTTTTATTATACTTTAGGTTTTAGGGTACATGTGCACAATGTGCAGGTTTGTTACATATGTATCCATGTGCCATGTTGTTTTGCTGCACCCATTAACTCGTCATTTAGCATTAGGTATATCTCCTAATGCTGTCCCTCCCCCCTCCCCCCACCCCACAACAGTCCCCGGAGTGTGATGTTCCCCTTCCTGTGTCCATGAGTTCTCCAGGCCCACACCTTTTCTAACTGCCAGTATACCAAAACTTCCCTTTAATAAATTATTTAAGAAGGAATGTTACTATTTTGCTCTTAAAATTTTTCATTCTGGATTACAAAGGAAGTAGATTTTTTTTTCCTAAAGAGCCAAGTGGTCGTAACTATTGAAATTGGGTGAGGGGTTCTCATGTTTTCCTATTTTCTCTACTTGTGATAAATTTGAAAATTTAAATGATATAATTTTATGAGAAATATTAGACAAAGGAGATAGGACTAGCTGCCTAAATAGTGTGCATATAATATATCAATTACAAATGTGTAAAGTGATGGTGGTATTTATTTTTTTCTTTTAGTTCACAAATATTAATCAATTAGGACCATTGTGGGCATACAAACATATTCTATGTTCACTTTGTCTAATATTTTTTAACTATCATTGGAATAGTTTCTTATAAAACATATCTAAGTAAAAGTTATAACCATGCTTTTGTTGGTATTTAAAAATAATAAATACATGTAAGCCTAAAACAAAATATTTTTCATATTTTTTTAAATAACAAAAATTATAGAATAAAGAAGAGAAAAAAACTTTTTATAACTTAGTGTTATCAACATTTTAGATTTATCTGCAAATATAGATTAGGTTTAGAAGAAGAGATGCTAATACTTTCTTTGTAGGAGCATAGTATTACTAATATAAACAGTATATTGCTTGCTTTAGACTGAATTGTGCCTCCCCACAATTCATATGTTGAAACCCTAACCCTCAATGTGGTTCTATTTTGAGATGGGGCCTTTGGCAGGTAATTAACTTTAGGTGAGATCATAATGGTAAAAGGTCCTCATAATGGGATTAGTGCCCTTATCAGAAAAGATCAAAGAGCTTGCACTCTTTCTCTCTTTCTAGCATGTGAGAAGAACAACAAGAAAACTGGGGTCTGCCAGAGAAGACGGAAGCCCTCACATTAAACTGAGTCAGGTGGCATCTTGATTTTGGACTTCCAAATCTCCAGAACTGTGAGAAATGAATGTCAGTTGTTTAAACCACCCAGTCTATGGTATTTTGTTATAGCAGCCCAAGCAGACCAAGGCATTACTTTTCTACTTTTAAAAAATTTACACTTTCTGTAGATTAGCAGTCAGCTGAATATTGATAAAGAAAGAGTAACATCATTTCAAAAATAAAAAATTGGTTTGGCAACATACATTTATCTTTTTATAAAATGGGAATATGACCCAAGTAACATGTGTTATCAGCCTAAGATGTATTTATTTTGTCATCAATGTAGTGCTAAGTAATAGTTTTAGTAATGTATGTTCAAAAATCTAGAATTAAACTTCCTACACACTGGGGCAGACCTGTACATTTTGGAAGACATTTAGGTTCAGTATCTTTGAAATATTAAGAAAGTTTCATTTATAACTTGAAGTGTCAGTTCCCATTGATTTATAGCCTTTCCCACAGATTAAAGATTAATGATTTCCAGGCATGAGAACATAGGAAAATTCTCTCTTTTTTGTCTTCAATGTTGCCTCTTTTGGAGGAAAGCTCTTAATGTTTGGTTGGTTTCCAATAAAAATCAAAAGGAGACAGAATCTGGCATGACAGTTGTTGTCCTGGTCATTGTTAAGAACCATGAAGGGTCTGAGATTTTATCCTACTTATCCACTAACAAGTTAATCTGCTATAGATTCATAGAAGCTGGCAGAACACTTGAGACTCTAGGATCAGAGACAAAGGATTTTATTCCTGACAGCAATAGCAGCATCCAGAGTCTCAGCCTTTGTTCCAGTTCCTTGAACGCCAGTTCCCAAAAGTCAAAGCAAGCAAGCAAGCAGGGTCAGGTGATACCTGTGAACACAGTGGGTTGTGTTCCAGGACAGCAGTTTGAGTTTGGGGAAGCCAAATCTTTTATAAGAGGCAGTAAGCCTACCTAATCTTGGCCCCAGAGGGAGACATCATTATTATTGTATCAGACAGTGAACAGAGTGATCCTTTGTTTCTGGGAGAGACACTAGCTCTCATTTCCACCTGTTTGTTATCCAACTATCCCTGCAAAGATATTCCAGAGGAGACAGTCCATGCTTCCACTCACAAGAAGTACACAAATGCTAGAGACCCATCGCAAATTTTCTCCTCACAGAGATAAAATAAAAACATTAAGATAAAAAAAGAGTTTATAAAAATAACCAAACACACACACTATATATCAGGCAATGGACTAGGCTCTAGGGAAGACCACAAACATCCTTCCTCCTCAGAAAGTTCACGTTTTTCTCAGAGAGGCAAAAATAAGCTTAACACAAGGCAAACTTTCACAGGCCATCACAAGAGAGAAAAGAACGTACTACAGGGTGGAAAAAAATTTTGCCAAGAAAAATGAGGAAGGTGTCAAAAAATTTAGCAATTGCTATGTACTTACTGATGAGTAGGATTTTTTATACTTAGAGAAAAAATGAATGACACCATTCTGGGGGAGTAAAAGATGAAATTTAATAGTGCTTTTTTTTGGAAAAAGCGAGTAGGATGGCATGGTGAAGAGAAGCAGAAGATGACACTATTTTAATGTATCTTAGAGCTAGATTGTGGAAGTTTCTCAGTTTTATAAATCAAAGATTCACGATTGGGGTATGTGGGGTTTTCAGATTTGAAATGGAGATTATAGGGGAAGGAAATAAAAGGAATTTAGTTGCTTAGAGGAAAACATTTCTATGCAGAGATTCTCATGTCTTTTTATATTTTCCATCTGCAGGTTGAAAATAAGCTTTTATTTATTTATTTATTTGAGATGGAGTCTCATTCTGTCGCCAGGCTGGACTGCAGTGGTGTGATCTCGGCTCACTGCAACATCTGCCTCCTAGGTTCAAGCAATTCTTCTGCCTCAGCCTCCCAAGTAGCTGGGACTACAGATGTGCTCCACCATGCACAGCTATTTTTTTTTTTTTTTTTTTTTTAGTGCAGATAGGGTTTCACCATGTTGGCCAGGATGGTCTCGATCTCTTGACCTTGTGATCTGCCCACTTTGGCCTCCCAAAGTGCTGGGATTACAGGCGTGAGCCACCACGCCCAGCCTGAAAATAAGCTTTTAAAATTATTTAAGGCATTCTTTAAGCAATGGAGAGTCATGTATGATTTTTATGCAGGACCAGATCTGTGGATTTTAAATAGTCATTAGTTTTAATGGGAAAGGACTAAAGAAGGGAGACGGTGGAATCCTGTAGACAATTTGGAATCCTCTTCAATAGATTAAAGTGGATGAACCAATGAAAATTTACATAAAATGAAAATGTCTTCATGTGGGGAGATGATAAGGAGAACTATTTTGCTTTGTATCATACTATAATAAGTCACAATTAATATAATGTTTTTGTTTTAAACATTTTTTCCTTCTTGCTGGAAATAGGTTCATCATAATATTTATTCACTGGTGATTTCTGTAGAATTTTAAATATATAAGCTAAATCTCAAGTGCAAACATTCACTTTCTTCTTCATTGTCCACAGCCTAAGCAAGGCCACCATTTGCTCAGGCTTGACAATGGCTTATCCACAACTGAACTTCTCTCCATTTGCTCTGGTTCAAGCAAAACTCAATCTAACCTTTAAAACACTAATAAGTGTATGTCATTCCTGTGCTGAAAACTGCTCTATGGTTTCTCATTGCTCTAAGAATAAAGGTAAACATCTTTAAAATGGGTGAATGATTTCTCTCTGTCCAGATTTATAACCTCATCTCAGGCCATTCAGCTTCTTAGTAAAATGAATTAAAGGCACCAGTGGCTTTCTTGCCAATCTCTAAAGTGTGCTATGTTCCTTTGGGCTCTCAGCCTCCCTCATTTGCTATTCCTTCAGCTAGAAGGCTGTCCTCTCTTTACCTCCTGCTAATTCCTACTCTTTTGCCCCTCAGCTCACTTCCTCAGGGAGATTTTCCCCAATTTTCTTCTCAATCTTTATTTGTTACTCCTGTTTTAAAACCTTTACCTTTCTTTAATAACTCATACTAAAATTGAAATTTTCAATTATTTAGGTGAGTATTTGTTGCCTGGTAAATCCAGCCTCACTTTCTACCCTACCTTACCCCAATGCCACTAAAGCTAAACCTGTGATAGAGAAGACAGCTATATCTGCCCTATCCCTAGACCTTGCATCATACTTGACACATGCTGAGTGTTCAGTAGTGTTTGGAATGAACATGGTCAAAGTGTATCTTAAGAAGATCAGTCTGGCTATCATTTGACTGATGAATGGGGGCAGATAGTATTGGAGGTAACGGAGGTGAGCTGGAAGGCTAAAGTGAAGAGTGATGAGAGAGGCTCTAGGACATTGATACAAGATGGTGTTAAGTAAAAAAAAAATTGATGCAACGATCACCTCCAAGCACACCAACAGGTAACCTGTCCCAGAGGTTATGGAATAGAAAGACTCACAGTGGAAACTGAATCACCACTTCATTAAGTCCATTTTAAACCACACAAGAAGAACTATGGGGAAAGTGATACAATAAAATAACACATTTAGAATAGGGAGCAAGTTGAGTAAAGAACCACACAATTGAATTTTTGGGGTATTCAATATTTTTATATCTTCTCTCTCTCTCTCTCTTCCTCTTTCTCTCTCGTTCTGCCACATCAGTCTCCCTTGCTGATGGTGAACCACGGACAGAAGGTGCCCTGAATCAATAGCAAACACTACCTCTATCAAAGACACTGAAAGATAAATATGTGCAGTTAGTTGCAGTTTGCCAATTAGTTTGATGAACATTCAGGAACTTCATATGTGTTTCTTGGTTGAAGGTCACATGCATCAGAATGGGTTTAATCAATAGGTGACTGAATTAAGATCTCATGACTATTAGGTGTTATGTATATTTAGCACATTTTGAATATTTTAGTGCCTCTTGCAGGCTTAGTCTTAAGTACCTGAGGAATATTCAGTATCTTATGGTCCTGCCATTCCTCTCTATGTTTAATACATATGTACTTGACTTGCTAACTACTTATGTTATGCTTTATATGTTGTATACTTAACTTACCCTTAACATATTGAATGAATTCTGCCCATGCCTTACCAGCTTTAGCTTGCTAGCTTCATATTTGTACTCAAAACATATTAAACATTTTGTCTATGATTTATATTTGATGCTTATGTGATAGAGTTGAATGTTCTCAATGGAAATGTATGTTATGAAAGTGAGATAAAGAGTCATTTGCATCCGATTGAGCTGGAAAGTTAGCAAGATATTCTGATAAATAGGTTTGGGAGTGAGGGTGAAGAAGACAAAGATGTCAAAAATATTTCTTATGTTTCCAACTTGAGCATTTGCATAAAACTTACTGAGTTAGATAATATAAGGATTGATATAACGGTAGTTGAAACCATAATTGTGGGTGAGTGCTCCCAGGGAAAGCTGCAAAGGGAACCTTGAGAAAACCAAAAGTCAAGGAGTCAGGGGGAAGTATTTAATATAAATGAGACAGAGAAGAAAATGTCAGAATAGCTAGGGGATACCAGGAGAATGCCCTTGTATTGAAGCCAAAAGGCCAAAGTCTTTAAAAAAAAAAAAAAAAAAAAAAGAATGCTCTATCATATTCAACATCAAAATTAGGTCCAGGGTCAAATACTTTAACAGACAACTCTAAATATATATATATATATATATATATATATATGAAAGTTATATAAACATGTAAGAAGATGCTCCACATCATATGCCATCAGGAAATGCAAACTAAAACAATAATGAGATATCACTACACAGCTATTAGAATACTTAAAACTCAAAACACTGACAATGATATATATTGGTGAAGATGTGGAGCAACAGGAAATCTCATTCATTTCTAGTGGGAATGTGAAATGATATAGCCACTTTGGAAGACAGTTTGACAACTTCTGACAAAACTAAATATGTTATTTTCATGCAATCCAGCAGTGGCACTCCCTGGTATTTACCCAAATGAGTTGAAAACTTATGTCCACACAAAATCCTGCACAGAGTTGTATAAAGCAGCTTTAGTCAAAATTTTCAAAACTTGAAAGCAACCAAAATGTTTTTTAGTAGGTGAATGGATAAATCAACCGTAAACAGTTGATTTCAGACAACAGAATATTATTAAGCACTAAAAAGAAATGAGCTATGAAGCCATGAAACGACATGGAGGAAATTTAAATTCATGTTTCTAGGTAAAAGAAGCCACTTTTTAAGAGCTATCTACTGTATAATTTCAGTTACGTGACATTCTGTAAAAGGCAAAACTAGGAAGATCATAAAAAGTACCAGTGGTTTCTAGGGGTTAGAAGGAAAGGAGGAAGAAATAGGTGGGGAATAGAGGATTTTTAGACAGTGAAACTACTCTGTATTATACTACAATGATGAATGTATGTCTTTAAGAATTTATCCAAACACATAGAGTGTACCACACCAAGAGTGACTCTAATGTAAACTGTGGACTTTGGGTGACCAGAAAAATTAGGTCAAGTTTACCTGGACAAAAAAGAAAGTGCTCAATAGGTTGTGTGGTAGCCTGACTTATGGTGGGATTAGCCAATGTTTTATTCTTATACAATTCTTTCTTTCTTTTTCTACATGCCAATGCTATGTATTGTTCCTAGTCTTAGCAAGTTTTAAGGGAAGAAGGGGAGCCACTTGAAGTGAAGTTTCTCACAGTTTTGTTTTGAAAGCCTAGATCATGGTAGATACCATAGATAAGAGCAAAAGTGAGGAATTCTTTTGAGGACAAGGAGACAATGAGAACATGTCCACCAGATTCATAAAATTGGAAAGTGGGTGAGTCCCTCAGTAGACACACCCTGCTCCCTGCCTTGTTTGGTGTCCTGTGGAAATCCTACACTTTAGAATGAATGAACTCAGAGATGCTGCACCCTAGGTACAGGATTCTCATTCTCAAAAATGATGTCTTGGTCCCAGGAGTAAATGATTTCAAAGCATCAGAGAATCTGCACTAAAAAGCTCCATGTCAGCTTGAACATGAAATTGCTTGTCTCTAACCAGTGTCACAGAAGACTTTAAAGGTCTCTTCAATGCAAGGTCCTGGAAGATCTTGCAAGATGGAGATCGATTGTCTTAAGAGCTGAGTAAGATATGGCTTATAACTAGAATTAGGTTGATTTAAAGAATCAATGTACTAAATTACATTGTGATATATTTCTTGTACATCTGAGTTTGTAGATCAAGATTCTTATTTCTACAATTAGAGAATTAAGCAATTAAGGAGTCAATAGTGTAAGTTCAGCAGAGCAATGAGAAAGTATACATTGAGCAGAGAACAAGAAGTAAGAAAGTTTGAGAAAGGAGGAGAATAAAATTGAATGGGAGCTTGATAGTAAAAGAAAACTTGATTAAGTTTACTGGCTGAGAAAAATAACCAACAGACAGGGAAACACAGTGAGAAGGAAAAGGGCACAGAAAATTATCTGTATTTGCAAACAATATACAAGTACAGACAATACTGTTTTTTCTTTCTGTTTAAGCCTCCTCACATTGAAGATGCATACATCTCTAACTGGTCTTTTATAAGCTATCATTTAAATTTCTTAACTCCTGGATTTCCTTTGCTATTACAAGCCCATGCAACCCTAGCCTGTTCTCTCTCTCTCTCTCTCTATTCTTTTTCTTTCTGAGATGGAGTCTCACTCTGCTGCCCAGGCTGCTCACTGAAGCCTCCATCTCCTGAGTTCAAGCAATTCTCCTGCCTCAGCCTCCCAAGTAGCTGGGATTACAGACACCCACCACTACACCTGGCTCATTTTTGTATATTTAGTATAGACAGGGTTTAACCATGTTGGCCAGGCGGGTCTCAAACTCCTGACCTCAGATGATCTACCAGCCTCGGCCTCCCAAAGTGCTGGGATTACAGACGTGAGCCACTGTGCCTGGCCAGCCTGCTCTCTTTCTGTCTGTCTTTAGGCTTTTCTCCAAAGATATAAGGTCAATTTAATTCAATTCAACTGATTTGACCTGTTGTGTTTATTGATTGCCTGGCCACTGATTAAGCACTTCACCATCCTACTTGCTCTTCATCTGCAGCTTCTTCTCTCAGAGTTGAAAGGAATCATTCTCAGGCTGTACAGGTCTTCTGGTCAGTAGGAAGATCCCTCCTTTGATGGAACTGTGGATGAACCAATAGTTGTTAGGTTGCATTTAGGAAAGGAGTCCCACTTCACTACTTTTTATGTAGAAATTTTGTAGACAAAGATACCATGTCTATCATGTGAAGTCGTGTCTAAGGAGTTCAGTTTATTATTTATTTGCTAATGAAAGATAAGCATTTTGTCAATGGCAATAAATGACAGTCCTCATTTTATTGCAGGGAGGGAGAGGGAGCAGATCTAAATATCTTGCTAAAACATGATGTTAGTTTATGTTTTTAATTTAAATGAGGGCATTTTGCAATATTTGGTCTGAAACAGTATACATTTATCAAAAGTCAATGGCGTTGGCTCTGTTTTTCTTGTGTACTTGTGGAGGGGAAGTGCACATTTCATTGTTGGCAGCTGCTACAGCTAGGAATATGGAGATACCTCTCCATGTGATCAAGAAACAGAAGTTAGGCCCAGTCAATCCTTGCTCAGGGACATACTGTGACCTAGACAAGTCCCTGAATTAAAATGTCCTTAACTACATCTAAAATGGGGTGACTAGTACCTATTCTGAAGAATTATTAATATATGCAGAACACTGAGTCAGGTGTCTGTGTTAAGAAAAAGTAGCTACTCTGGTTAATATTATCAGTCTGCTGCTAAATGGCAGAGAACACTGAGTCAGGTGTCCGTGTTAAGAAAAAGTAACTACTCTGGTTAATATTAATTATCAGGTTGCTGCTAAATGGCATCTGCTACAGACATTTTGGAGGGAGAGGGTGAAGGGTAAAATATTTTCCATTATCTCCATGCTCTACCCCAAATACTCGTTCCTGCTGCACTTACTTCATTTTTGTAAAAAGCTGGAACTGTCCCCACAAAAATAAACACAAACCCAATTCATTCATTTCTTCGTTTTGCTTTTTAAGCAAACACTCACATTTTAGTATGCCACAGGCTAGCTGAACGTTGTGGAGTTTGGGAGGCTTATAGGGGTCAAGCAGCACTGCAGAGATTGGGTTAACATTAGGTTTATCTTGAACACTCAACGCAAAGGTTTCTAACACCTTAGTAAAAATTTCCCCAGACTCCCCACCCCAACACCTCCCAGGTTCATTGATTTTTCCTTACTGTTGCTTCTTGTTACATATCTTGTTCTTGTACTGTCCCACTATATTATGTGGTTTACATGACTGTCCATCTACTTACATAATGAGCCCACAGACTTTGCCGTTGACCCTTACTACTAAGAAGATGCTCAATAAATGCATGCATCAATTCATAAATAGAATTCTGAATAAATAAATTAATACCAATGGAGAGGTACAGACAGGTTATGAAACTGTAGCCAAGTTCAGTTAGAGCAGGGAACCAGCCATCTTCACCTTCACAAGGACAACCTGAAGGCAAGCTCCAGGGCATGCATGCTTTAGGTGTTACTGGAAGAGGTTGCACTGAGGACTAAGAACAAAAGGGTGGGCATTTAGGGGGCACTGGGCTGCTTTAGAACCTTTTTTTTTCCTCCTGGGATTCACTTTCCTACATTACGCCCCACCCTTATTCACCTAGCACTGATCCTGATAGCTTCCATTACCTGAGAGACTTTTATATGCATAACAAGACATTTATTCACCAGGACATCTCCCCTCAGCCTCCCATGACTTGTGCCACCACCTCCCAGAAGCCCCAAGTCCCTATTCCTTTCTGTAGCCCAGGATGCTATAGAAGCTTTAGTCACCTGATCCTTCTTCAAGTCTCATTTTGTGGAACTCCCATGCATGTGTACATCACTAAATATATTTTCCTCCTGTTAATCTTATGTCTTATATCAATTTAATTCATATTCTACCCAAGAAACCTAGAAGAGTTGAAGGAAGCCATTTTTTACTCCCCTACATTAACTTCTTTAAACTTTAGTTCACTCACATGTACAATGGAGGTATTTGTACAGTATTATGTTCCTCATAAGGTTCTTATGAAGATGAAATCTGGAATATCTTAAAAACTGAACAAATGCTTTTGTTATTATTGTGGTTACAATTAACCCTTGAACTTGACTACTAACAGGCTATTGTTGACTGAAATTCTTACTGATAAAATAAACAGTTGATTAACATATATTTTGTATGTTATATGAGTTATATGCTCTATTCTTACAATGAAGCTAGATAAAATGATATTAAGAAAATTGAAAAAAGTGAAAATATATTTACTTATATTTCATTAAGTGAAAGTGGATCATCCTAAGGTCTTCATCTTCACAATCTTCATGTTGATTAAGCTTTGGAGAAGGAGGAAAAGGAGGGGTTCTTGCTGTCTCAGAGGTGGCAGAGCTGGAGGAAGACTATATATAAGTAAACCCATGTAGTCCAAACCTGTGTTTTTTTTTTTTTTTTTTTTTGAGACGGAGTCTCACTGTGTCGCCCAGGCTGGAGTGCAGTGGCGCGATCTCGGCTCACTGCAAGCTCCGCCTCCCGGGTTCACGCCATTCTCCTGCCTCAGCCTCTCCGAGTAGCTGGGACTACAGGAGCCTGACACCACGCCCGGCTAATTTTTTGTATTTTTAGTAGAGACGGGGTTTCACCGTGGTCTCGATCTCCTGACCTCGTGATCCGCCCGCCTCGGCCTCCCAAAGTGCTGGGATTACAAGCGTGAGCCACCGCGCCCGGCCTCAAACCTGTGTTCTTTAAGGGCCAACTGTATTTTGATTTATGAGTTTTTGTTTAAAAGTCGACAATATCTTTTACCACTGGTAGTATATATATTCTTTCATATTCAACTTAGAATAGACTTTTTGTATTTGATTGGGAATAATTTTCTTAGGTCTTTAAAGAAAATACGGGAACAGAGGCAAGATGGTGGACTAGACCCAGCCAGGAGGAACATCTGCCACTGAGGGACTGGGACATCAGGAAGACTGGTGCACTCCAAGTAGGTCTTCAAACGGGAGGTATTGAGAGTGGACAGAGGGAGGATATAGACACTGGGCTGAAGGGGGAGAAAACTGGGAGCCCTGCACGGGGCTACTGCGCACTCATTCCTGGCCCCTAAAGACTCTTGGGGAAGGGGTGACTTGAGCAGGCAAAGAGAAACCTGTTCTTACCATGAACCCCTGGAATCCTGGCAGCAGGAGACCCCACAATCCCTCTGGACACTTGAGCTGGCAGGGAGAGCTGCTTAGAGAGGTGGTGGGGGCCAGACTCCAACCTGTGCAGAGCCCAGAGGGTTTGATGTGAGAACATCTGCAGTGGAGCATGGCCAGGGATACCCATCCCTCAAGGCTTACCATGCTCCCCTAGGAGATTTTTAACCTTAGGGTGATCATTGGACCTGAAGATAGCAGGGCATTCTTGCCAGTGAGATGGGACCAGTCCAACCTGAGCACCTCTTTGTCTGTTGGTCTCTCGCAGGGTCCTAGCTTGCCTGTGCCTACTTGCAGTGCAGCCTTGGATGCCCAATTGGGGTGACTCCTGGGAACCTGCATGAGAGCTGCTGCACTGGCAGGATGCACCTGACCATTGGAGAGCTCCACCAATATGCACCAGCCCACTCACACCTTCCTCCCACAGCAGCCTCTCTCATGCCTCTTTGCTGGCACACACTCATCCATGGCCCCCATTGCTTTGCTGGTGTATGTGTGCACAAGTGGACCTCGCCTCTCGTCCCCAACAGGTTCCTGTGTGTGTGTGTGTGTGCACCCACTGTGCCACTGCTGATGGTATAAGCACACCCTGCTCTCTCCCTCACCATGCCAACATTGCTGATGCAAACATGCACATGGAGACTAGTAGGTCCACTCCCCTGCCCTGCATCACCATTGTTGCTGGTGCAAATGCATGCACAAAGGCCAGCGGCCCTGCATTTTCATTGCTGCCATAGCAAACCTGTGCACAGAGGCTGTCAGCCCCGCACTTACCAGTGCCCTGCCCCCACACCAAGACTGTTGCCAGTGCAAATGTGCACACAGATGCTAATGGTTCCACCCCACATCATGCTACCACTGCTCCCACAGCCAAAGCCTGCACAGAGGCTTGTAGCCCTGTGCCCATGCCCTGCCCGATCTCATGAGCATGCAACCCTACATGCTACTGCTCCTGCTGGCATTTGTGAATGAGCCTGGATCCTGCTGCTACCACCCAAAGAAGTGCTTTGGCTGGTACCACCCATTGAAGTGTTGTGGCCAGCAGTCTGGGAACACCTCGACCTCTCCCGTGCAGCAGGATCCTAAACTCACAGGAACAGAGAACAAGGCAAAGGGCCCGCCAGCCCCACAGAGTGAGAACATGTAGCCCAGAGTGCTGAGCTGAGCCTTGGCCCTCTAAAATATTACTGAAATGAAGCCAGTTAACTAAACCTACCTTATACCACAATCAACCCACCAAGGATATGAAAATAAAAGCAAAAAAATCCCATCCAAAGGACAGCAACTTCAAAAATTGAAGAAAATCAGCCCACGAAGATGAGAAGGAACCAGCACAACAAGTCAGGAGGCTCAAAAAGCAGAGTGTCCTCTTACCTCTAAATTACCACACTAGTTCCCCAGCAATGATTCTTAACCAGGCTGAAATGGCTGAAATGACAGAAATAAAATTCAGAATGTAGACTGAAACCATTATCAAGATTCAGGAGAAAGTTGGCCGGGTGCAGTGGCTCATGCCTGTAATCCCAGCACTTTGGGAGGCCAAGGCAGGTGGATCACGAGGTCAGGAGATCGAGACCATCCTGGCTGACACGGTGAAACCCCATCTCTACTAAAAGAAATACAAAAAATTAGCTGAGTGTGGTGGTGGGTGCCTGTAGTCCCAGCTACTTGGGAGGCTGAGGCAGGAGAATGGTGTGAACCCGGGAGGTGGAGCATACAGTGAGCTGAGATCGCACCACTGCACTCCAGCCTGGGTGGCAGAGCGAGACTCCATCACAAAAAAAAAAAAAAAAAAAAAAAAAAAAGATTCAGGAGAAAGTTGAAACCCAATTGAACAATTCTAAGAAATACGTAAAATAATACAGGAGATGAAAGACAAAATGGCCATTTTAAGAAAAAAACAAACTTATCTGATAGAGCTGAAAAACTCACTTCAAGAATTTCAGACTACAATTGCAAGTATTAACAGGAGACTCGTCCAAATTGAGGAAACAATCTCAGAACTTGAAAATAAGTTCACTAAAATAACTCAGTCAGATCAAAATACATAAAAAGTAATAAAGAAGTATGAAAAAAACCTGAGAAATGTGGAATTATGTAGAGAGATCAAATCTATGACTCACTGGGGCCCCTATAAGAGAGAGAAAGCAAGCAACTTGGAAAACATTTCACAACATCATTCATGAAAACTTCCCAAACCTCATTAGAGAGGCCAACACTCAAATTCAGGAAATTTAAAGAACCCCAGCAAAATACTACACAAGAAGATAACCTCCAAGACAGATAGTTATCAGGTTTCCAAGGTCAAAATGAAAGAAAATGTTGAAGGCAGCAAGAGAGAAGGGGCAGGTAACCTACAAAGGGAACCCTCATCAGGCTAACAGTGAACCTCTAAGCAGAAACACTACATGCCATAATAGACTGGAGGTCTATAAATAATCAGCATTACTACAGAAAGGAAATTCCAACCAAGAATTTTATACTCAGCCAAACTAAGCTTCATAAGTGAAGGAGAAATAAGAACCTTTGTAGATAAGCAAATGCTAAGGGAATTCTTTACCACCAGACCTGCCTTACAAGAAGTCGTGAAGGGAGTGCTAAATATGGAAAGGAGAGACTATTACCAGCCACTACAAAAACACATTTACGTATATAAATTGGTGACACTACATGCCAATCACACAAACACATCTGTATAATAACAAACTAACAACATGATTCATAGGATCAAATCCAAACATATCAATACTATCCTTGAATGGAAATGGGCTAAGTGCCTCAATTAAATAAATGGCAAATTGGATAAAGAAGCAAGACCTAACAGTATGTGTGGTCTTCAAGAGACCTGTCTCACATGCAGTGACCCCATAGGCTCAAAGTAAAGGAGTGGAGAAAAATCTGTCAAACGAATGGAAAACAGAAAAAAAGCAGGAGTTGGTATTCTAATTTCAGACAAAACAGACTTTTAAGTGACAAAGATCAAAAAAGACAAAGAAGGGAATTACATAATGGTCAAGAGTTCAATTCAATAAGAAGACCTAACTATCCTAAATATATGTGCACCCAACAGAGAAGCACTCAAATTCATAAAGAAAGCTCTTAGAGACTTACAAAGAGACTTACGTAACCACACAATAATGGTAGGATACTTCAACACCCCACTGACCATGTTAGACAGATCACGGAGGCAGAAAACTAACAAAGATATTCAAGACCTGAACTTGACACTGGACCAAATGGACCTAATAGACATCTACAGAAGTCTCCACCCCAAAACAAAATATATATTCTTCTTATCTGCACATAACACATGCTCTAAAATCGACCACACAATCAGACACAAAAAGATCCTCAGCAAATTAAAAAAACAAAACAAAACTGAAAACATACCAAACACATTCTAGGACCACAGTACAATAAAAATAGAAGTCAATATTAAGAAAATTCCACAATTCATACAATTCCACATTAATTAAACAACCTACTCCTGAATAACTGCTGAGTAAATAATGAAATTGAGGGGAAATCAAAATCTGGCAGAGACACAACAAAAAGAGAAAGCATCAGATGAATAACTTTGATGAACATTGACGCAAAAATCCCCAACAAAATACTGGCAAACTGAATCCAGCAGCATATCAAAAAACTTATCCACCATAATCAAGTAGAAGTTATCCCTAGGATGCAAGGTTGGTTCAACATACACAAATTACTCAATATGATTCATCACATAAACAGAGCTAAAAATGAAAAGCATGTGATCATCTCAATAGAAGCAGAAAAGGCTTTTGAAAAAGTTCAACATCCCTTCATGTTAAAAACTCAATAAACTAGGCACTGAAGGAGCATACTTCACAATAATAAGAGCTATCTATGAAAAACCTACAGCCAACATAATACTGAAAGGGCAAAAGCTGAAAGCATTCCCCTTGGCAACTGGAACAAGACAAGGATGCCCTCTCCCACTCCTACTGAACATGGTACTGGCATTCCTGACCGGAGCAATCAGGAAAGAGAAAGGAATAAAAAGCATCCAAATTGGAAGAGTGTGTTTCAAACTATCCTTGTTTGCAGATGATATGATTTCATTTATAAATATTTTAGAAATATTTATTTTAAAATATTTTATTTATAAATCATATCATCTGTCAACAGGAAGAGCTTGCAGGGTTTTTTACATAAAATCTGTGGGCTTTTTCAGATAGAATCAGAGAGTCAAACTATCCCTGAATCACATTATTCGTAAACAGGGATAGTTTGACTCCCTGATTCTATCTAAAAAACTCAATAGTCTCAGCCCAAAAGATGCTTGATTTAATAACCACCTTCAGCAAGTTTCAGGAAGCAAAATCAATGTATGAAAATGAGTAGCATTTCTACGCACCAACAACATGCAAGCTGAGCACCAAATCAAGAACATAATCCCATGCACAATAGACATGAAACGATTAAGTACCTAGAAATACAACTTACCAGGGAAGTGAAAGATCTCTGCAAGAATTGCAAAACACTGCTGAAAGAAATCAAAGATGACACAAACACATGGAAAAACATTCCATGCTCATGGATAAGAAGAATCAATATTTTAAAACGGCCATGTTACCCAAAGCAATTTATAGATGCAATGCTATTCTTATCAAACTACCAATGATATTCTTCACAGAATTAGTAAAAAAAAAAATTTTTTAAGATTCATAGGGAATGAAAAAGAGACCAAATAGCTAAGGCAATCCTAAGAAATAAGAACAAAGCTGAAGGCATGACATTATCCAACTTCAAACTATACTACAATGCTACCAAAACAGCATGGAACTCATATAAAAACACACATATAGACCAATTGAACAGGATAAAGAGCCCACAAATAATACCGCATACTTAGAACCATCTGATCTTCAACAAAGTTGAATTTGTTGAAAGCAATAGGGAAAGGACTCTCATCATATATAAAAATTAACTTAAGATGGATTAAAGACTTAAATTTAAGACTTCAAGCTATAAAAATCCTGGAGGAAAACCTAAGAAATACTCTTCTAGTCATTGGCCTGGGCAAATAATTTATGACTAAGTTTTCAAAAGCAAACACAACAAAAACAAAAATTGACAATTGGGACCTAATTAAACTAAAGAGCTTCTGCATGGCAAAAGAAACTGCCAACATAATAAACAGACAACCTACAGAATGGGAGAAAATACTTGCAAACTATGAATCCAACAAAGGTCTAACATCTAGAATCTATAAAGATCATAAACGAATGTCCAAGCAAAAAGCACCCCCACCAAAAAGTGGGCAAATACATGAAGAGACACTTCAAAATAAGACATATATGTGGCCACCAAGCATATGAAAAAATCCTCAGCATCACTATTCCTTGGAGAAATGCAAATCAAACCACAATGAAACACCATCTCACACTAGTCAAATTGCTATTATTAAAAAGTCAAAAAATAAAAGATTTTGTCAAGTTTGTGGAGAAAGAGAAATGCTTATACACTGCTGGTGGAAATATAAATTAGTTTAGTTATTATGGAAAGTAGTTTGGCAATATCTCAAAGAACTCAAAGCAAAAATTATTCAACCCAGTAATCCTATTATCGGATATATACTTAAAGGAACAGTCTACTGTAAAGACACATGCACATGTATGTTCATCACAGTATTATTCACAATAGGAATGACATGGAATCAACCTAAATGCCTATAAATGGTAGACTGGATTTTTAAAATTTAGTACATATACACCATGGAATACTACACAGCCATATAAAAGAATGAGATCATGTCGTTTGCAGCAACAGTGATGGAGCTGGAGGCCATTAACCTAAGCAAACTAATGCAGGAATGGAAAACCAAATACCACATGTTCTCATTTATAAGTGGGAGCTAAACATTGAGTACATATGGACACAAAAACATGAGCAACAGACATGGGCACCTACTCGAGGGTAAAGGAAGGGAGGAAGAAGAGGATTGAAAAACAATTTATTGGGTACTATGCTTATTAATCTGTATACCAAACCCCTGTGACATGCAATTTACCTATATAACAAACCTGCACATGTTCCCTTGAACCTGAAATAAAAGTTAAAAAAATTAATGAAAAAAATGAATAATTTTTTCCTTAAACTACAAAACATTGCAAAAGGAAATTAAGGAAAATCTAAATCAATGGAGAGTGATTGTGTATACACTGATCAGAAAATTCAATATTTTAAAAATAACAATTTTACCCAAACTGCTGTATAGATTTAATGCAATGCCAAAAAAATCTTAAAGAGAATAATTTTCTACTCCCTCCAAAAATAAAGTAAAATAATGTATTAATGATAACATAAATTATTCTTAATTGAACCCTACCTGTCAAACTTTGTGTAAACATCTTACGATGATTCATTCATTGACTTAATTCCATAAATACATGTAAATCATGCAATACTGGAGGCAGATTTCAAAAATAATTTTGTCACTTATATGTAGTTAATGAATGAGGTTCAGAAAATGGCAAACTTCTTGAAATTCTAGATAGTATCTCCGGGTGAAAGTGCATTTCGTCAGTTTCTCAATGGAGTCTATAACCCACTCCTCTCCCCCAAATGATTACAAAATGCTTCTCTGTTAAGTACTGATTCAAATTATTTTTGGAAAAGAGCAAGTTTCATTATGTGTACTAAAATAAATTAATTCTATAAGTAAAGAGTGCTTCAACCTCATGCAAATTTGTAGCTTGTTTGAATGGTTTTCAGGACAATAGCAACAAGCTTCTTTTTCCATACTTAACCTGGATCTAAATAATTAACAAATTCTCCGTGGGACGTTAAACATGCTTAATAATGATACTATTCTAAAGTAAATGCAGGGGCTGAAAAGGTTCTGTTCCTTTTCCAAGTTTCAAACCAAAACGGTTGGTGTTTTAAAACAAGGAGCATGTTCTTTGAGGCTGTGTTTTCATTATTAAGCTGTAGTTCATGGTCTTTTATTGTCATTTTGTCTATATTTTAAGCCAATCCTGTAATAGCTTCTTTTTAAAGAATAGGGTTAAATTTAAGAGTTAGAACTTGCCAAAGTTGACCAAAGGGAAGGGGAATGAAATTACTTGCTGCTAGTTGTAGCTTCTAGGCTGAATCTGTAATAAGTGGATAAAGGACTTTCAATACTTCTTTATCTAACACACTTCCTGCAACTAGTAGTTAACGGATGTGTCAAAATTTTCTATATTTCTTTCTCCATTAAAAAGTCAATTGTGATTGTTATTCTGATCAATATTTTCAGAGCAAACAAAACAATGTATCTAACTTTTAAAAATAATGTTTTATCATGAGCCTGATTGTCTGACTCCTTTAATCTGGTGGTGAAAAAGATTGAGTTTGCCGTTATCTGAACTTTGTAGTGATGGCAATGGTCCTATTAGGTCTTCTGGGTCTCTCTTCTGTATTTTAGTGATGTGTTAAATGTGCTAAAAGTATCGTTGAAGGTTCCTTTGAATTCTGAGATTCTATGATTCTTTAAGCATTGGTTGTTGAGCAGGATCAGAGTTTTAGAGCTTGAAGTTATTTTTAAAATCATTTGTTTTCTAAGTACCAATAGTTAACTTCTTGTCCAAAATTACAGTATTAGGAAGACAGCAGTCTCTGCCTGAAGTCCCAACATCTAATCAGATGCTTCTCTCCAACATGGAAGAACATGGGTTTTGTCACTGTGACTACTATGTGGAATTCATCCTAAAGATTATGCAAGGAAGCCTCACAGCATGTTCCTTGCAGAACAGTGCCCTGGTTATAAGCACAACTCAGGTCACCTAGGACAGAAATAAGGGCTGGCTTACGGTTGTGAAATGGGTAAGACAGAAGCAAAAATGATAAAGCAAATCCTTGAAATAGAAAGAGTTGGGTTTTTATATTATTTTTGTGTACCTATAGGGCTTCCTTATAGTCAGTTTAGATTTCACTGAAAATTCCTTTATACTTAACATTTTTCAGGTGTATCTGATATCTCATACTCTACATGGACTCATTCATGCCTTTTAATGCAGTTCGTACATAACTTTGTAATAATCACCTTGTTAATGTAGCAGTATATTGGAGCATTTATTTGAGAGTAGGGTAAGATAAGAAGAGGAGGGAATCATATTGGAGAGATAGATGATAGGGAAGTGAAATGAAAATGTGAAGTCTATGATTACAAAGGTAAACAACTTCCTAAAGAAGTTTTCATAAATTTAAAAGAAAAGTAAAAATACTATTATTGAAATCCTCTTTTGTCTGATATCCTAACATTAAACATATATCTATCAATAATCTATACATGCACATACATGTGCAAACACACATATATGCATATTAAAGAGGATAAACTGTGATTTAGAGATATAAATGCCTATTTTAAACTTTGAAATATCTTTAAATCTTCAAAGTAATTTGTGATATGAGCTTTTATTCGATAATCTCATCTTTTTCATTTAATATTGTTTCAAATAATATTTTTCTATCTAATCTTTGGCCATCTTTGAAGTGTGTGACTTAAGTATGTTTTAAAAAAGGTTCTATAAAATGGAGACAGATATAAAGACCTCACACACACACACACACACACACACCCCACACAAAAATGTAGGAACACTTTAGGGAGAGAGGAAGCATTTCCTGAATATGGTCCTTGTGGGACAATGATTTCAATCATTCATTCTTATATAAATGGGCAGCTTTTGTTATTTTTTTGATAGTACATTAAAAAAATCAAATCCAAACCTAGTCTCCTTAATGGCTGGATGTGAAATGCAGATTCATAGCATTTATCTTTCACACACAAGCTATAAATTATTTCCATTCATAGAGTTTTTATAGATCCTTTTTTCCAAAAAAGAATTTTTGTGTCCAAACAACAAATTTAGTAATCATTTACCAAACTTTGAAAGTGGTGTGACTATTAGAAAATAAAGGAAGGTGTTCAAGACCCTGGTTAAAAGCAAATGTCCCTTCAGCAAGTGGGAAGTGTTGAAGTGTAACAATCAATGTGTAGAGTCTTGAATAGTTAAGAAACAGGGGCCCAGAGGGTGAGCACATCTAGTTGTGCTGTTCTCCCATTAACGACCCTACCATATGTCTAACATTTAGCTAATTTTATTTTCAGAAGGTATAAGGTGCCAAGTCATCCACCACATTGGTACGTTTAAAGAGCTGGGGTTATTTTACCTCTTTGCTTACATGTGAAAATCAACACATAAGCTCACCCGTTAGGTTTCAGTCAAGCCTGAACAACTTGGGAGTAGGGATGCAAAGTTTATTTGTGGTCCCATCATACACAATAAAGATCCTGTAGTGGTTATTTTTCCATCGCCTCTGCTTGACCTGAAATATTTTAATAGGATCTAAAATATCTCATGATTGACCTTCTACTGTCAAATAGCAATCAGGATGCTGTGTTTAAAACTGACTTTAAAGCAGAACACAATTTGCTAAGCAATATTGAATGAAATGCAAATTTCTCAGTAGTTGCTAGTAAAACAGTTGTTAGATTGTTCAAATATATGCTTAAAATATGAAGAATAAGTATGGCATTAAGGGAGGATGCTTAAGTCTTTTTACTTTTCAGGGGAAATAATTCAAATCTTCAAAGTTTGATTACCTTTAGACAGGTGTTTTAAAATAAATATATGTGCATCTATACTATTAACTTAAAATTATATAGTCTCATATTTTATATATTACATACTAAGTAAATACTGAACCATTTAATGCTACCAAATGGTTATTTATACATTGTATACAATTCTATCAAGTTGTACATTCATAAAGTACGTATCTGAGGGAAGTATTTATTAAAAATATAAATGATCTACTCAAAATCCAATGTCAATATATTTTAAAATAAATTTGGAGAATTTATATTATGCCATATTTGGTAGGAAGATAGGAACCTAGATATTTTATGTGCTTAACTCTTTAATATTTTATGGTTCAAATATTAACTAAATGGTATATAATGTATAGATTCTGGATTTTCAGATACTCATCAGCCTTTTCCCTCTAATTTTATAAAGATTACGTAATGTTTGAGATTTGAATTGCTCATTTTACTGAAGACTATGGTCAGCGTTAGGTTAATAGAAATAGTGTAGCCTGACTGCATACAGTAAGTTTTGAATCTGCTTATAAGGACATGTAAAAGTGCACCCTGCTAGGAACTCTACTATTCATGCTGAGGTTTAAACACTGGAATTGGGTTCCCAGTGGATTTTCACTTTCACAAGTACTTAATGCAGCTTTAGGTGTCTCAGGGGCAATCTGAACTAGCCACTGAATATCCTTTTTAAGGGGAGTTAACAATGGCTTAGTTCCACCTCTCTTGAAATACAGGATTCATGTTTTTCTCTCTTAAAATTTAGTGTTCCTAGAGACAGTCGGGAACATTAGAGAATAAGACTGTATTTATCCATCCCAAGCTAGGTACAATGTAGGTGAGGGCAATCCAATGTTCCCTGCAGTGCTTTGTCAAAGCTTTTTAACCCTACGCTGAAAGGATAACCACTTCAGAGTGGGGTTACAGTTGAAACTCCAAACCTATTAAAAACTTGGGCCTTTACATTGGTGTAGGCTTTTGATTATAAAAAAATTCTATGGACTTTTGATGATGTACACTTCTGTACTCAAGGTTATATTGTGAGCCCTGGACTTATTACAGGTGCAGCCAATTCTAGGATTAGAACCCAGACCTTAGATCCTTTCTTTTTTGAAAAGTATTGTGATTGTATTTTGGGCTAGAAGAGTTATGGGGAGAACCAACTCAAGTAAAACTCATAAAGTACACACATAGATGATGCCAGGAACATATTTGTCAGGAATGTAGAAAAGTTACACACACGGTCTAATATCTCGTGTTAAAATAATCACACGCATATATGTACATACGCAAATAGATCATATAGGAGAAGTCACGATATCATTGCATTTTGGTAATTTAGAAATTTTAAAAAACACTTAGAATATGTTAGTCAGGATAAGTAAGATTATTTATGCTGTAGTAACAAGCAACTCCCAAATCTCAATGTATTTGAACATACTTTGTTTATTTCTCCCTCACAGAAGCCCTGAGGACCCTGCAGGCATCTGTCTTCCATTCTTAGTGATCCAAGTTACCCAAAATCTCAACATAGGTTTTCTCCTTTATCTCCATAGTAAGGGAAGAGACAGCTTGGAGTCTCCCATGGATAAATGAATGCATTCACCTGGAAATAATACATCACTTCCACTCATGTTTCATTGGCCAAAGAATATCAAGGGGATGGGGAAGTTCAGTGACCACTCTCTTCCACCCCCACCACAAACTGAAGGAAGAGAAGAACTGGAAATACAGGTGAGTAACTTAAATGTATACTACAGAAGAGCTGATAGAATCGTAGGTGGGAAATCCATGAACTCTTTAACTACTTCAAACATATACACTGTGTTGCTGAATTAACAAATATAACTAATTTTGAATAAGAGGGATTTTCTGAAATTATTCTCAAGGATTTCTCTCTAAAAATCAGTAAAATTATTATTATAAAACCCGCACAATATGCATATTTATAAAGTACTGTATTTCATCCAATATTTAAATGACATTTCAATATATAAAAAAATCCATAGACTAATTTCATTATTGTCACAGGCAGAATATTATATTACTTGAAAAGTGCTCAATAAGATTGATTTGTGTTCTCTGTGAAATGTAGTCTCCACTGACCACTTGCCAGGTTGGGTTACAAGAGCCTTTCAAACCACAAACTGTGCTGTGGTCTTTACAATGCAATGCCTGGAATGCTTACACTAAGCTCTGAAATACTACAAAATATCAATGGCCAGTTCACAGCCAATACCAATCCAAGCAGAAGCACTTTGCTTCAACTCGTTTGAAGTAGCTATTAGTGTAAATCAAAGATTTTGTGCATTCTCATTTTTTCTATACCCTTCTAGAATATTCATAAACAAATTGCACATCTCTTGCATCCACTGGAAAAAATCACCACTTGGTAAATCTTTAGCTACCATAATTTAATCCCCCACCCCCTTTTAAATAAACCCCATCAATACCATTTATAATTAATGAAAGGTAGGATGATTCCTGGATGAAGTTTTAGTCCAGACGTCAAATCGATAATTCTGACCATGTCTGTTTCATTATTGACAACGTCTACCCACATTTACTCTTATAATTAAGTTTCAGTTCTACTTCTAACTTTTCTCAAGTGTTTGAAATGGCTATATGGTGTTCTTAATTTCAGCTGCTGTTTCATCTTTCTCAGTAGGTGCCTATTTTATTGTTAAAGGTCATACTCATTTGTCTGCTCCAACAAAGGCAGCCCTCAAAGTTGGCTGTGGTTTTGACAGACAGTGGTCCCTATAAGTGATGGCCTTAAGGACAGAGCTGGCACTGGGAGACAGTCACCACAGCAAGGGGAATAACAGATAACAAATCATGCCACTATTTTTCCTCCTGGCGTGATTGACGACAGCACAGCGGGTGTAACTTTTCAATGTCCTCAGATTAAAAACCCCTCAAACAAATGAGTTTTGAAAATACTGTCCAGAGGCATTAAAGGGAGCTGTTGGACTCAAAGTACTCTTTAAAAAAAACAGGTTTTTTTTTAAATGGACAATTTATGGCCACTCAATGCAATTATCTAATTTTCAGTGATACTTTGAATTTGACACGCACAAAGCTCAGCTATAGATTTGAGGGGCTGTTGCTGAACCAATGTACAGCTTTCAGAGGGAAGTATGCAGGTCTCTGCAAGGCCTATCAAGAGGCATTCTAAAGAGGAAATTTGGTATTTGTTAAGGCATGATATGTATTTCAGTGTTTACGGATTATTTTTCAAAGTATTGTTTGCATAATATTTTAACTGATTGGTGGAAATAAAGATACTCAAATGACCAAGCTGGGGCTACATGGTAAATCACCTCTGCATTTTCCTGGTCCATCATAGGAATATACAAAGCAGTGCAGAATAAAATACAAACATTTCCACTTAAAATGTTACTTCTACCTTTTCCTAATGTATTGTATTGTCTAATAAGTTTTTGATATGCTGCAAAATGAACCTATCTACCTGATATAATGCATGAATTCTATAATTCTTGTTTAAAAAGTGCAATTAGACATTTTTTTCTATACTTGTAATTATAATTATGTAATATAGTTAAGTATAACATATATACTCATAATTTTATGTGTGCATATAAAATGTTATGTATATGTATCATTAATAAATATAAACCATGAGAAAAATAATAATATTTTTCTGGAAGTTGTAGTCATTTTAGTAGTTTATGCCTGTGGAGCACAGCTTGGTGTAAATAATGATTATGGGCCTCAGTCCCAGGAAGATTCATTCAGCAATTTTGAAATGAGGCTTGGAATCCTCATTAATACATGTCCTAGATGATCTAGATATAACCCACTCTAGCTATAATCTGGGAACCACGTGAGGCATCTTAGGAGTTGGATTAGCATTCCTGGGTCACATGTTTCTGCACAGATTCACTGGCTTTGTAGCCAGGTGGATGAAGGTTCGAATCTTGGTGCTGAGTCTTACTAGCTATGTGGCCTTGGGGAAGTTAGTTAATCTCTCAGTATTTTAGGTTTATGGGCATCTACACTGGAATAACAAATTTTATCTCGAAGAATTATTGGAAGACTAATGAAGCTGCCAAATGAATGCAAGTGGTCTTTACTTGCTAAAGATGCAACTAAAATGCTTAAAACAACACAATCAGGAGCTTGGATTGAAACAAACTTTTTTAGAAGATAAATGGATTCTCCCACCTCTACCAGTTCCACAGCCCCAGGACTTTGGCCCATATACATCAATGAGGTCATCTATCCTCAGTTAGTAAAACAGGAGCTGAGATACTTCCTGAAACAACCATAGACCTAAATCAAGTCTAGTTGTTCAGATATTAGTCATTCTCTTAACTCTTGTCCTTTCCTTCGGGTTCTGGGTAAAACTGGGCCCTTGGCAGGCACTCATTCAACACACTTACTCAATTCCTACCACACACCGAGGCTCAGAACTTACTTCATAGAGGATAAGATAAGCCAGAGTCTCCACGGACTAGGAACCATTCCAGACGCAAATAGCACTTGCTTTCTTCATCTCACATCTCCAGCTTTTCTTACGATATGGTGTGGGAGACTTTGATTTCTGGTAGTGCCTCTGTTTCCTCCGCTTTAAAATCATGATAATAACAAGACTGACCATTGTAATAAGGACTAAGAAAAGTTAGTATATGTGAAATGTTTAAAGCAGCATCTGGCAAATAGAAAGTGACTTGCCCTAGGTCACACTGATGAAAAATGTTAATGGATTGCAACCCAGGTGCTGGAGTCTAGACATTGCAACATTGCTTTTGCTAAACTTGTTTATAACTTCTGTGTTCTTCTCCAACCATATAAACTCCAGACGAAAGAGCAAGCATTAAAATATCTGAAGTTGGCCGGGCGCGGTGGCTCACGCTTGTAATCCCGGCACTTTGGGAGGCCGAGGCGGGCGGATCACGAGGTCAGGAGATCGAGACCACGGTGAAACCCCGTCTCTACTAAAAAGACAAAAAATTAGCCGGGCGTGGTGGCGGGCGCCTGTAGTCCCAGCTACTCAGAGAGGCTGAGGCAAGAGAATGGCGTGAACCCGGGAGGCGGAGCTTGCAGTGAGCCGAGATTGCGCCACTGCACTCCAGCCTGGGCGACAGAGCGAGACTCCGTCTCAAAAAAAAAAAAAAAAAAATCTGAAGTTATATAACTAGACATATAAATGCCAGGTGATAAACACATTTTAAAATAAAATGAAAAATATTTAAAATTTTTATTTGTTTTGTTTTTAACTAGGTAATGGATGTAAACAGTAAAAACGTTAAAAAGTATATTAAGGAGGCTGAGGCGGGCGGATCACGAGGTCAGGAGACCCAGACCACGGTGAAACCCCGTCTCTACTAAAAATACAAAAAATTAGCTGGGCGTGGTGGCGGGCACCTGTAGTCCCAGCTACTCAGAGAGGCTGAGGCAGGAGAATGGCGTGAACCCGGGAGGCGGAGCTAGCAGTGAGCCGAGATCGTGCCACTGCACTCCAGCCTGGGTGACAGAGCGAGACTCCGTCTCAAAAAAAAAAAAAAAAAAGTATATTCAAATATGTACCAGAAAACCTCATTTTTACTGCTGTTTTCTAGTCCTCCTATTTTTCCAACACAATGGCCAGCATTATTACTATATTCTGAGTTCCTTCAAGAGATGCCCCACAATTATACAGCATATATGTGTATAGATGATCACCTACTTAATTAAATGGTAGCATACTATACTCACTCTTCTGCCCCTTCTCTTGCACTTGGCTTTCTTTATCATTATTGTCCTAAAATTAACATATTTTAAAAATAGAGAAGCATATGAGTAAAAAGTAAACGTCTTTCCTCCAATCTTCTAAAAGTAACAACTATTAAAAAATTAGATGGTTTTAAAAATTGTCTTTACAAAAAAATTGGAATTTTGTAATATCCCTTTTCTATTCCTTGCTTATGTTTAACATTGATAACGTTTTCTCAAACTTATATGTTCGCATCCACCTTATTTTTATTTTTATTTTTTTAGACAGTGTCACTCTGTCGCTCAAGCTGAAGTGCAGTGGCATAATCTTGGCTCACTGCAACCTCCACCTCCCAGGTTCCAGTGCTTTTCATGCCTCAATTTCCTGAGTAGCTGGGATTGTAGGTATGCACTATCACATCCAATTAATTTTTTGTATTTTTAGTAGAGATGGGGTTTTGCTATGTTGGCCAGGATGGTCTCAAACTCCTGGCCTCAAGTGATCTGCCTGCCTCTGCCTCCCAATGTTTTGGGATTATAGCCGTGAGCCACCATGCCCAGCCTATCCACCTTGTTTTTTAATGATTGCTTAAAATTAGAATTTAGTGTATATTAAAATGTTTATATGCTCTTACCTATCGGTGGACGTTGACGTTGTTTCTAATTTTTAAAAAACCATTTTATGGGCTGGGCACAGTGGCTCATGCCTGTAATCCCAGCACTTTGGGAGGCCGAGACAGGTGGATCACTTGAAGTCAGGAGTTCAAGACCAGCCTGTCCAATATGGTGAAATGCCGTCTCTACCAAAAATACAAAAATTAGCCAGGCATGGTGGCGTGCGCCTGTAGTCCCAGCTACTTGGGAGGCTGAGGCAGAAGGATTGCTGGAACCCAAGAGGCAGAGGTTGCAGTGAGCCAAGATCGCGCCACTGCACTCCAACCTGGGCGACAGAGCAAGACTGAGTCAAAAAAAAAAAAAAAAAAAAAGAAAAAGAAAGAAAACCTGCCATTTTATGTAATGCTTCATTTTCTTTATCTCTTATATCTGTTTTTTAAATTTTACTTTAAGTTCTGAGTTACATATGCAGAACATGCAGTTTTGTTACATAGGTTTATATTCATTTTTGTAGGATAGATTCCTGGATATGTGAATCCTAGGTAATAAGGTAGACCAAATTTCTTTTCAAAAACCTGTACCAATTTACAATGCCACCAAAATTGTAGGAGAAAGTCTATTTCCCACACTCTTGACAACATTGGACTGTTTCAATTTTACAAGTGCAGATTTCACTGATTCTCAGATGCACTTTTTTCCCCCATTTTTAGCAGCTCCAAAATTTGAATATGTCTTATAACCAATGACATGTAATAGTTTAATTGGCAGCATGTTTACTTTCTCCATGACATAAAATCCTGATTATGTCTTTTAATTGAAAGTAACTTAGATTCAATAAAATGTGGTATTTTCTAATCTAACAGCTGGTGAAAATCAGATCTTAATGGTGTTTATGTTTTATTTTATTAATTTCTAGTAAAATTGTGCATTGTTTCATATTTATATTTTCTAGAAGTAATTTTTAATGAATTATTAATACTTTAAACTATTTTTTATGGTAAATATAGGGAAATTATGCAAAGGAGCACAGTGTGGCTGACAATCCTTGCAGAGCTAGGTCCATTAAAAACTTACGGTGACCCAGTACCTTGTGATGACAAGTCTGTTTTCAATAAGGGGATCCATTTCCACACAAAGATGACATATATCTTCATAAAGTCTATTTTGCTGGGAAAAAAGACTTCGCAAATTTTAACTTTTTAATTGACAAAGTGCATGTTCTTCAGGGAAATGTTGGCACTCCTCTCCTTCCCAAGAGAGAAAACTTTGTGTCCTAAAAATAGCACTTTTTCTCAAAGTTACAGTAGACCATAACACAGCTATGTTTACTTGCTTTTTTCCAATACTGACAAAATACACTGCTGCTGTTTTTTTAAAACTTTTATTCCTGAATATGACACCCCAATTATTATCTTGTTCACCAATTGTGATGAATATATATCTTATGAAGATGTCTCCTGCTTGATTTAAATCAACACTTCTCTCCCTGTTTATACCACACATACTTTTGGCTCAGTGATTCCCAACAGAGGGCAATCCCTTCCTCACCCCACACCCCCAAGCAGAACAATTGGCAATGTCTGGAGACATTTTTTACTGTCTTGACTTTGTGCGGAGGGCAGGGGGCTACTGGCCTCTAGAGGGTGGAAGGCTGGGATGTTGCTAAATAGCTTACAACACACAGGACAGCTCCCTAAATTATTCCATTTAAAATGTCAGTAGTGCAAGGTTAGGAAGCCCTGCCCTAGAGTTTAAGTTTTAAGATGGCCTTTACCTGCAAATCACAGTCTTTGGAATTGCAGTGTGATTTGCTGGGGTTTCTCAATACCTACTACCCTGTTCCCTACATCCCCAGCCCCCAGCAAACACCTGGGTGATGTGTGACATATTTTTATTAACAATATTTTCCTGGGGGAATGATGTGGGAGGGTGTGGACAATGACAGTATGCCTATAATTTGAGAAGAGTTCCCAGGTAATTTCTTTATTGCCCCCTCCTCTCAACAGTTGAGTTACCACTATAATTTAGAAAGTCTGAAGACAGTGATTGTCAAAGTGCTTTGATTTACATCCTTCTCCATCTTCTCCCCTTCCGAAGATTTACCACTTGTTTGTCCATGGTTGCTTTTGAAAGATATAAAATGTCTCAAGCTAGAATTTTCTACTTACAAAATAAAGCTTCTTTTGTTATGTAGTGATGTTGGGAAAAATAAGTCGTAAAATTTCTGAGAAGATACTTATATATTAATTCCATGGTATTACTCCAGGAATTTGGACAAATAATCTGTTCCTTGGTAAATATGGATGACTTACAGAAAGTCAGTTTTATTTGATATTAAGCACTTTTACTTAAGCACTTATTTTGACATCCCCAATCCATCTAGTCTATGGAATAAATCATACGTTTTAATTTCCAAAATTTGGATCTTTGGTCACTTAGCATTAATATATTTATTTCTATTATGTATAATACATATTATTCACTCATAAAAATATATATTCTCTATATGTGTAATATATGTCTGTGATAGTATATATAATATATAGGTATATATAATATAATAATGTCTGTGATATCATATAGAATATGTATGTTCATTCTTATGGTTATTTCCTGCAAGCCCCAAACCCCTGCACTCCTGCATCAAAGCAGTAAATTGCTGCAGCCAACCCTATGGACTCAGAATCCAATGATGCCTCAGATAGAGGCAGTGCTGACCACAGATATCACATCCCTCCCTCTTCACTGAGCACAGATGCCACCCACGTTCACTGTAGTCTGCCAACATTTTCTCTTTCGGTTTCCAATGTGGCAAGAAGGGAAGGGCTGATTGTGGTTCTGGAAAGAAAGAACAGGTTGAAAGGGCGAGAGATCTTGGCAGTCCTTATTTCTGCCCTGTTTGATAGCCTTTCTGCCTGCTTTCACAAGCATATAGTGTGTATTTGGTTTTCCAGCTGCTACTTTTGGAGTTCATCTTCATCTGTTTATGTATAATGGGTACCAACACTTTCAACATAGTTATTAGAAATAGTTATTTTAAAACATTTTCAAGTCATTTGAAAAATGTCCTACCCCTCAAGTAGGGCCCACATAATAAGCAAATATCAATTGCTTTGCTAATCATTATATTTATGCATATTTTATCTTAATATGTGATCATTGGGACAATAAAATAATATTAAATAAAAATTTGGCAAGAGAAATAAAAAATCTCTGGTAACAAATAGCATAGAAGGCAAAAGTATTTTACAAAGTTGTTTTCAGAGAAGTGAAAGTGGCATCTCAATGAAGCTTTTCAAATATGACTTACCAGAGTGGCTAGTCTGAGTCCATCACAAAACTATTGACATGTTTTCCATTGAACAGGAGGGCAAATTGTTAATCTTAAAATGCTGCAACCTTCACTTTGCTTCTTTTCCCCAATTTTCATAATCAGTGACAATCCGTTGTATTTTCTGTGCATCTCAACTTAAATCTAAATAAATAATATTTTACATTCATATTGTTAACTGCAATTAAGATATAAGAACTCTTCTCATTTTAGGCATTTGTTTTTATTTATTCTCAAGTATGCCATCTGTTAGAATTGAAAAAAAAATAGCAACATATGGATGAATTCCTTGTGTTTCTCTAGATATTTCAGAATCAATATGTTCCAAAATATGTTGCCAACTACATGTTTTTGATTGCTGGTGCTTACATTTGGGTCTATGAATTAACTTGCAGACAATAAAAGGTACAACTTCAGCTCTTGCAGGAAGTAGTTTATGAATTAATACTAAAAAACATGCAGCTTGTATATTTCAAAATAACTAGAGGAGTGGATTTGGAATGTTTCCAATAAAAATAAATGATAAATATTTGAGGTAATAGATGTCTCAGTTACCCTGATTTGATCATTACACATTATATGCTTATATCAAAATATCACATGCACCCCATACATATGTACAGCTATTATGTACCCATAACAATTTTTAAAGGTAAAAAAATGTAGCATAAATTTCTATTTTCTAAAATCAGGTCAATAGTAGAGTAATTGGAAATGTTGAACTGTATGCTTACAATAGTTTTTAAAAAGTATATTTTTGGTAATGATACCTCTAAAATTACTATAAAATCTTCATGTCCCTTTTGATCACTAAAGAGAGATTAGATTGCACCTTGCATAGTTTAACATAACATGAATACTGTGTTCTAATCTGAAACTGGTAATCGAAGTATGGTGTAAAAGTTGGCACTCAGTTACCTATTAGGTTGAACCAAATAAACTTGCCATTTTTTGTAGGTTAAAAATGATTTAATATTAGTAATTTCATATGGATCATACTAATTTAATTTTTAATGATGTTTCACCTTACTGACCATTTTAAGGAAATGGTTTTTTATTTTACTACTTTAAGATGTTTATGTTAAGCTAGTGTTATGCATAGCATTCTAAGGACCAAAATGACTTCTTGTCTCACTTAATATAATTGTTAGCACCGGGTCCACATATCCTCTATCCTAATGTGTCTAAGGTATTCAGCATAGAACCTCAAATGCTCACCAAGCAATGACAGCACAAACACATACGTGTAAATAAATTAGAGAATGAGTATAGCCAAACTGCAAGTGGTATAAATTATATTTTCTTTTTTAACCCAAATTTAATCTGGGGATAGCAAGGGTGGACCCATCCACGATTAATTTCAGCACACAACTGTTAGCATTGGCTTACTTTTTCTCATTTTGGAGTTAAAATATTGAGAAAATCAATTTTGAAAATATATGTAAACAATAGATACTGGTGAGTCCGACAAATATTTATTGAGTGTCTACTCTTTCCCAAACAGTTTTATATGTATAGGGGTAACACATGAGACACATTTATAATTGTCTCCTCTGAACTCGTATTTCTCTCCTTGCATAATCTCTCCCTTGAACTTGTAATTTCAGGGGAGAGATAAACACATGTACATGCTTCAGTATAACCTGATACGTTTTATTATTAAGAACACAGACTTTGGCACAACGTCTGAGTTTGAATGCTAATTCTGCTACTTAAAAGCTCTGTGACTTTAGGCAAGTTTCCTAAATGATTTGTGCCTCATTTTTGTTATCTGTATAGTGAGTGTAGTGATAATATCTATCTCTTAGCATTATTGTGAGGAGTCAGTAAATTGATACAGGCAAAGCACTTAGTGTCGGCCACAGTGTAATTGCTAAGTATTAGCTGTTACTATTATTAATAATAAGACACTGTAAGACTAGGGAATATTTGCTTTTCCCATATCTAATTGTTCGTAGGAGATAAAATATTTTTGGACCCTGTTGATTTAGCTGGAAGGGCATACACATTGCAGCCAATCTATGCTGGGTTCAAATCTTTATTACCTCCTACCCATGTGAGTCTTAATTTTCTTATATGTAGAAATAGAAATAATACAACCACAATTTTATGGTTATCCTGAGTATTTAGTGAGATAATGTTTGAAAGGCAGTCAATAAATAGTAGCTATTAATATTTATTAGATGAAAAATCCATTCACTCAACTATATCCCCAAAGAAAATAAGGAATACTATAAAAAATGTTGTGTGGTTACTCATTGAAATAAATTTATTATTCTTTTAAAAATATAATTCAGAGATTGGATAATTCTCAACATTAAATTTCATTCAAATGTGGTTATTAGCAAGTTCCCTTTTTATCCTTATAAAAATAGTTTTTCTCCTTTATTTTTATAGTATTATATAAAAATTTTTACAAACATAAGAGATCATCTTATTTTTGCATTGTAGAATGGAAGCTGTCTACACAAATTTGTAATGTGATAGAGTTTATTCTAATTTTGCTATAAGTTTCATGGATATATTGGAGGCTTGTTAATAATTAAAAAATTTTACTTCTTCAAGTTACAAATAAGTATTACAGTAAATACTTTCCAATCTTTATCTGACATGACATCTTACCAATACAGGCATCACAAAATAAATAATTTATGAAAAATATTTATTTAAAGAGCTGTAATTTACCTTGCATTTACCATATGCCATTCATCCAAGTAGCAATATAAAATATTCATTAGAGAAACTCATTAAAACAAACTTCTATACAATGAGGTGATGGGCCAACAAAAAACATCAATCATAGCAAGGCTTTAAGTTTTTATTAGTGCATACGGGCACACTAATATTTCAAAGTAGAAAATTATGAATATTTTGCTCTGCCTCTGAAATGACCAGGCTCATACGAAGACAAATTTGATAAGAGTGTAACAAAGACAGGATCTGGTTTTTCTTCATTTGTTTTCATTTTAGTCAAGAAATCAGTGACAGTTCACTGAGATTTATTTTATTAATGATGAATCAATCTGATGTTATAATTAATGGGAAATCTATAGCTAATCTTGGAGGAAAAATAACTAGGCATATAATGATGTTTAAACCTGGCATTACAGAACTCTGAGCTGCTATCTCTTGATTATGTGAGTGGTAGGCAGAGCATTTGCTGTGAATACCAGCGACACCCTAATGCACTTTGAGGCCCATGAGAGAATTCCAGCCTCACTCATGCCTAAGAAGTAGTGTTGACAAAACAGTACAACGTTGGACTTTTAAGAAAAAAAGATTCTACTCACACTAAGTAACTATGTAATTATTGCATTGTCAATTTCAAACATACACACACACACACACACACACACATTGCCTCACAATTCTAGTGAAGCTCTTAAATATGATAGTATCAGAGTTCCAGAAAAATAACAAACTCAAATCACTACATGATGGGATTCACATAAGCAGCATTGTATTCTTCTGGATCTCCCTCCATAAACTAATTCACAATTCATTAGGAAGTTCTGTTAAATCTCTGCTTCACATTCCCTGCCCTTCTAGTACACTGTTGATCTGTGATTAAATGTTCTAATAAAATTAACTGGCTTTGCTACAAACAGAACATCTGGAGCTATGTTTAATTTCACGTCAAACATACACAGGAAACACCTGTCTAGGTGAAGTAATTTTTTTTTAAATGACATTAATCCATCTGTTTTGGAAAATGGTGTCATGGTTGTCACATTAAAAGGTAATATCAACAAACACAGAAATCCTGAATTGCTTTGGAGCATAAGTTTTCTAAAATTAACAAAAAATTGCTTATCTAAATGTTATTGTGTCAGCCTTATTTTGTGCTGAAAAACAGGAGGCCTTCTTCTTTAACTCAGCAACTTTCAATCCCTGCGCTGTAAAACTTCCAGATGTTCGGTTAGTCCCCGTACTTAAAAGATTAAAACCACGGGTGTGATTCTTTATCTACGTATCTGTGTCAAAAGCAAACTGACACCATCCACTAATATCCTCATGTGACAGGTAGATGTTAGTTACATGCATTTTTAAGTATGCAAATGTATGCATAAATTATTTTTATGTGATACCGGTGAGCAAGCATATACTTTTTAGAATTTAAATGTTCACAAATGTATATAGTTTGCAGTGGCTTCTGATAGAAGGTAGGAGCACACAATGGAAGCCTAATGGAGGAATTGTCTGGATGTTATTTACAACCTGTTTTTCCTTTAATTTGGTCTGTTTCAAAATTCTCAGCTTATTGGGCTCCAAAAATGCTTTCTGTAAATCTTCTTTCCAATTTTTATTTCCTTGTGAGGGGCAGGTGGGCTGCCCAGACAGTAGTTTTTCATGACAGCTTAGTGTCTTAATTATTTTGTGAAAATCATACTATTATATTTTCTTCTTTAAAACGCAAGGTTGCTGAAGAGGTGAAAAAGCTAAGTGACTTGACCAGGATCACCCCACGTAGCCTGAAATGCAGAATATATTATGCCAGTATGTACAAATTTTTTTTTTTTTTTTTGAGACAGAGTGTCACTCTGTTGCCAGGCTGGAGTTCAATGGCGCGATCTCAGTTCACTGCAACCTCTGCCTCCCGGGTTCAAGCGATTCTCCCTGTCTCACCCTCCCGAGTAGCTGGGATTATAGGCGCCTGCCACCAGGCCCAGCTAATATTTGTATTTTTATTAGAGGCGGGTTTTCACCATGTTGGCCAGGCTGGTCTTGAACTCCTGACCTTAGGTGATCCGCCCGCCTTGGCCTCCCAAAGTGCTGGTATTACAGGTGTGAGCCAACCGCACCAGGCCAAAATGTTTTTAATATTGGTGTCCTTTGCAAACTTTTCCATTAAAGTGCATACAAGGGCAAACTATGAATTCTTAGTGGGGTTGGGGAACAATTGGTGGGCAAGTGAGAAGTCTGAAGGCACAGTCAATAAGGCTTATCCATCTTGTGTTTTCCTATAAATTAATGTGAATTTCTAATTCTACTCCCTAATATTCTACATGCAAATGGGTGCTTTTTGTTGTTTTTCTTTTAAAAAGTCTATAAATAAAATTAATATTCCACAGAGACATGCCTTACAACTCTGCCTTCTCCTCCACCACGGCTTAATCTATTCACAACATCCAGTTTGGTGTCCTCAGGGTGTAGTCACTGAAGGAAATTATAAAAAACAATTTTAAAACCAGTACGCCAGCCCATAGTTTTCTGGAAAATTGTCGATAAGCTTTTTATTTTAAAAATATGACTATAGGATAAAAGAATGCAGATTTGTTAACTATGTCTAAGAATTTGTCACAGATAACAATTTGCAAAAATCTTAAAATTTTTTGAAACTTTAGTGTTTAATGCTTTGGTCAATAAATTATTGGTTACTAATTTTCATAGTTGTAAGTAACAGATTTTTATGCTGTTTATTTCTGTAGTAGCAAAGAGGCATAGCAGAAACATGAAGGTTTGGGCACACGGTTTTGGGTGAATTCTGGTAGAAGTAGTTAGAAGTTATTGAAAAAGGGAGATTGAAAACATGTCTTATTACTAAATGATTATTTTGGCAGACTGGAGATATATAGGTAGGGACAGATTGACTGGTGAAGGAAGTAAAGGTAGTGGTATTGTACAGAATGACAATCAGTTTAAATAAACTGTGTCTGGTTGAAGCATGACAAGTATTGCTAAGACTAAATTGATGGTAAACTCTTGTATGGAAACTCTGTAATAGTGAGTGACATGTTATAGTTTCAAGAGCCCTGAGTTTTACTGCTGTATATCAAAACTTGTCCCAGGGGATGGGAGGAAGCTGGGGAGGTAGAGTTATGGACCTTCTTCCCCATATTTTCATAAGAGCTCTCTCTGTCTCTTTATCTCTCTCTGTCTTAGCCTCTCTCTAAGTAGGTATGTTTTATATTATATATGTATATACGTGTTTATACATACACACACACACACATCTATATATATAAAACATTAGGTTTTTAGATGAGCTGGGTTTTTCGTAAGTGGTGTTCTGCTATAGAAATTTTTTAACTATTGGTTTGCCCAAACATTTCTTTTTAATTGAGTACATAGGGTACTTTCAATTCCCAATCGCAATGACTCTGACTCTATAAGAGGTAATCGTCTTCATGATTATTTAGTGATATGGTTTGGATCTGTATTCTCACCAAATCTTACATCAAATTGTAATCCCCAGTGTTGGAGGTGGGTCCTGGTGGAAGGTGAGTGGATCATGGGGGTGGATTTCTCATGAATGGTTTAGCACCATCCTCCTTGGTACTGTCCTCATGAGAATGAGTGCGTTCTCATGAGATCTGTTTGATTAAAAGTGTGTAGCATCTCCCTTTTTGCTCTCTCTTGCTCCTGCTTAGACCATGTGAAGCATCTACTCCCTCTTTGCTCTCTGCCATAGTTGTAAGTTTCCTGAGGCCTCCCCAGAAGACAAGCAGATGCCAGCATCACGCTTCCTGTACAGCCTGCAGAAACATGAGCGAATTCAAGCTCTTTTCTTTATAAATTACCCAGACTCGGGTATTTATAGCAATGCGAGAACAGGCAAATACACTTAGTATTTTGATAATGAAATATATTACCGAAGTTGAAATTAATGCCTCCAAAAATAACTTTCATACCATACCAATTAACATGTGGTAAAACAGTATTGACTACTTAGGCTGTAAGTTGACACATTTTTTCTGAAAGGGGCAGACCATAAATATTTTTGGCTTTGTGGGCCACTTCGTTTCTGTTGCAACTACTCAACTCTGAGATTGTAACAAGAAAGCAGGCATAGATAAAGCAAAAAAAAAAAAAGGGGGCATGACTGTGTCCCGATAAAACTTTATTTACAAAAAGAGGCAGTGGGTTGATTTGGCAAGCTATGATCTACAGACCCTTGACTTAAACTACGGAAGTCTACCATAGAAACAGCAGTCATCATGTGAATAAAATATATGGATTTCAATATGTGTAAACATTTCAATATTGTTTTAACTATATGCATGGTATATTATTCTTATACCATAAAAATATTATTTTTAAATTTTACTGCTAAATCAAGTGAGACCTGCTTAGTAGGGACCTCAATTTCCAAATCTAAGTAATAGATATAAAATAAATGAAGCTTTTAGGATGAATTTTTGGAATAATGCAAATAAAGTATAAATAAATATAAAAGATTATAAGTAACCATAACAAATTGAGCAAAATATCATGCAAAACATGAATCTATACACGAGTAAATAACTAGAAAAGGAGATCAGCAAGCTCTCATGAATTCCAGAATGATTTTTTGATGGCAGAAGCAAAAACTGATGAAAAACAATAAATGCTAAATTTTCTAAAATGGCATATTACTTAGGTTATTAGTTTAAATTCCAAGGAGAGGTGTATTAGTTGGGTAGTTATAGGAGCAAACAAACAATCCTTCATGTTGCATATGGTTATGGAGACATCAAACATTGTGGCAAATTCTAAATATGAGTCTCCTTTCTCTTGCCCATTGAAGGTGATGGTAGTCTTGGTGATAATGTGATGTCTCTTGTCTCTCAATTTCCATAATTCAATTACGTTTTATTAATCCCATGAGAGGGAAAACTAAACAGTTTTCCAGAATAAGACAAGCAAATTAATTTAGGAACTAAAATAATTGAAAATTGATGTCTAAAGGCAGTGATCCCTAAACTTGGGGAAAATCCACAAATTTAAGGACATCTCTAAATTAGAATATCTCATTAATATTATAACATCAAGACTTACATTCAGCCAAGTGGGTACCTCTTTTACAACTACTGCTCTGAAATACTAAGAGGCTAGGAAGAGCAAGTTTCAGACTACATCATTCTGTCTCTTTCCTCTTATCCCTTTTCATTCTGTACCTTCTGCTTGGAGATATATATATATATATATATATATATACACACACACACACATATATGTACACACATATATATACACACACATATATATACTTATAAATATATATATACATGTATATATACACACATATATACTTATAAATATATATTTACGTGTATATATACATACATATACATGTATATATACACGTATATATATACACGTGCATATATACACGTATATATATACACGTGCATATATACACGTATATATATACATATACACGTGCATATATACGTGTATGTATATACATATACACGTGCATATATATGTGTATGTATATACATATACATGTGTATATATACCTGTATATATATATATACATATACGTGTGTGTGTGTATATATATATATATATATATATATGCAGCCAACTCATCCTGCAAAAGTCAGATATATACAGCCATTTCTTCCTCCAGGACTCATTAAACATTATCTTCTTGTTGAACCCCTTCCTAGGACCTTCTTCCTCTTTAAAGTTAATGTTGATCAGTCTCTAATCTTTGAATCTTTTATATGGGGTTAGTGATGAATTTATTTTATATATGAGGCAATTGAATCCCAGAGAGTTTATATAACCTGTTCAGGGCCAGATAGCTAGAAAGCAGTAGAGCTGGCATTGCAAGCCAGGCTTATTTGACCTTGTAGTTCATGCTCTTTCTCTCACTTCTAAGGGACCTTTCATGCCAAGGTAAGCAAGTACGGATAGAATCAAAGTAGTAGGGCTCGTGACTTTTTCCAATTATGAAAGTATTCAATTATGAAAGTAATGCATGCTGATCAAAAAATATATGGGAATATAGAAAAGTAAAAGAAGAGTAAAACTATGTTTCCACCAACTGTTTCCTTAGAATATTTTGCTATGCTAACTTTGCATACTTTGCTATTAATATATGTAATGAGTACAGTTTTGTTTCTTGTTTTTTCTAACCTAACATACTATAAACAATTTGCATGTTATAAAATATTTTACATAAAATAATTTTCAATGACTGAATAATCATAATATGTGATCAAAAGAATATAGCATAATTAAATAATTATTGAAAACGATAGTTATCCTCAATTTTTCCTTTGTTAGTAGTGTTGCAATCAATATACATATATATCTCTCTCATGTTACATTAATTTTCTTAAGATCTATTTTAAAGATTGGAATTTTCCAGGTGCCATCTGCCACCCCTTTCTTTGACTAGGAAAGGGAATCTCATGTTCTCACTCATAGGTAGGAATTGAACAATGAGAACACATGGACACACGAAGGGGAACATCACACACTGGGGACTGTTGTGGGGTGGGGGGAGGGGGGAGGGGGGAGGGATAGCATTAGGAGATATGCCTAATTTTAAATGACGAGTTGATGGGTGCAGCACACCAACATGGCACATGTATACATATGTAACTAACCTGCATGTTGTGCACATGTTCCCTAAAACTTAAAATATAATAATAAAAAAAGATTGGAATTAATGAGTCAGAGGTTATGAATATTTTTATGGCTCTTGATATAAAGTTTATACTTGAGCAAGTACATGGACAGCACAATTCCTGAAACATTGTAAGTACTCAAGTAATGATGTTTACATTTTCAAATTGCTTTCCAGAAAGGTCATAATAGCCTGCACTTCCACCCATGTTAAATGAGCATTCGTTTCACAATAAACTGGTGACGGTGACTTTTTAAATGTTAATAAATATTTAAAATGTTTTTTAATTGATAAGTGAAAAAATGTTTCCATGGTTATTTTGGATAAATTGTATAGTCCAGAAATGATCTTGAATCCCCAAATTTTTTGGTAGTTTCCTTTCTAATAACCATTGCTCATTCTTGAATAGACAAGAAATTGTCATACAAAATTTCCAATAGAGTAATTTTTATTTTAAAATATATCACTTGTCTGATTAAAGATATATTACTATCTGGAATATTAAATTTTAAATAACTATAAAACCTCTCTATAAATTCAATTTTTATAGCAATTTAAAGACAGAAATAATTGGATACACTTTCTTATATTATTATTTAAATTGTATACAAAATTCACAAAGTTGTTTTGACTGTCTCTTAGTAGTAGAAGTGAATTAAAACTATCTTGTTCAAAATTATGCTCAGAAATTAACCAAGGAATGTTAATTTCAATTTGCCATGGTTAAATATGAAAAATCATCAATATTCAGCAGTTAATTATACATAGCCTTATGTTCTTTGTTTACCAATTTGTTATTTGAATTTGCATGTAGTTAAGGTGTTTAGTGATGTTTTTTGCCCTTTTATTATTTTTCAAATACGTTTTTTAGGAGGCGCTTCTAAGATGGCCGAATAGGAACAGCTCCAGTCTACAGCTTCCAGCTATATCGATGCAGAAGATGCGGGATTTCTGCATTTCCAATTGAGGTACATGGTTCATCTCACTGGGACTGGTTGAACAGTGGGTGCAGCCCACGGAGGGCAAGCCAAAGCAGGGCGGGGTGTCACCTCACCTGGGAAGTGCAAGGGGTCGGAGAATTTCCCTTTCCTAGCCAAGGGAAGCATGAGTGACTGTACCTGGAGGAACGGTACACTCCTGAACAAATACTACATTTTTCCCACGGTTTTCACTACCGGCAGATGAGGAGATCCCCTCCTGTACCTGGCCCGGCGGGTCCCACACCCACGGAGCCTTGCTCGCTGCTAGCACAGCAGTCTGAGATTGACCTGGGATGCTGGAGCTTGACGGGGGCAGGGGCAACCACCATTGCTGAGACTTGAGTAGGCAGTTCTATGCTTACAGTGTAAGCAAAGCGGCAGGGAAGCTCGCATTGGGCAGATCTCACAGCAGCTCAGCAAGGCCTACTGCCTCTCTAGATTCCATCTCTGGGGGCAGGGCATATCTGAATAAAAGGCAGCAGACAGCTTCTCCAGACTTAAACATCCTTGCCTGATAGCTGTGAAGAGAGTAGTGGTTCTCCCAGCATGACGTTCGAGCTTCAATAATGGACAGACTGCACCCTCAAGTGGGTCCCTGACCCCCGTGTAGCCTGACTGGGAGACACCTCCCAGTAGGGGCTGACAGTCACCTCATACAGGCGGGTGCCCCTCTGGGACAAAGCTCCCAGAGGAAGGATCAGGCAGCAATATTTGCTGTTCTGTAGCCTCCAGTGGTGACACTCAGGCAAACAGAGTCTGGAGAGGACCTCCAGCAAATTTCACCAGACCTGCAGCTGAGAGGTCTGTCTGTTAGAAGGAAAACTAACAAACAGAAAGGAATAGCATCAACATCAACAAAAAAGATATCCACAACAAAACCCCATCTGTAGGTCACCAACAGCAAAGACCAAAGGTAGATAAAACCACAAAGATGGGGAGAAACCAGAGCAGAAAGGCCGAAAATTCCAAAAACCAGAATGCCTCTTCTCCAAAGGAACACAACTCCTTACCAGCAAGGGAGCAAAACTAGATGGAGAATAAGTTTGATGAGTTGACGGAAGTAGGTTTCAGCAGGTTGGTAATAACAAACTTCTCTGAGCTAAAACAGCATGTTCTAACCCACTGCATGGAAGCTAAAAACCTTGAAAAAAGGTTAGACGAATGGATAACTAGAAGCAGCAGTGTACAGAAGAGCTTAAATGACCTGGTGGAGTTGAAAACCACAGTACGAGAACTTCATGAAGCATAGACAAGCTTCAGTGGCCGATTCTATCAAGTGGAAGAAAGGATACCGGTGATTGAAGATAAAAAAATTAATGAAATAAAGCCAGAAGACAAGGTTACATAAAAAAAGAGTGAAAAGAAATGAACAAAGCCTCCAAGGAATATGGGACTGTGTGAAAAGACCAAATCTACATTTGATTGGTGTACCTGAAAGTGACGGGGAAAATGGAACCAAGTTAGAAAACACTCTTCAGGATATTATCCAGGAGGACTTTCCCAACTTAGAAAGGCAAGCCAACATTCAAATTCAGGAAATACAGAGAACACCACAAAGATACTCCTCAAGAAGAGCAACCCCAAGACACATAAGTGTCAGATTCACCAAGGTTGAAATGAAGGAAAAAATGTTAAGGGCAGCCAGAGACAAAGGTTGGGTTACCTACAAAGGGAAGCCCATCAGACTAACAGTGAATTTCTCTGCAGAAACCCTACACATCAGAAGAGAGTGGGGGCCAGTATTCAATATTCTTAAAGAAAAGAATTTTCGACCCAGAATTTCATATGCAGCCTAACTAAGCTTTATAAGTGAAGGAGAAATAAAATCCTTTAGAGACAGGCAAATGCTGAGAGATTTCATCACCATCAGGCCTGTCTTACAAGAGCTCCTGAAGGAAGTGCTAAACATAGAAAGGAACAACCAGTACCAGCCACTGGAAAAACATGCCAAATGGTAAAGACCATCAATGCTATGAAGAAACTGCATCAATTAACGGGCAAAATGATCAGCTAACATCATAATGACAGGATCAAATTTACACATAACAATATTAATCTTAAATGTAAATGGGCTAAATGCCCCAATTAAAAGACACAGACTGGCAAATTGGATAAAGAGTCAGGACCCATCAGTGTGCTATATTCAGGAGACCCATCTCACATGCAAATACACACATAGGCTCAAAACAAAGGGATGGAGAAAGATCTACCAAACAAATGAAAAGCAAAAAAAAAAAAAAAAAAAAAAAGCAGGGGTTGCAATCCTAGTCTCTAATAAAACAGACTTTAAACCAACAAAGATCAAAAGAGACAAAGAAGGTCATTACATAATGGTGAAGGGATCAATTCAACAAGAAGAGCTAACTATCCTAAATATATATGCACCCAATACAGGAGCACCCAGATTCATAAAGCAAGTCCTTAGAGACGTACAAAGAGACTTAGACTCCCACAGAATAATAATGGGAGATTTTAACACCCCACTGTCAATATTAGACAGATCAAAAAGACAGAAGGCTAACAAGGATATCCAGGACCTGAACTCAGCTCTGCAACAAGCAGACTTAACAGACATCTACAGAACTCTCCACCCCAAATCAACAGAATATACATTCTTCTCAGCACTACGTCACACTTATTCCAAAATTGACCACATAATTGGAAGTAAAACACTACTCAGCAAATGTAAAAGAACAGAAATCACAACAAACTGTCTCTCAGACCACAGTGCAATCAAATTAGAACTCAGGATTAAGAATCTCACTCAAAACCACACAACTACATGGAAACTGAACAACCTGCTCCTAAATGACTACTGGGTACATAACGAAATGAAGGCAGAAATAAAGAAGTTCTTTGAAACCAATGAACAAAGACACAACATACCAGAATCTCTGGGACACATTTAAAGCAGTGTGTAGAGGGAAATTTATAGCACTAAATACCCACGAGAGAAAGCAGGAGAGATCTAAAATTGACACCTTAACATCACAATTAAGAGAACTAGAGAAGCAAGAGCAAACAAATTCAAAAGCTAGCAGAAGATAAGAAATAACTAAGATCAGAGCAGAACTGAAGGAGATAGAGACACAAAAAAGCCCTTCAAAAAATCAATGAAGCCAGGAGCTGGTTTTTGAAAAGATCAACAAAATAAACCCTTTATTTTATATTAGTCTTGTACAGCAAGACTAATAAAGAAGAAAAGAGAGAAGAAACAAATAGACACAATAAAAAAAGATAAAGGAGCTATCATCACTGATCCCACAGAAATACAAACTACCATAGAGAATGCTATAAACATTTCTATGCAAATAAACTAGAAAATCTAGAGGAAATGGATAAATTCCTGGACACATACATCCTCCTAAGACTAAACCAGGAAGAAGTTGAATTTCTGAATAGGCCAATAACAGGTTCTGAAATTGAGGCAATAATTAATAGCCTAACAACCAAAAAAAGTCGAGGACCAGACAGATTCACAGCCAAATTCTACCAGAGGTACAAAGAGAGGCTGGTACTGTTCCCTCTGAAACTATTCTGATCAATATTAAAAGAGGGAATCCTCCCTAACTCATTTTATGAGGCCAGCATCATCCTGATACCAAAGCCTGGCAGAGACACAATAAAAAAATAGAATTTTAGGCCAATATCCCTGAAGAACATCAATGTGAAAATCCTCAATAAAATACTGGCAAACCGAATCCAGCAGCACATCAAAAAGGTTATCCACTACAATCAAGTTGGTTTCATCCCTGGGATGCAAGGCTGGTTCAACATACACAAATCAATAAACGTAATCCATCACATAAAGAGAACCAATGACAAAAACCACATGATTATCTCAACAGATGCAGAAAAGGCCTTCAACAAAATTCAACAGCCTTTCATTATAAAAACTCTAAATAAACCAGATATCAAAGGAACATATCTCAACATAATAAGAGCTATTTATGACAACCCACAGCCAATATCATACTGAATGGGCAAAAACTGGAAGCATTCCCTTTGAAAACAGGCACAAGACAAGGGTACCCTTTCTTACCACTCCTATTCAACATAGTATTGGAAGTTCTGGCAAGAGCAATCAGGCGAGAGAAAGCAATAAAGGGTATTCAAATAGGAAGAGAGGAAGTCAAATTGTCTCTGTTGCAGATTACATTATTGCATGTTTAGAAAACCCCATCATTGTGGCCCAAAATCTCCTTAAACTGATAAACAACTTCAGCAAAGTTTCAGAATACAAAATCAATGTGCAAAAATGACAAGCATTCCTATATACCAATAACAGACAAACAGAGAGCCAAATCATGAGTGATCTCCCATTCACAATTGCTACTAAGAGAATAAAATACCTAGAAATACAACTTACAAGAGATGTGAAGGGCCTCTTCAAGGAAAACTACAAACCACTGCTCAAGGAGGTAAGAGAGGACACAAACAAATAGAAAAACATTCCATGCTCACGGATAGGAAGAATCAATATCATGAAAATGGCCATAATGCCCAAAGTAATTTATAGATTCAATGCTATCCCCATCAAGCTACCACTGACTTTCTTCACAGAATTGGAAAAAACTATTTTAAACTTCATATGGAACCAAAAAAGAGCCCATATAGCCAAGACAATCCTGGGTAAGAAGAACAAAGCTGGAGGCATCATGCTACCTGACTTAAAACTTTACTACAAGGCTACAGTAATCAAAACAGCATGGTACTGGTACTAAAACAGATATATAGACCAATGGAAGAGAATGGAGCCCTGAGAAATAACACTACAGATCTACAACCATCTGATCTTTGACAAACCTGACACTCACAAGCAATAGGGAAAAGATTCCCTATTTAATAAATGGTGTTGGGAAAACTGGCTAGCCATATGCAGAAAACTGAAACTGGACCCCTTCCTTATATCTTATACAAAAATCAACTCAAGATGGATCAAAGACTTACACGTAAGGTCTAGGACCATAAAAATCCTAGAAGAAAACCTGGGCAATACCATTCAGGACATAGGCATGGGCAAAGACTTCATGCCTAAAATACCAGAAGCAATGGCAATAAAAGCCAAAATTGACAAATGGGGTCTAATTAAACTAAAGAGCTTCTGCACAGCAAAAGAATCTATCATCAGAGTGAACAGGCAACCTACAGAATAGGAGAAAATTTTTGCAATCTATCCATCTGACAAAGGGCTACTATCCAGAATCTACAAAGAACTTCAACAAATTTACAGGAAAAAATCAAACACCCCATCAAAAAATGGGCAAAGGATATGAACAGACGCTTCTCAAAAGAAGACATTTATGCAGCCAACAGACTTATGAAAAAATGCTCATCATCCCTTGTCATTAGAGAAATGCAAATCAAAACTGCAATGAGATACCATCTCACACCAGTTAGAATGCTGATCATTAAAAAGTCAGGCAACAACAGATGCTGGAGGGGTTGTGGAAAATTAGGAATGCTTTTACACTGTTGGGAGTGTAAATTAGTTCAACCATTGTGGAAGACAGTGTGGCGATTCCTCAAGGATCTAGAACTAGAAATACCATTTGACCTAGCAATCCCATTACTGGGCATATACCCAAAAGATTATAAATCATTCTACTATAAAGACACACACACACGTATGCTTATTGTGGCACTTCACAATAGCAAAGACTTGGAACCAACCCAAATGTCCATCAATGATAGACTGGATTAAGAAAATGTGGCACATATATACCATGAAATACTATGCAGCCATAAAAAAGGATGAGTTCATGACCTTTACAGGGACATGGATGAAGCTGGAAACCATCATTCTCAGCAAATTGTCACAAGATCAGAATACCAAACACCACATGTTCTCATAAGTGGGAGTTGAACAGTAAGAACACATGGGGACAGGGAAGGGAACATCACACACTGGGGCCTGTGGGGGATGGGGGACTAGGGGAGAGATAACAGGAGGAATACCTAATGCAGATGATGGGTTGATGTGTGCAGCAAACCACCATGGCATGTGTATACCTATGTAACAAAACTGCACATTCTGTACATGTAAACCAGAACTTAAATTATAATACAAAAAATACATTTTTTACTCTAGAGCTTAAGAGTCTTAATATAATTGATGTACATAAAATTTCTCTTGATTAAGGCAGCACTTATTTAAAGAAAAAGGTGGAATAGCTATAGTCTGTTTGCTTTTCTAGGTGCAGATATCACCTTTCCCCAGACTTAATAATTCTACCATCAGTACATGGCTAATTTATCAACCAATAACTATATTCTGAGGTATTATCTATATCATTTAGTCTTCTACATTTGAACTTACAAACTTATACTCCAACGAATTTGATTCTATGTTAATCTATGGCATAATATTATGATCATTTTTGTGCAATAAAGTCCTTCTTTTTTATGTGGGAGAAAAAATCTCCTGTCTAACACAAACAACATTATCTCTAAAAGTGTGATACATCATCATACATGCAAAACCAAGCCGAGGTAGGCTAGACTGGCAGATTAGATGGACCACTTCAATTTTCCATCAATCAAATTATAGTTTATTGTTCAGCTGAACTACCTCAGGCAACACAAATCTAAGAAACTGTCATTTTGGAAACATTACATTTTTTTCCTTGTCACATTATAACCCGAGCTATAGTCATAAAAAAGAATGTCATACCATTACTGGATCATAATATTCCTTAATTCAAGACCAGCTAATTCATACCTTTAAAGATTATAGAGTGTAGGAAATAATACCAGCCAAACATGTTGTTACTTTAATTATTTCCAAAATAATGATGATTCAAAAAATATTCAATTAAACACAGGATGGTTGCCTAAAATGCTGGTTTAATAATAAGATTAGAGACAAAATTATAATTCTTGATTCATCTAATATTTCAATTGTTTCATGCATAAAATAAAGTTTTAAAAATTTAAAGATTCCATCTTTGAAAATAAAATAATAATAACTTTCAGTTTTTAACCATTTTTACAACAGAAAAAGTGATTCATTGGTCAGATGAAAATTTTAACAAAAACAAGCAACAACAAAAATCTAACAGCCAAACATTAAAAATCTGATTACATTCTATCACCCACAAAAGTGTGTCAATACATTTTTCTGACATTTATTCTGCAAAGTTCCTCTTAGGTTGAGGAATTATCATAGATGCTGTTGCAATTTAAAAGCTTTCTCTCGGTTCATCTTAGATGTCTGAAATAAGCTGATGGCATTTCTATAGCTAGAAATATTTAGTTGAATGCATGCAACAACGATGATTGCTTTTCTTTGTAGTAGAGGTATTACAATTTGGAAAGTGAGGAGGGAAAATGACAAAATAAATTTTATTCTCAAAATACAATTTCTTCAAAATTGAATGAGATATTTGTGCAAGAATGAACCTGGTTAAAACCATGGTGGTTTCCAGTTGCTATCGACTCATATTTATACTTAAAATGTGTTCATGATTACTTGATGAAGGCATAAACATGCTCAAGAAATAACACTCATAAATAATACATGCTAAAGCCTGAAGATAATCAGACAAGTTATAAGAATATACCTCCCTCCACAAATGTATGTCATTGCTACATTTCATGAAAGGCCATTTAATTGACTACCAGATAAAGGAATAAACCTGCTAAAAGAATAGATTTACTGTGCACTGAGGCAATGCATTTAAGAGGTCTCCACTGAATAAAATCTAGTTCCATTGGCTGCGCTATGATATGTTCTTGAACGCGTTGGGACTTATTAACTGAACTTTTATGTGCCTTTTATGCATCATTTATTTTTGAAAAATCAGGAATTTTCATGATAGCAATTACTTAGGCATTAAAGTCATGCGAAATTCCTGTGGTTGGTACCACAAAATCCACCCCAAGGAAAGACCTTACCCTCTTTTTAACACCTCTGGAGTTTAGGATGGAAAAAAAGGAAGTGGAATAACACCAAAGAAGGTGTATATGGCTCAACTGAATGCTGTGGGTTTTCCTTAAAAAGGTAGCTTGAAGGCCTTACACTAACTCTTCTGTAGATTTTATTTTATTGGCATGGAAGTTAAAAAAAACCCAACAAATTCTTGAATCATTTTTTGCAAATATGATGATGATAACACCTAACACTTACTGAGAGTTTTCTATTTGCCTAAGCAAATTTGTAACATTTGTTTATTTGTACCATATTTGTGCAAATATGTCTATGCTTGGCATGACCATAAACATCTTCATTCTGTTCTATTTAGCCAAGATTTGTATTTGCCTGTTCTGCAATTCCTTCCCCACATTGGAACTACAAATCCTATTGGCAATAAAGCTTTTTGGTTCAGCTTTGCTATAAAATTCAGAGTGTTTCTCAACACTATATAATTAAATGCAAATGCTAAGCTGTAATTATATTATGGATGTGACTAAAAGAGACTGAGGGAAGGAAATTCTTGGTTAAATCTGCTTCCACCTTGTTGTTTCTAGGTTTCCTGTGGTTTCATCTCTGCACTTTCACTCTGTATTTGATCCAAAGTAACTTTTAAAGGCCTCATTAAGATTTAACTGAATGTGCAGGTTTTCAGTCTTCCCTCTGCAGGGCCCTGGACAAGAAGGATGAAATCGCATTCCTCTGTTGATGCATTGCAAAGTTCTATTCCATCCCCCGCTACTTATATTTTTTAGTTATGGACACATAAGGGGTTGAATGTACCAGCAGAGACTCTGAGATTGGAGACTCTTTGTAAAGAGCAGTGTCTGACATGGCTTACTTGCAAATAGGATTCACATCATTAGACTTAGCCTTCATTTTCCTCCTTTCACTACACCTTAGTGTCTGCTCCTCATTCTCTCCTCTTTCCTTCTTCTGTTGCCGTTTTTTCCTACAAAGACAGGAGCAATATGTTGTCAGAAATCATAGCTACCATAGGAAAAAAAGGCACGGGGCAATTGAGAATTTAAATATCAACAGTTCTGATCAGCCTGACTTTTAATCTCCTGTACTGTGATTTTAAAGCTACTACTGGACTTACGTGAAGTGTGTCATGCCAGGTTGAGCAGCTATTATTTCCCACTTGCCCAAATTTTCCCCTGAGGCTTGAAAGGACAAGACCTGGGAAACAGGCTTTCTGAAATCCCTGGGTTCTCTGGTGGCATCTGTAGGGTTGGTCTGATTTAGATATTTAACTCTTCCTAGAATGCTAGAATTCTAGAGCTGATTGGAAATCTAAATTAGCTAGTGTGAGATTCAGAGTTGAGCCCATGTCGCACAGTCTTTGAGTGATAGTGAGTGAATAAAGCCTGGTCCTCTAATACTTAGTTTAGGGCTTATTCCCATATTACGGTAGTTTCTAAATCTTGGCCTTCAGCCCAGTGCTGGTGCAGGAGAAAGCATGCATTAATCCTCAGCTAGATAGAAAAAAAGGCCACAATAAGGTGAATTTTTCATAGAGCAGACTTCATTCCATAGTAAGAATGTCCTAAACTTTGATATGGCAGTGTCTGTTTTTGGGTGAAATTGTGGTGAAAGTCATTTATATTTCTTTTGCCTTTGTTTGTTTAAAATGTCTTTTCTTGGCAAAATTAAAATATTGGCAGCCCAATGATGGAACTTATGTATTTATTTGAAATGTTGTTGCTCCATGAAATCTAAGTCTGGGAAACATTGCAGTAGGCTGGCTTCCTCCCCCTTTCGAGTCCCAGGTGGGCATTGCTGGGAGTCTCTCTTTCAGTTTTCTTCTTGGCAGAATATGTCCTATGATTCTTGGCTGGAGGCTGTGGAAACCTCTATGGATGGAAGGTTAGTGAGCCTGGGGTTCAGACTCAGCTCTCACCAATTAAGGTGCCACATTTGTCAAGCCATTAGGCTCCCTGGACTTCATTTTTTAAATTATATCAAACGAACGGTGGTCAAGTTAACCTATGAGACTCTTTTAGCTCTCTTTCTCTTGTGTGTATGTGTGTTTGTGTGTGTGTGTTTGTGTGTGTTTAGCATGTCCTGTTTTTGAGGCAGTGCTTGTGGACAAAAGTTTTATCAGTTTGGACTAAAGAAGCGTGGTGTAGACAAGTGGGGATTAGGGAGAAGTAAAAAGATAGAAGAATCAATTTTATTCCCACAAAGAAGGTGAATCCTAACTAACAACATGCAGACCTCTGAATTGTTTGCTATGTTTACTGAAGTACTCATGTCTGGTTTTGCTCCTTCCTTTACCTAAGTTTTGGTGCTCAGGTTGCTTGATATTTGAATGTATAAACTAAATCTGAACTTATGCACATGCCAAATTTGCTGGAATACATTCACTCTGTGTCTAAATTGTTGCTTTAATTGCAAGGACACTGGCATTGGGGGCTAAGAGCTGGGTTGAGAATCCAGCGTTTTTAGTTTTTAGGTTGCTCCACGTGAGCTGTCTAACTTTTAGACCTACATGGAGACACTGCCTTTCTTTGTGATGACTTTAATTATTAAATAAGGTTAAAACATAAACACGTATTGTGAACTGTAAAGAGCTATATATCCCAGTGGAGTGGGGGCAAAAAAAGAAACAAAGCAAAACCAAAAAAAAAACTATGTACATGTCAGGCATTTATTACTGTTTGTGATCTATATTTTATTTTACACATGATACACGTGATGGATTTATATTATATACAGAAGTATCTTTCTCTATTTCACAATTTTATTAATGACTGCATAGTCCTAGGATCATCCTTCTTTCCTTCTTTCTCTTCTTTCCTTCTTCCTTCCTTTTAAAAATTTCTTTCTTTCTCCTTACTATGCAGACCCTATAAAATGTTGTCTATTTTTCATCTTTTGACTTTCTCACCTAGACTCAGGAGTCACTAAATACCCCTAGCTCATTTAAGCTTTTATGAGTCACCTTGTTGTCTGCAACATAATCTCTAAGTCTCTTAGTAAGGCACATCAAGCCTTGTATAAGTTTACTCCAAAATATCTATCCATGCCTCTTCCTTGCCCTGTATTCTCTGACACACTTTCGAAAGTCTGCCTCTTTGAACACTTCGTTATAGGCTGAAATTCCTACCCTCTCACTTCATCTGACAAAGTCTTACTCATCCTACTCAAATCTGCTTTTCAGCTCTCCTAAGCTGTGTTAGTCTCTCATCTGTGAACCCCGTGCACTCGCCCCCCACCAACATTGCTATGTGGTGACACATGTTATACTGTAAATTTCTATGGTATCATTTATCAGAAGCTAGAAATCGTCTTATTAGACTTTTTGTCTCTCATTGCCTATTAAAATACCTGGCAGACAGCAGATACTTAGTAAATGTTTATGGGCAAATACATACAACATCAGTCATGTTGTATGTTTTGATATTGTTGATATTTTGTCAGTGCTGGTCTGGTAAAATTCAATTAAGATCAGGGTTTTGCTTATTATTATTGTTATTGTTGTTATTATTTTCCTTGTTTTTGTTTTTTACTCCCAAGCAACAAAATTGCTAAATTTTGAGAAATCATTTACAGTATAGTATATTTGATCTTATTTTTACTATTAAAACAGTGAAGTATGAGACATTGTTTAAAGTTCTCTAAATTATTCAACTGAACCAACTTGGCAACAATCCAACTGATGGCACAGTGAGCAATTTTCAACAGTAGATTTAGATTTCCATAGTAAAGGTGATCTTAACATCTCTTAAGGCTTCCCCTTTATTTTTAGCTGGAGTGTAATTAAATACATTATCTTACTTTTTATATGAACATTTCCTAGAAATTTCATGAAAAAGTAAAAAGAGGAGGCTAGAAAAAATTTTGCTTAATTCCCCCTGAAGATTGGCACAAGACAAGGATGCCCTCTTTCACCACTCCTATTCAACATGCTATTGGAAGTTCTGGCCAGGACAATCAGGGAAGAGAAAGAAATAAAGTGTATTCAAATAGGAACTGAGGAAGTCAAACTGTCTCTGTTTGCAGATGACATGATCCTATATCTAGAAAACCCCATTATCTCGCCCAAAAACTTCTTAAGCCGATAAACAACCTCAGCAAAGTCTCAGAATACAAAATCCATGTGCAATAATCACAAGCATTCCTATATATTAAAATAGACAAGCAGAGAGCCAAATCATGAATGAATTTCCATTCACAATTGCTACAAAGAGAATAAAATACCTGGGAATACAGGTAACAGGGGAAGTGAAGGACCTCTTCATGGAGAACTATGAACCACTGCTCATGGAAATAAGAGAGATAACAAACAAATGGAAAACATTTCATGCTTATGGATAGGGAGAATCAACATTGTGAAAACGGCCAGACTGCCCAAAATAATTTATAGATTCAAAGCTATTCCCATTAAACTATCATTGACATTCTTCATAGAGTTAGAAAAAAACTATGTTAAAATTCATATGGAACCAAAAAGGAGCTTGTAAAGCCAAGACGATTCTAAACAAAAAGAACAAAGCTGGAGGCATCATGCTACCTGACTTCAAACTTTATCACAAGGCTAGGGTAACCAAAATAGCATGGTATTGGTACAAAAACAGACACATAAACCAATGGAACAGAATAGAGATCTCAGAAATAAGACCACACATCTACAAGCACATGATCTTTGATAAACCTGGCAAAAACAAGCAATGGGGAAAGGATTCCCTATTTAATAAATTGTGCAGGGAAAACTGGCTAGCCATATCCAGAAAATTGAAAATGGACCCCTTCCTTACACCTTATACAAAAATTAACTCAAGATGGATTAAACACTTAAATGTAAAACCTAAAACCTAAAATACTTAAATGTAAAATCTAGGCAATATCATTCAGGACATAGGCATGGGCAAAGACTTCATGACTAAAACACCAAAAGCAATTGCAACAAAAGCCAAAATTGACAAATGAGATCTAATTAAACTAAAGATCTTCTGCACAGCAAAAGAAACTATCATCAGAGTGAACAGGCAACCTATAGAATGGGAGAAAATTTTTGCAATCTATCCATCTGACGAAGGTCTAATATCCAGAATCTACAAGGAACTTTAACAAATGTACAAGAAAAAAACAAACAGCCCCATTAAAAAGTGGGTGAATGCTATGAACAGACCCTTCTCAAAGAAGACATACATGTGACCAACAAACATGAAAAAGAGCTCAACATCACTGATCATTGGAGAAATGCAAATCAAAACCACAATGAGATATCATCTCATACTAGTCAGAATGAGGATTATTAAAAAGTCAAGAAACAATGGATGCTGACGAGGCTGTGGAGAAATAGGAATGCTTTTACACTCTTGGTGGGAATGTAAATTAGTTCAACCATTGTGGAAGACAGTGTGGCAATTCCTCAAAGACCTAGAACCACAATTACCATTTGATCCAGCAATCCCATTACTGGGCATTTACCCAAAGGAATAGAAATTATTCTGTTATAAAGATACATTCACACATACGTTCATTGCAAGATTATTCACAATAGGAAGCACATGGAATCAACCTAAATGCACATCTATGATAGACTGCATAAAGAAAATGTGGTCCATGTACACCATGGAATACTATGCAGCCATAAAAAATGAGATCATGTCCTTTGCAGGGACGTGGATGGAACTGGAAACCATTATCCTCAGCAAACTAACACAGGAACAGAAAACCAAGCACTGCATGTTCTCACTTATAAGTGGGAGCTGAATAATGAGAACACATGGATGTGGAGATGGGAACAGCACATGCTGGGGCCAGTCGGGAGAGGGGTTCTTGTGGAAGGGAAAGCATCAGGGTAAATAGCTAATGCATGTGGAGCTTAATATGTAGGGGATGGGTTAAGTGCAGCAAACCACCATGACACGTTTACCTACGTAACAAACCTGTACATCCTGCACATCTATCCCGGAACTTAAAATAAAATAAAAAATTTTTTAAAAGTTGCTTAAAAATCCAGGGATTTGGACCTACAGATTTTTAAAGAATAATCATACTTTTTGAAATTGATAGTCACAATTAATTTTAGAAAAAGAATCTTGCCCACCCACCCACAGGCTTTAGTCACGTAAATGAACTCGGTTGTAAAGTAATTAAGAAGTGAAACAGAGAATGACAATATCAAAGTTAGTAACAACAATATAATCGTATCACATAATAATTCATAGCATTCCCATGTACAGCTATAATTTTAAGCTTGTCATTTTGTGAAATGGATTTGGAATGTATTTGGATAATGATTTCCACACATTCAAATATTTGTTGCAGCTCAATTTCCTCTTAAATCATCAACTGTTCAAAGCTAATAGTTGCAATGAAAGTTGAAGGCCAAGTCAGAAAGAAAATTATATCTTTGACCTAATTTTGTCTTTTAGATTTTTTAACTGGGTTGACTTCTGGCTGCCATACAGATGGTTGTGTGTATGTGTGTGCATGCACAGATTGGGGCAGGGAGGGGACAGTGATTAAAGATTTCTGATCTGAGTCTCTCTAACAGTTTCCAAATCTTAAAATAAATGTCATTGACATAGTTGTTTATCCAACATTTCCTAACGGCTTCAAATACTTCATGGAATGTATGTGAATAAACAAACAGAAAAACCAAATATTTTATTTCATTATTTGTTTATTATTTTATATGGGAATACCTTTGTCATAGTTCAGATTCCCTGGGAAACAGACTGAGAAATGCATGCAGGATGTTTTTTGGAAAGTGATCTGGGGAACAATTCCTGTGAGGAATTAGGAAGCAGGGTGTGGAGGGAGAAGGTGAATTGTAATGCATTTGCCACAGGGGCCATATTAAATCCCAGGAAGAGCTCTAAGGTGGGGATTGTTCCTCCCAGATGTCTGAAATAAGCAACCTGAGCCAGAATTTTTCCTTCTCCATCATCTGGTCATTAGTTATGAGCTTTTGCACTTTCTCCACAGCAAACTTAATAAGTGAATTATGGCTGATTTCTACTATTGTTCGAACTCCAAAATATTCACTTTATCCTATTTCTCCATTATATGGTAAAGATCTTAAAGGCTGGGTTGGGCCTATTTTGTTTGTTTTGAGACAGCATCTCACTCTGTCACCCAGGATGGAGTGCAGTGGCATGAACATGGCTCACTGTGCAGCCTCTATCTCCAGCAATCCTCCCACCTCAGCCACCCATGTAGGTGGAAGCACAAGGTGCACTCACCACGCCCAGCTAATTTAAAAATCTTTTTTTTTTTTTTGTAGAAACAGTGTCTCACGATGTCTCATGTTTGTCATGACATGTCAATATGGTATTGATTCAGATAATAAACAGGAAGAGATAGTTTGACTTTATTTGTGATACTCAAAAATGTATAACATAGAACTAGGCAAAATGGCTTTCCAAATAAAAACCCAAACTAATTGATTAATTACTGAAAACACTACTTTTAACCTATTACACATAATAAACATGTAAATTTCAAAATATTATAATTGTCCTAAAATATTTTTAAATAAAATAGCTAGGTAAATCACAGGAGTAGAGAACTTTGCTCAATGTAAATTTCATTTATTTTCCCCAAAGTTTGTATTGTTTTCCTCTAGAACTTTAAAAGGAAAAGCTAATGATAATTTGCAATGTCTTAAGTCTTTAAATACAGTGAAAACAAGCTAGTTGTGCATTTGAGTATTTGCCTCTATTACAGTCCCATTTTACCTTTTAAAATTGAGTTGGATTATAGAAAAATAAATAGGAGAGAAAACCTGGAATTGAATTCCATAATCACAGGAAACATGTGGATTCACTTAGGGCTACAGGTGCTTCTTGGGTAAAGGAGGGTACAGCCTGTTTCTATCTGAATTGGTCCCTATTTGGGTCCAGAGGCATCCCGAATGTCAAGAAGACCGAGGTGGTGCCTAGGAATTGGAGATTGGATGGTGAGGGGTGTCAAAAATTTAATTTGCTATAATATTTTTGAGCTGTAAATCCACCAAGAACTTTCTCTGACAGCTTTTATGCTGAAAACTTCCATGGATGTTTCATTTTGAGAGACAGTGTAGTGTAGTTAAGAGCATGGATTCTAGAGTTGGTCTGCTTGTGTTTAATTTCAAGATCCACTATTTATTTGCTGCGTGTCCTTGCTCAACTTACTTACCTACTCTCTCTGTTCTTCTATTTCCTCATGTTCAGATGGCGGTAATATTATCTACCTCATAGTTGAGGTATTAAATTAGTTGATACAGGCAGGACACTTATGACAGTACATGGCATATAGCAAATATTTACATAGCACCTACTAGTCTTATTTACCAGGCTTTAGCTTAAATTAATACCAGTCATATTTATGAAATACCAGTCCCCTTCCTTGATTAAAACCAGCTCCCCATACACCTAGTTAACAACCCAAAGTCTGTATCTACCACTAAACATGGCAACTTACTCATTTACCAACTTAGGTTCACATTTAGTGGAAAGAAAATAAGTGATAAGGTAAAGTTTAGGAAGAATTGACCCACTTATGCCTAGGGTTCCATAATTGGAGCGCTAAGCGTGTGAGAGTTTTTATATCCTGCTGCTCAAGGTTATCACCAAAGTCTGATTTTTTCACTCATGTAAAAGTTCAAAAAATGGCAACCTCTGGCATAAATGGGTTAATAATAGCCAGGGACAAAGTCGATGGACGCAGATGCAGGAGATCAAGTGCTATTTTTGGCACAAAGTTACTCACTGTCTCCGGGTGATACTCGGTTGAGATTACCTGGTCACTGAAATCTCAGACTGACTTTCCAGCTGGATTTTATATAGTATGAGAGAATAATTTTTATGAAACAGGGAAAAGGTAATTCATAGCAAGTGTGATGTGGCTATTTATACATATGTATATGTATATGCTCCCACACATATTTATAAACTAATTTGTACTAGATAAAATTAATGCATAATTGTCTCTTTTTTTTAGGTGACAAAATGGTGAAGCAAAAGTTTAAATATACCATGCTAAACTTACAAAATAGAAAGTACAAGAATTTTCCCACGTATTTTTCTCTACAAAATTTTTGAAAATTTACTAAACATATTGTTAACCTGGCTCATATAAGTTTAGATTTTCATATAAATAGAAGACATAATTACTCTAGAAATGCATGTGCCCATAATTGCATTTTAAAACTTTTGCTTTTATAATTGCTGCTTCTGAGCATTTCTCACATGCACGCACGCATGCACACACACACACACACACACACAAAAATTGTTACTTAGATTAGCCAAACATCATATGATCTACCACTTTTCTTAAATCCAGTGACCATTTTTTAGGCTCTTCGGACATGACTCTGTCAGGCTTTTGCAACAGAGAGACTTTTAGTTTATTTATTTTGTGATTACAATAACATGTCCAGAGTCAGGAGTAGGTCTACGTGGTAAGTGCATCTGGGTTTTTTGTACTCTGGACTGGTGATTCTCTGAGCAGGGATTCACTCTGTGCATTTGAAATACAAAAATGCAGTAGAAATGGAAAAAGAATGTTTGTGTGTTCTTTTGGCCTCAAAACATTCACAGTCCATCGTGCCACTCAGGCAGTTATTTGGGATAACAGAACTTATTTATTTTTCTTTTATTTTTTGTGTATGTAATAACTACATTTCTATGACAGATTTTACTTAATATCTATTGTTAATACATTATTTTAGTTATCTATCAAATAGTGAAGAAAATGCAACAGAATGAATACTTTTTCCTCTTTAAAAATGGGTGATTTAAGGCATGAGAGTCAAAGGATAATATAAATTAATTTATAAATTAGAGTCTGGGTTCCACATGTTTCTTGGCTAAACAACTTGGAACAAGACTTGATCTTTTAAGTGTTTCTTTTAAGTGATCTTTTAAGTGTATGTAACCTTCTTCATGTAAGGTGTTTTGCTTTTGACTATGAGCCCCAGCTTTATTTTATTTAATAAGGATATATTTCCTCTACTAAAGGAAGATTTGCAAAAAAAAAATCACTAAGTTACCAAAATAAATATTAAAATTGTTATTTTCTTCTTATTTCTTTTTTTTTTTAACTTTTTTTTTTTATTATACTTTAGGTTTTAGGGTACATGTGCACAATGTGCAGGTTTGTTACATATGTATCCATGTGCCATGTTGATTTCCTGCACCCATTAACTCGTCATTTAGCATTAGGTATATCTCCTAATGCTGTCCCTCCCCCCTCCCCCCACCCCACAACAGTCCCCAGAGTGTGATGTTCCCCTTCCTGTGTCCATGAGTTCTCATTGTTCAATTCCCACCTATGAGTGAGAACATGCGGTGTTTGGTTTTTTGTCCTTGTGATAGTTTACTGAGAATGATGTTTTCCAATTTCATCCATGTCCCTACAAAGGACACGAACTCATCATTTTTTATGGCTGCATAGTATTCCATGGTGTATATGTGCCACATTTTCTTAATCCAGTCTATCGTTGTTGGACATTTGGGTTGGTTCCAACTCTTTGCTATTGTGAATAGTGCCGCAATAAACATACGTGTGCATGTGTCTTTATAGCAACATGATTTATAGTCCTTTGGGTATATACCCAGTAATGGGATGGCTGGGTCAAATGGTATTTCTAGTTCTAGATCCCTGAGGAATCGCCACACGGACTTCCACAATGGTTGAACTAGTTGACAGTCCCACCAACAGTGTAAAAGTGTTCCTATTTCTCCACATCCTCTCCAGCACCTGTTGTTTCCTGATTTTTTAATGATGGCCATTCTAACTGGTGTGAGATGGTATCTCACTGTGGTTTTGATTTGCATTTCTCTGATGGCCAGTGATGATGCTACAGTAACCAAAACAGCATGGTACTGGTACCACAACAGAGACATAGATCAATGGAACAGAACAGAGCCCTCAGAAATGATGCCGCATATCTACAACTATCTGATCTTTGACAAACCTGACAAAAACAAGAAATGGGGAAAGGATTCCCTATTTAATAAATGGTGCTGGGAAAACTGGCTAGCCATATGTAGAAAGCTGAAACTGGATCCCTTCCTTACACCTTATACAAAAATTAATTCAAGATGGATTAAAGACTTAAATGTTAGACCTAAAACCATTAAAATCCTACAAGAAAACCTAGGCAATACCATTCAGAACATAGGCGTGGGCAAGGACTTCATGTCTAAAACATTTTCTTCTTATTTCTAAAACTGTTACTAGTTTTTTCTGCCATGTATGGATTCTTTATGAAGAAAATAAAAAAGTTTTCATGTATCTATTAGTGTTACCAAATAACCTTTATAGAAGTTATTGGACTAACTTTATAATTTGTAGACCAAAAAAATAGAATTTTCTGACATTGATATAAAATACATAGTCTTCTAATTCCCAGGCTAGCTATTTGAGACTGAGCAGGGGACATAAGGAGCCAGAGCAATAGATACTCTATTTGTTGTGAATTAGTCAGAAAAGGCGGAGCAGAAAAGTCTGGTTTCCATAGCTCATGAATTCTGGATATTTTATGTACCTAAAATCATTCCATTGTTAAGTTATCTTGACTTTAGGAAACTGATTTTTATTAATAACTCCAGCAATGATGTGCATCTATATGTGATGAAATAACCTTAAAGAAGTTAAGATGAGTAGTTTTAGTAACCACACATTTTCTATGGTTTTCTCATGTTTTCTGAACTAGTTTAGAAATGTATATAAATTAAAATTGAATTATCTTGGATAATGTTTTTATCTTTGTCATATAAGAAATAGTACAAGAGAGATCTTTACTCACAGTTTTTCAATCCTCGTGGCTCTGGTAATGCACCAGAGAGAAATAAAACTATAAAAATGTCAAAACAACTTTTGGGACTTTAACAACATGTGTGAAAGAATTATTCAAAAAAAAAAATCTGAGCTTTTCAGTGGTTTAGTTTAACTAATTCAATCTATACTGAGTTAAAATTTAAAACTAAAGCTGGCATATTATAACAGGGCAGATAGAAAATCAAGAATTGAAAGACCTGCTAAAAATATTTAAGCAAATTACAACTTAGAAACAACTTGAAGACTTTTTTCCACGTGACTTTTCACTAGACTCTAAATTTTGATGCAGTCCAATTTATAATAGCCTTTCAATAAAGCTAAGTGCCAATGCAACATATAAATATACATGCAACAAAATAATATTGCTTTGGGCAGTGAACAACAACAAATAATCATTTATTTTTATAAAGGACGAGACCTATGCTTGTGACTATTACAACCCACTGAATGCTTATTATGCTGGGTCTCATTGTAATAAGAAACCGCCCCCCAACCAATCCCATATTTTTAGCTCTATCTACTGACACTGTGTTACTTCATTACTCAGTTGGTTGTTTACAATATGTTTCAAGGAAATAAAGAATCAAAAATATAAAAAAGATCCATCATAGCATATAGCCTGGATATAGTGGGAAGTGAGGATAGTAGGGAATGGATACATAGAATGAATATAGAAGAGTGCATGGCAAGAAGTAATAAAAAGACAAAAACAGGTTCAGTGACATAATGACGTTATGATGCAAGCTGGAGGTATCAGAGGTTGTGTTCAGAAATGGGAAATTTGAATTGAAAGTATCAGAGGTAGTGTGTGGTCCTAATGTAACCACAGCACTGAATGAATGTATCACTGCGCAAGGCTCATGAAATTTAGATGTTACTGTGATTTATGGATAACTCACAAATATGATGATTTCACCAAAAGGATGGTGAGGTTTAGAAAAGACCAGAAAACTTGACCTGTCTCCAACAATCTTAAAAAGTGAGAAGGATGTCAGTCTATGAGAGTTTTCAGGTAATATAGCTTACTGCCATAAAGTAGAATGATAATTGACTTTAAAGTTCTTAGGCCTGAACCACCTTCCCAAGTTAGAACACAGACTGAATACGTAAGAAAATCACAGCCCTGAAACTTGGTTGTTTATCAGGATGTCTCAGCTCTGCTAAAGTCGAGGTACAAAACGTGTAAGAGGTATGCCGCGGGTTTCCCACTCCAGGAAGTCTACACCCTGAGTATACCCAGTTAATTCATGACTGCTCTTCCTTCAGATGAAGGGACCATCCTGTTCATCCTGGTCCCCTCTGTCTCCAGAGAAGAAAACCTTCTGCCTTATATGTCAGTGTGGGTCCTCCAAGATGCACACAGATATCAAGACAAACTTCGTTATAAAAGAGATTTATCGGTAGAAGTCACTGTGAAGACTAAAAGGGAGTGGGAAGAGGAAAGAGAAGGCAGAGAGAGCTCTTAGACCTCAATGCATGTCTAATACCTTTGATAGGAGAGGGAAAGAAGCAGGATTAGGTAGAAAGAGCCTGGGTCTATAGTGAGGTTCAGAAAAGCTTGGCCAGGCTGTGGGGATGCCCCACGGCAAAGTTTCCCCTTTGAGGAGTTCTGCCTTGGGCAGACCTGCCATGCTGTGGGACCTCCGCTTGCTGTGCTCAGTTATGACTGGGAGCAGGCTATGGAGCACAGCCTCAGCGTTAAAGCTACAGGTGATCAGAAGGGGCAGCAGCTGGAGGTCGTCAGTTGAGTCTGCAGGTGCAGCATGTTCCCTTCAAGGCAGATCAGAATGGTGAACCTCAAAGGCCATCACACTTTTAGGAATTCAGCTGCCTACAAAGACCACATGCATGGGCACACCCTAGATGATCCCTGAGCAAACCGCTTGCTGTGCTCAGAGTCTGAGGAATGCAGTTGAAGATCATGTCTATAGTCACCTTTAACTATGGAATTTTGGTTCAGTGATCTATTCAAAAGATACTTATTGAGCATCTACTGTGTCCTTGGTAGTGAGGATGCAGCAGTGAAAAACAAATCAGAGAACACAACAAAAGGACAGTAAATTTAATATCTCTACTCTTATTCCATCTTTCATCTCGTTGTACAGTTTCAACTCTTTAAATTTTAAAAATACATGATTTTTACTTTTACTGTTTTTACTTTTTAATCTGTATTTATTTGGATTTAGCTTTGGTTTTTGCTCAGTATAGCATTATACATCCCATCCCTTCTGTTTTTTTCTCTTTAAATTAATGATGTACATATGTTAGTAATTTTAGTGATAGTATGGGTAGAAAATTGTTCCCTTTGTATGAAAATGTTTTTAACTTTGAATGGTAGTCTATCTGGGTATAAAGTTATTATTTGATAGACATTTGCTTTTGAGAATTTAGAATTATTATGTCTTTTTACTTTTTATTGTCCTTCCTTTTTTTGAGACAGGGTCTTGCTGTGTTGCCCAGGTTGGTCTCAAAACCCTGGGCTGAAAGTATCCTCCCATCCAGCTTCCTGAGTATCTGGCATTACACAGTAAAATTGTTTTTCTGTTATTGCTTCTGCTATTGATGATGAGTATCTTTGTTTTGTTCAGTTTCGCTAGATATATCTGAATGTAGATTTGTTTTTGCTAATATAACACATAGATTGGTATGATTCTGTGTGGAAATCTAAAGTTTTGTGTCTTTGAATATTTCCTCTCCTTTTATTTTATTTTATTTTATTTTATTTTATTTTATTATTTTATTTTTTGAGACAGTGTCACTCTGTTATCCAGCTGGAGTGCTGTGGTATAATATCAGCTCACTGAAACCTCTGCCTCCCAAGTTCAAGTGATTCTTGTGCCTCAGCCTCTCAAGTAGCTGGGATTACAGGGGTGTGCCACCACACCTGGCTAATTTTTTGTATTTCTAGTAGATATGGGTTTTCGCCATGTTGTCCAGGCTGGTCTTGAATACCTGGCCTCAAGTGATCCACCCGCCTTGACCTCCCGAAGTGCTGAGATAACAGGCGTGAGCCACTGCACTTGGCCTCCTCTCACATCTTTTATAATTTCTTCTTTTCAGCCGTCTATTAAATATATATTGGGTTTGCTTATTCTGTCCTTCACAACCTCAAATTTTCTCAAATTTTTCTTATCTCATTCTAGGTAAATTTCACAGATAAACCTTCCAGCACAAATTAACTTTTTAGCTGTATTTAATATGGTGTTTAAATCATTCATCGAATTTTAAATTTCAGTATTTTTTTTTTCTAGAAGTTCTATTCTTCACAGTGAACTGTTATTTTATTAAGGTTTCTATTTCATTTTTATTTCTTTCATTAATATTTGTATAGTATCATCTTTCAAATTATTTGTCTCAAGTTATTATAAGTCTATTTTATTGTATAGCTTGTGATTCTTTTTATTATGAATTCATTTTCTATTAGAGTTGATTCATTCACCCTTCCCACCCTAAGTCCCTTGGAATAAGACGTGGATGGTTAATGTTAAAGTCCTGAATGAATAAAAGCTTTCATATTTTGATGGCAGTTTTATCTTAATTTCTCAGTCTGAGATAACCGTATTTTGAGCAACAGAAATTCAAACTCCACATACTTGTATGGTATAGGCTTTGCATTTTAATTTATTTTCAACTGACTTTATTTTTTTCTTCCATACAGAGTCCCAGGCAGAGATAGATCTCCATCTACTTCCCTGAGCTGTTAGTTTTCTAGAGTGATAATGGATCTGGACTACAAGGGTTCCAGCTTTATGCTCCCTGCCTCACCCCAGACTCAAGATGTATTTTTTCTCTTTTATCCCTACATGACCTTTAAAATAACAATCACTATGTGTTAGGGCCTAAATCTTATAGGATCTTCCTTGACCCCAAGGATAGGAGCTCGGTTACTTACTACTCTGGCTGTGAGTTTCTTATTTTTATTTCCTAGCACTGATTTTTTTCTTTTTAGCTTGCTTAATTTTTTTTATTAATTGTATCTTTATATTTTGTGCTTACATTGGAGGTGGAGCTGCTCAGTCATCTTTGATGTGGCACTAATGCTCCTATTTTAATTCATGACCTCTGCTAATGACATGGCAACCTTTTAAAATTGTTATTTTCAAAGCTTATGTGCTCTAAATTTTAGGGCCCCAGGATAAACTTCTGATTTTCCACAGACTAGTTGCAATTCTGTTTCTTGCACATTGAGAGAACTCCCAAAGGAATTATCTTAAAAATCAACATGCAGCTCCAGAAGTGCGAGAATTCTACATGATGTGAGGGAAATGTGTTCATTGGGGACACTGGTTGAAATCTATTGTGACTTTAGATTCTATCCTACCTCAAAGATTTCAAAATATGAAAAAAATGTAGGAAAACATTATCAAATGCCTATGTGGTAGAATTAAAGCAGTTTAGCAGCTCAATTTTAGTATCAGGGCATAAAAATGGCTTAATATCTAACATGAGTTGCCAGTTAGCACGGAAGTTAGGGGCACGAGGTCTGAAGGACCTTTCCTGTGTTAATTCCAGCTCCTTCATATGGCAGTTGTGTGACTTTGGATGTGTTGTTTAACTTCTCTATATTTCAGTTTTCTCATTATGAACATTTGAATAATAATGGTGTATTAGTCTGTTCTCACACTGCTATAAAGACATACCTGAGATTGGGTAACAAAGAAAAGAGTTTTAATGGGCTCATCTTTCTGTGGGCTCTACAGGATTCTGCTTCTGGGGACATCTCAGGAAACTTACAATCATGACAGAAAGTGGAGGGGAAGCAAGCACATCTTCACATGGCTGGCTGGAGAAAGAGAGAGTGAAGGGGAAAATGCTACACCCTTTCAAACAACCAGATCTGGTGAGAACTGATTCATTATGATGAAAACAGCAATGGGGGGACGTCCACCCCCATGATGCAATCACCTCCCACCTGGTCCCTCCCCTGAAACTGGGGATTACAATCAACATGAGACTTGGGTGGGGACACAGAGATAAACCATATTAAATGGCAAGTTTCTCAGAGAGTTGTTACATTGAATTTTTTTTTTTTTTTTTTTTTTTTTTTTTTTTTTTTTTTGAGACGGGGTCTCGCTCTTTCGCCCAGCCTGGAGTTCAGTGGCGCAATCTCGGCTCACTGCAAGCTCCGCCTCCCGGGTTCACGCCATTCTCCTACCTCAGCCCCCCGAGTAGCTGGGACTACAGGCGCCCGCCACTGCACCTGGCTAATTTTTTGTATTTTTAGTAGAGATGGGGTTTCACCGTGTTAACCAGGATGGTCTCGATCTCCTGACCTCGTGATCCGCCTGCCTCGGCCTCCCAAAGTGCTGGGATTACAGGCGTGAGCCACTGCGCCCGACCGTTACATTGAATTAATATAGCTAAAGTTATTTGAGCAATCCTTTGCACATAGTAATTAACTTTCAGGTGTTAGCTATTCTTATTACAACTTCTATGGATACTGTTAACTTAGTGATTTCCCAAATTGGTATTCCATGGAAGAATACTTTTAAAAATCAAAGAAGGGTCTGGCATAAAGTGTCCAATGTTTTAGTGTTAGTTAAAAAATAATTACTACCATCTGTTACCCAGTATATGAGAGAAATACTTTAAGATATAAAAGTGAGAAAAAAACTTTATAAAGTTTCATTAAAAAAAACTAATTACTAGCATCTATTATTTAACTGTTTATGGAAGAGTGAACACTTCATCATGAAGCAGCACCAGACTAGGATTTGAGCATCATTGTTTTAAACGTAACTGACTGAAAGGTAAGACGAATTGCGCACCATGAGTGTTTTACAATAGCTTCAGTGTAACAGGGAAATAGCTCCTTGTAGTTAGAAATAGCAATCAAAATGTCCTTGCTAAAAGAAGGGACTAAATTAATTTGCAAGAATCACTTAATAAGGACTACTTAAAAGAGAAACAAGTTGTCCAAATATAGGAAATGACTATGTATAGGTCTAAAAGTTAATTAATATGCTATTTTGTAAAACATTATACTGGGAAGACTCAAAAGTCGTTGAACATGAAGAAGTAAATCATTCATCACCGACCTAATTCACTAGAATATAATGCCCCCTCTGCACTCCACAGCCTAAAGAACAATTGAATGACTTGGAGGCTAGTAAAAGCAATGCAAAAATTATTAAGGAATTAGAAAATAAAATAGAAATATTAAGTAAAGCACATGGAATTTAATTTTTACTTTAGCCTGGAAATAATATGGTTGAAGATCAATATAATGACTATTTTAAACTATAAATAGGTATTATTATATGTTGAGTTGAGGTAGCAATTTCTTTAAAGATTCAAAGTTGATTGGAATTTAACCTTCAGAGGAACTAAACTATCCATTACCATTCACGTACACATCTATCAGATTCTGTTGGTTATAACCTCTGTGAAGATACTAGGCCAGGCTGCTGGAACACATGTAGCAATTAAAGATTTGGGTGAAATGATTGCTTCCTACTTTCATGGTGCTTCTATTTATCCATTAGGGACACTGACATGTGCACACATTGTAGTAATGGAATACATTGTAAAACAAGCACTCTGCAAATGAGATCACAGAAGGAAAAGAACCTTTCAACTGAAGCAGTTAGAGTAAGATGACTCTTGACATTTCAGATCCATGAACCCCTTTAACATGGGTAGAAAGGTAGAAAAGTCAGCGCTGAATGAGTATTCAGCAGGTAAGGCATGTTTGCTAAACCATAGGAAGAATTAATTTGTTGGTAACACAGTGGGATAATAAGAAAATATGGGAATATAAATTTGAAAAGATAGATTGTAGCCAGATTACATGTTGCATAAACTTTTAATGCCTTAAACCTGGGAGAATCTTTTATTATTATTTTTGTCTAACTTCAAAAACATCATTTAGGCCAGGCGCAGTGGCTCACGCTTGTAATCCCAGCACTTTGGGAGGCCGAGGCAGGCGAATCATGAGGTCAGGAGATCGAGACCACGGTGAAACCCCGTCTCTACTAAAAATATAAAAAATTAGCCGGGCGTGGTGGCGGGCGCCTGTAGTCCCAGCTACTCGGAGAGGCTGAGGCAGGAGAATGGCGTGAACCCGGGAGGCGGAGCTTGCAGTGAGCCGAGATTGCGCCACTGAACTCCAGCCTGGGCGACAGAGCTAGACTGTCTTAAAAAAAAAAAAAAAAATCATTTAAAAACTCCAAATAAAATAGCATACTGTATTTTATCTAAACAATAATAGAAAATGGACTACCTGAAAACATCTTAATATTTGACATTGAATATATGTAGTCATTATAATGATATATAATGGCTATATATTCAATGTATGCATTCAATGTATATTAAATATATACTGCCTTTATATATAAATATATATTCTATATATGTATTCAATACATATTCAATTATATATTCAATGTATTCTACGTATGTTTGACATTGAATATATATATTGCCATTTTATAGATATATGTATAGCCGTTTTATATAAAATGGCAAATAATGGTCAAATAAATGGCATATATATATATATATATATATATATATATATATATATAAAATGGCAAATAATGACCAAATAAATGGCCATTTTATATATATACACAATGGCAAATGACATATATGTATGCCATTCATATATATATATAATGGCAAATATATATATTATATTACATTATATGTAATTTTGTAAATAATGGCTATATATATTCAATGCAAACATTAAAATTTATATATATAGTTTTATGTGTGTGTGTATATATATATATATGTGTATAAAATGGCCTCTATAATCTTAAGAATTGAGAACATTTTTCACTTTCCAGCAATTAGCACTGACTGAGTTAGAAAATAAAAATACTATATTTTATCTGGCAATCCTTTTAACAATATACTTTGACTCTGCTCTGCATTTATAGCTCTGTTTTAAATTAATGCATTCGCGGATCGAAATTTTTAAAAATAGCTTTTCTTTGGTTTTACAAGATATAAGCAATTCATGACAAATTGATCTTTTGTCAACTTTTGTTTTGTTTTTGGGTGGAGAGTATATCAAGGATTTGCCTTATAAATACATAAATCCTCTCTATTTTACATCAAAACATTTCCTCTTCTCTATCTTAAAATTAGTGTACTCATGTTTAAAAAGCAGCAAACTATGCAAAAGCATATGCGGTGAAAATTAAACTCTTTCCCACAGAGACAACTGTTTTTATTAGTTTGTGATCCTTGCATCATTATTTGCATATTCCATTAAATGCATGTACAGTAATTCCCCTTTATTCATGGTTTTGCTTTCTGTGGTTTCAATTCAAGGTCCAAAAATATTACAACATTTTGAGAGAAACTAAGAAAGAACATATTCACACGACTATTTTTTACAGTATATATTTATAATTTTTCTATTTTATGATTGTTGTTAATCTTTTACTGTACCTAATTTATAAATTAAACTTTATCATAGGTATGTAGGTATAGGAAAAAACACATAGGATATACAGGGGTCAGTGTTATCCAAGGTTTCAGTCATCCACTGGGGTATCTTAGAAAGTACCCCTGGAAGATAGGGCGTACTCTCACACACACAGACACATATACATATATACATATATGTACACATATATGTATTTTTTTTTGAGATGGAGTCTCACTCAGTTGCCTAGGCTGGAGTACAGTGTCATGATCTCAGCTCACTGCAAACTCCGCCTCCCGGGTTCGAGTGATTCTCCTGCCTCAGCCTCCCAAGTAGCTGAGATGATTGGTGTGAGCCACTGCACCCGGCTAATTTTTTGTATTTTTAGTAGAGAAGTTTCGCCATGTTGACCACGCTGGTCTTGAACTCCTGATCTGAGATGATTCGCATGCCTCAACCTCCCAAAGTGTTGGGATTACAGGCGTGAGCCATCACACCCAGCCTTACTGTACATATCTTTGCATACATAGGAGCATATTATTTACATTCTTCTGCACCTTGCTTTTTTATTTAACATATCTTGGAAATTATTCCATATAAATGCATTAAAGCACTACATTATTATTTTAATTGCTACATCGTATTTTATTGTTTTGATGTACCTTAACTTATTTGAACAGTCACCTAATGAGAATCACACAATGGCCTCTCCCCAGTGTTTGTTTTGGGCATGCAATTGAATTAATGGCTATAAAACTTTTGTTTGCTATCTTCAGTTAATATTTTTATAACCATGTCCCCACATTACTCCACAAATCAAGATGCCATTTCCATTTTTTACAAGTTCACAGTTTAGCTTCAGGGATAGCATGAACAGCACGGGGAAACCGCTGTGCATTGATTGCCTACGATGTGCCATCCCATCTTCTCACCATCCAGAGGTAGAGTAAGCTGTGTGGAAGGCACAGCAATGACCTGACCATGAAGATACTGCCTGCATGTCTCTCAGTAGCTTAGAGAGAACTGGTTTATTGTCTTCCATCAAGATTTAGAAAGGGCAAAACACCAAATCACACTCCTGTAGTTTGCAAGCAGCAAAGCCCAGGTTTCAGGGCACAGTCTGATTTTAAAACACTTTCTCATTGATAATAGTATGTCTCTGATTCCAACATTAGATAGAAGGGGGAAATGTTGTAAACAACAAATACTATAGATATACAAAAGAAGATTCTCTATAAAAAGGGCTCCCAATACCTATAATTTGCTGTCCTTTGGCTACATAGATAAAAACAATTTCTTTACAGGCCAGATAATTGTGATTGTATTTCTGTCTCTGGAAGGATTCTGTCTCTATAATTTCAATAATTGCAAACAAGCAAAAAACTTGCTTATCTACCCCTCGCCACCCTAACATTGCTCTGAAGATTTCTTATTAATATTTCAGGATGGATTATACTTCATCTTTAAAAGAGGAAATCAAAGTCCCTTTATCAAATTTATAATAACATAAATATTATAAAACAATTATAAAAACAATTTCATTTTTATTTAGTGAAAGAAAACAGAGAGTGTCTGAGTGTATTTTATTAAACATCATATTTTAAAGAGGTTTAAGAGGCTGATAAAGTGCTTCTATAAAACTTTCCCTTGTAAATTTGGGTAATTAATTGGATTTTTAAAATTTCTCTATAGAGTGTAAAATCAGACTGGCATGAAAAGAATACTTACTTTAAATTAAGAAAATTATGAATGCACAAGGGGAGGTGTACATTTTTTCTATGCACAATTATACAATATTAAAATAGAAGAGAAACAGATCATGTAGTAATTCTCTTTCATCATATGGATAAGGAAACCAAGGCATAGTGATGATAAATACTTTTTTTTTTTTTTTTTTTGAGACGGAGTCTCGCTCTGTCGCCCAGGCGGGAGTGCAGTGGCGTGATCTCAGCTCACTGCAAGCTCCGCCTCCTGGGTCCACACCATTCTCCTGCCTCAGCCTCCCAAGTAGCTGGGACTACAGGCACCTACCACCACGCCCGGCTAATTTTTCTGTATTTTTAGTAGAGACGGGTTTCACTGTGTTAGCTAGGATGGTCTCGATATCCTGACCTCGTGATCTGCCCCCCTCGGCCTCCCAAAGTGCTGGGATTACAAGCGTGAGCCACCGCGCCCAGGCCACAGTAAATACTTTTTTAACATAGCTAAATAGTTAGCATCAAGACTAGTGTTCAGGGCTTCTGTTGCCTTTACTTGAAAAGTTTTACACAAGAGCACTTCATAAATTTCAGAAATTATTTTTTAAACTTCTGCTCCCTGTATTCCCGCACCCCCTAAGATTTAGGTAAGTTTTTCTTAGTCAATACAGTTAAAGCTGACCTGTATGCAGCTGAATAGATCACAACGCTGATTTGAAATGATCGTTTTGAAGGTTGAAATAACTGGACCATGAACTGGTTGGTGATATTTTAGCCAATATAATGACCAAATCAGCTATCAATCATTATGGCAGTTAAGAAAACTAGGCATGATGAAGAATATCACATGATTATAGTGCAATTTTGAACAGTGATGAAATAGGTATAATGTGGGACTTCCATGCCAGAAAGGATTTGAAATAAGATTTATACATACACATATAATTTTCTCATAGTGCTTAAATAGAGACTTGCTAACAAGCTGATGGTACAGGACTTGTTCACTATTCCTTAAATTAGAGGAGGCTGTGAAATAGTTATTTTTAACAGCTATGGTAAAATGAGAACATTAAACTTCAGAAAATCTGGATATAAATCTGGATTCTGCCATTTATAGTTCTTGTGACCTTGAAAAGGTCATTAAATGCAGCTGTAATTTTCTCTTTTTAAAAAATAGTGATAGTGCATTGGGTTTTTGAAAGGATTAAACAAAATATATATGTATACATATAAACAAGTATGTACACTATGAGAACATTATATGTACATATGTATAATTGTATACATAATGCATTGCAAAACAATATAGAAATGACAGGTGTTGTTATAAGTGGTAGTGAGTTCTAGTTAATTTTATGTGATACTGAATATCAGATTATTAGTAAATGATTAGAAAATATTTATAGATATTTTAGTTTTTTCTAGGCTAGTGATTCTCAAAGCATAAGCCCAGACCACTGAGGAACCCTGACATATTTTTAAGGAGTCCTGGAGGTCCAAAACCACTTTTATATCAATACTTTTGTTATTTACTTTTTTTCTTGGGTTGAAATTTGCTCGCAATGCTGGAGCCTTAGTAGTCTTGGCTTCTTAGCATGAATCAACAGCACCAAACTTTGCTAGAAATCGTTGTGTTCTTCATTTTGAGCAAAGATGATACACTTCCACTAAAAAAAAAAAAAAAAGTGTTGCTCTTTGAAGAAGCAATTACTTTAATTAAATGTTTTCTCTTAGTTATGAATGTTTTTAATACTTTATATCACAAAGTGGGAAGTGCCCATAAAGAACTTGTGCTACATACTGAAGTACTAACCGTGATGGCTACTTTGAGGTAAAGGAGTTGTGTGATTCAGTTTGAGCTGAAATAGCCCCTTTTATACAAATATCTACTTGAATATCTGCAACAAGTGAAACAACTCACAGTGTTTGTTGTCAATGATAAGATTTTAACGTTCAAGGAGAATTAGAATTTTGGAGAATTTTTATCTGCCATCGTGAGCATGACAGATTGCCAATACTTAATGATATTTCTGATAAGATCACAGAAGTTATATTAATACATGTGATTACTTTTTGACACTAGATAATGAAATGTGTCAAAATTTGCATAACTCAGTGAACCAATATTTAATAGAAGACCAATTCATGATGCTACAAAATTATACATGGGTCAAAGATCCATTAAAAATGCAAGATAGTTGATAGATTTTAACCTAAGAGTGAAATATTCATTGATATGTTTTCTCATTCCCTGTTGCAACTAACTTTTAAGAAACGATTACTTGTTGATGTTTGGTGTATCAAAGAAGAGTATCTACAATTAACTGAACAGTCTACTAAAATGTCCTTCTTTTTTTCAATTATATATTTGTGGAAATGTGGATTTTCCTCATAACCTCATCCAAATAAAATGTTGCAGGACTAAATGTAACAACAGATATTAAAATTCAGCATCTTGGATTAAGCCATGTTAAAAAGATTCGCTAAAGTGTAATACAATGACATTTTCCTTGCTTTTTCATTTTGAAAAATGTAATTGTTTTAGTATAATATACTATTTATGTTAACATTTAATATGTTTATAGTTATTTTAAATTAATTGAGGAATAATTTTAAAATATAATTTCTGTTTTATTTTATAATATGGTAGATGTGATTAACTATTATCTGCATAAACAAAAGCTGTTATAATCTCAGTGATTTTTAATAGTGTAGAGTAGTCTGTTCTAAGCTGTCATTGCTAAGGATAGTTGAACCACCACAGGGTTACCAAATGGAATTAGAATAGAAAGGTTATGATTTATTCAGGTAGCATTTTGAATTGTATTTTGAATTCCCAAAGACCTTCCATATGTGCATAAGAATGAACAAAATGTCTAGCTGTAAGTTTGTGTATATCTTCCTGAGCAGATTTTTGTATTGCTTACTACTTTAACAGTTTGCCTACCTTCTCTGTCTAGCTCACCTTTGTAGTCATAAAGCTTCTATAAAAGTGCATAACACAAAACAGAGGCTCCATGCATCTGTGTTGCATCGTTTTATATATATATATATATATATATAGCTACATATATATATATATATATAGCTACATATATATATATATATAGCTACATATATATATATGTAGCTATAAAGTAAAACTATTTCTGTCATTTTCAAACAGCAAAATGTACAGCAATCATGAGTTACATGTACATGATACATTTCCTTTCATTGGCATATTCCCATATCATACAGGCTATGAGATTTATATATTTATATAATTTATATATTTTATAGCTACTTGATGAGTATAGCTTCATGAAAGAGGTCGGATTTCTAAAGTAAAGGGTACTTTTCAGCATTAATAGCAATGAAAAGAACAGACTAGGGGACAATATAAAATATTCAAAATGATAAATAGTTTAGTGAAGGAGGAAGAAGGTAAATTCATTTAGAAAGAGAACTAAGGAATGAAGAACACGGCCTTTGATTGAAGATGTGAAACTGACTCAGCTGAGATGTGATTACCTATATGAACAAAGGAGGAGTGAGTAGCACCTTCAGAGGAAACTGTGAAGTTGATTGGGTGGTATTTTAAAATTTAGGGCAGGAAGCCCTTCCCACACCTGAAATTATAGCTGACCAACCTAGCGCACTGTCTTAGAAGATTAATCAAAATAAGAAAATTAGAAAAAAAGTGTTTTTCCGAGAAGCTGTCCATTTCAAGTTAGGTCCTGAAATTGAGGCTTGCCTACTAATGTCAGAATGTCCAATAGGTGAGACAGTAGTCAATCTGTGAATATTTTATTGAAAAAAAAGTATTGAACTGGATGTAGTTGAGTCCTTGCAGAGAGAAAAGGGAGAGAGATGTTTGATTTATGCCTCAGGTGTCTGGGAAAGAATGTAGTTTAGTTTGATGAAGATAATAGTTGAAATAAAAATAAGAATTTTTACTGTTTTCTTACAGCTACCTAGATGAGTATCATTATACTTAACAATTTTCAGTATATTTAGAAATAAGACTATTATAAAAAAGATTTTGAATGATTATTTAAAATTATTTTACAGTAACAATTGATAACACAAAGTAGATATTACTTGTATAAAATCTTGCTCCAATTTATTTTTAAGTAACTAGTATTTAAAACGAACTCTTAAGGCAGAGACTTAAATACACATTAATTCTCTTATGTCATTTTAATTGTCATAGAATATGTGCTTTTTTCATGATTAAAGTAAAATCTTCCAAATGATCTCAAAATCACTGAAATATTAGTAAGTCTTTCTATTTATTCCTGGAATGGCCTCTTCTATGAATTATGAAAAGGGTCAGACTAAGTATTTAAATATAAAAATTAAACCTGTGTTTTTATTTAAGTACAGAGACTGTCAGGTGATACCAAAAGTAAGAATAATTTTTATTTGATCCTATGTTTTGGGGATGTTTTCTATCCTCTACTTTGATTTCCTCATTTCTTGATGTCTATATATGTCAATCATCCATTTTTACCATCAAACACTTTTGGTTCTGCATATGTACGCAAATACATATGCCATATAAGTACACACACATTTTCTATTCTTAATTGAAAGAATTTGTAGTTATGAACTGTTAATAGTTCTCTAAGTAGCAATGATGTATATACAATTTAAAATCTGAAAGCAAATACCTATATCTATCTATCCACCTATAGATGTAAATATCTATATATGTCCTCCAGAATTAATGCTCCAGTCACATGTCATTTTGTATCTTCAACTAGAGCACCTACTACTGGCTTTCCTTTCTTCTGTTTGAGACTGACATCATATAAATATCTATATGTATATACATATGTATCTATCTGTATCTATCTACATATCTTCCTATAGTTGAGAATAAATTATTATACTATTTTGTATAGCTATACTGTTTATATATATTTATATATTTATATAGTTTATATATAGCTACTTAAATAAATGTTTATTTTTTAATTTTATCTATTCAAATATATATACATGTATATTCTTATAGGTCTAGAAATTTCCCCTTCATTATTTGTGTAGAAGAAAATGAAGAAAATGTAATCAAAACAGTACTGTTGATTATTTCCTTCTTAATAAAAGTGAAAATATTAAACTGACTTTAAAGGTCGAGTCATGAATGCGTGTGTGTTCTAAATGTTGCGGCCTAAGTCTTACAATTCTGGGTGCTTTATAAATACGGCAAAGCCCTTAGCTACCCTACTAAAAAGACCAACAAAACATGTTAATGTTAAATTCAGCAAGGCTCAAGTTCTCAGTTTAACACACATGGGGCTCCACTGCTCTAATCTGTACAGGACAAGGACTTACTGGCCCTGGAATGCTCAGCCCTGTTTTCTCGGCCTTGTTCCTCTGGCTAACAACCTTACCAGTTAGTATAACAGTGGCTACATAAGTTATGGTGGGAAAAGCGTAATAATAATGTGCATTTTGACCAGTCAGTACAAAGTCCTCTAGTATAAACAGAAAGATAACACAGAGAAATTGCCCTGAACTCATGTCATCGTACTACTTTCCTATGCAAGGGGCACAAATAGGCTTGCTTCCTTCTCAAACTTGGATGAGACACTTCAGTTTTAAGTGGGCATTTTAGTTTGTTTTTGGTTTTGGTTTTGATTTTCTGGTTTAAAATATGTACCCAGTAGTATTCCTACACAGAAGGAAGCGATAATAGCCAATAAATATGAACCATATCTACAAAACACTGATAAGAAATTGTACATGCTTTTCTGTGTGGATGTTAAAACAGTATCATTAATATTATTTTGGATAGAATTTTCACTCCTGCTGTTTAGAAAGCAAATGAGCTAACGCTATAATTTCTCTTCTTGATAGAGATTCATCAGTATGTTGATTCCCAAAACTGCATGGTAAGTACATGCACAAACGTAATCAACCAAATCATTAGCATTTATTAAAGAAGACAATTTCAAATTGATGGGCAGTGCTGAAGAAACATATAAATATAAATCTTTTCCTTTCTAAATCTTATTTGAATTACAACCATAATATATTCTTTGAATATAACCAAATGTATTCTTACTTTTTTAAATAAAATGGTCGACACCATCTATTAGAAAAAATATCATTTTGAAGACTAATAAATTGAATTTCAGATTCATATGAAATAGCAAATATATGTTAAAAATGATGCAGTCATGTATTTGTTTAACATGTATAAACAACATTGTTTCAAACTAATGTATCAGTCTCCAATCTTTGCTTGCATTGTGTTATAAAGTTGATGGTTATACTCCGTCATCAGATGTTATCATTAGGACCCTAGAAAAAGAGTTCCATTTAAATATTGCTTCTAACTCTGACAGTAATCAGAGATTTCTATTATTACCAGATCAAGGCAACTTTATGTTAGTTATCATGCTTCCATCTTTTCACATAAAAGAGTAAATACAAAAGTACAGTATTGCCAGTTAGTAGTAATACTCTTGCTTTTCAATATAGAGGTACTTAGTACCAAACTATCAAGTAGTTTATTTTCCTTAAAAGTTAGATTGTGGAATACAAGCACATAGTTTCCCAAAAAGTCATAATTTACATTTTTCTTCTCAGATTTAAAACTCAGTTACTAAGAAAAATAGCTAAAACCCTACTTTAAAATGTGCTACATTGTGATTTATTAATATCATACCAATATACACTATGGAAAGATCATTATACATATTTTTACAAGTTTATGGAAGCTTATAAAATATGACTCCTCATTCTACATACTTGCTGGTATGTTTTTCAAAAAAAGGTCTAGCATCTTTCATGAAACATTCTCCCATTTTTTTCCATATACAATTAAACTTTACCTCAACCTAGGGTAAGACTTACCTGTCAGTTGCTTATAGTAGTTATTAAAAGTTCATAGTTCCTTGCAATATACCATAAGAAAATGTCTTTATGATAAATTCAGTCTACATTTTATCATTTAATCCATTTATATTTTAAAAAAATTAAATGTCCATTGTAAGTTTCTTAGTTCTAATATGTTTTATTGCTCCCCACTAGTGAAATGTTCTAGAGAGAAAAAGGGATGGCAAGAAGTGAGAGTTTGTTAATAGCTCATAGATTTAGGCTCTGTTTACAAAAATCTGAAACACTGGGGTAATGCATGAAAAATTAAGTTATGCACAAATGTTTCCAATTACTCACTTGTTTGGCATCACATAGGGTGGACCAAGCATGGAAATTAAAGTCTACATTTTTCACCCCATTGTTGGCTGTGTTGTAGAAATGACCTTATAGGTCATATTGCTGAATTTATAAGTTTGCTTGCAGTAAGTATAACTATTCCTGTTTTACCATTTCAGAATCAAGCAAAACTAAGGATTAAGTCAGTCAATCCATGGAGGCTTAATAGAATGAGGCATTTAAAATATTTCAAGAATGAGCATGAGTAGATCAGTGAGGATGACTCAGAATGGTGTAACTGAATTATTTTGTGAGTAAAGAGCTACCTTGGTCCTCCTCCAACCTTTAGAGGCTGTAAAAAATGAGTGTGAACTTTCATGAGGTTAATGCATTTTGAGCATACCAGAAAGATCAAACTTTAGCCCACACATGAGAATTAATTTTCTTACAGCTTCAACTACTTATAGACACCTCTTGTGATATATGGACTCTAGACTTAATGCTACAGTCACATGTCATTTTGTACCTTCAACTAGAACACCTACTACTGGCTTTGCCCCTCTTCTGCTTGAGACTGACATCATATAATGAAAGATGAAGGAGCCAATACGCTTCTTAAGAAGCCAGTAGTCATGAGACTTCACCTGCCACCACAGATAGAGAGAAAAAAAAGGGGAGGGGGTAGTTAGCAATTTCAAGAGCCACAATTTACCATGGAAGCCTCTACTTAATATTCCGCTTGATCTGCCAAGTTTATAGCCTGGCAAATCTGAATACAAATGTCGATGCAAATGAGGATTCATTATTCTTACAAGGTCTTTGTGTTGAAACTTAATGTAACTTGGTTCCTATGGTTGCTCAGGGAACGTAGATTGCAAGACAGAAAAAATGATGAAAAGAACAAAAATAGAAAGGAAAATAATAGAAATAGAAGGAAATGCTTAAATTGCACTTTAGCTTGAAACAGGAGGATGCACAGGGACAAAGCATTGTCATTACAATCTCTGCTTATTGCCAGTCCCGGTATTTACTTCTCATCAGCAACAGAGGAGTTAACCACTCAAGAACATTCTACACAGAGAGAAAACAAGTCTCTTTTTACTGATTATAACACATTGTTCCCATTATAAAACCAATTCTTCAGATTGTCAAATTTTTTACCATTCTTTTATAATTATAGAGCTCATGGGCTGGTGGGACCTACACATTCCGATCTCTAAGAAGACTGCAAACGCATTAAAAAACCCCACCCAACAATTCCCTTTCTTTCATATGGATTTATTGCAAATAATTCAGAATCAGTATGTTAAGAAAGCTAAAATTAATAAACTACACATTGAAAAATCACAACACTTTGGCATCATTCATTTATTGTTTACCATAACCCATTGCACACAAAGGTTGAGAAACCTCCAAGTTAGAGGAAATCCTGAGAGGCTGCAAAATTATGATTATATCTCATATACCACAGTATATTGTTCCGATGAATCTTTTGCATGGTTAGCTGTTGTTTACATATAAATACCTTCTCCGGAAATAAAAAATGTACTGAAGGTAACAGGAGCTGCAAAGCTTAGCAGATCCGATGATCCCAAGATCATGCAGTAAGGCTTGCTTCTTCATCCATAAATAAAGCGCATTTGCATCCATTCAGTCAAATTAGCTCCATTAAAAAGGTGGTTATAATTAGCTCCTTTTTCTGGTTCACGGGTGAAATTCTTGCATGCCTGCTGTTTTGATTAAATCCACCATTGTCTTCCAATAGCTAGTGCTAATTCTTCCAAGGAAATCTTCAGTTGAGGTGTTATTTTATTCTGCGCTTCCGTTAGTTGTCTAATTTACGCCAAGTCCCTGCAGTGTTTCCTTAAGCCATCCTCTTTGTCTTGCCTTTGAAATTTACCAAATCTTACAAGAAATCAATACTTAATTGATTATTCACTTTTCTGCAGCTTCAAACAGCAAGCACGCATAAGATCCTGGAGTAGTCCCCCGATTTCCAATGCAGGAGGTTGCTTGGTGGCAGAGCTCTGCAAGTGTCCAACAGCAGGCATTCCATGGAGCCGTGCACTGGCGTGGAGTGCCAGCCAGCGTCTGATAAGGAAAACGAAGATACTCTAACGAAGCAGGAAAACTTCCTGGATGAGGCAGATCCATCTCAAGGCTTTGGATAAAAGGCTGAAGCAGGAGCAATTGGATACCAGAACATTATAATTTTTTTTTTTTTTTGCATTATTCCTTTTGCTTTTTGCTTACCATTTTCTTCCCATGGCACTGAAGTGGAATATCCCAAGTGCCACCGAACTCAGAGAGCTCCACGCCGGAATGGGGGTGAGACTGGTGTTATACCTCTGGCATAGGATAAGGATGGCAGGCACGTAACATTACGAAATGTAGGACAAATTCAAGCGAAAGAGAGGGAGAGGGAGAGAGAGGGGGAGAGGGAGAGCTAGAGACAGATGGCGGATCTGGCTAGGAGCCAAAGCCAGTGAAATGAATTACATTGCTGAATAACTGTACACCATTGATTCTGCCACTTGTTGCTGCATGGTTAAAAAAAAAGGAATTTTTTAAAAGCCCCAGTGTATGCTGGAATCCCCTTATTTGTCATGTGTGAAGCAGACAACTTTCACACGTAACTCCATCCTGGCAATGATATGCTGTGGGTGTCTTGCATAGGTGTGTAGATGCGAGTGAATGTGGTTGTGTGCATGTAGGTGTGCCCAAGAAAGTAAATGTGAGTGTGTGTGCATATGTATGTGGGAGAAAGGAAAAACAATTCCTGCAATCCAGCCATTTTTGTTTAATGAAGAATGGAGGACTGGCATTCACAGATGTGGTTATGTGTTGCATATTAATGTGTGCTTACCAGACATTCTCCCCCACTTTAAAAATGAGTGGCACAGGAGTGAAGCCGTCTATAGATCAACCACGTGGGAGAAGCAACTCATGAGGTAGCATGTCATCTCTAAACCTACAAATGTGGCACAAAGAATTCCACAGAACAAGTTGCTCTCTGACAAGAAGAAAAGCTGGTCCCAGGAATACGATGTTTGGGTGTTTTCGAAAAGACAGCCAGTCTCAGCAGATTGTTCAATAAATGCTTCATACCCAGGATGAAGGGAGACATTATGGGATGCCCAGGGGGCTTTGGAAATCAAATACAATGTTTGAGTAGCACAATTTGAGGTACATTATAAAAAAGCAATTTGAATTGCCAATGAGGCGACATATCTGCATGCTAATTAGACCTGTGTCAAGCTTAGTCTGCAGGCTTCTGTTGATGGGGAGGAATGTGCATGTAGCTCTGCTGAGCGATTGTTTCTGCATAAATTATCAGCTTTGTCCTACTGATCATTTTCCCAAACAAACATGAAATGCAAGATCAAAAAGCGATTCTAAAATTAAAATTATCGATTGACAAAGCCTAGATTTCAGAATCTAATTAGAGGAGGCACAAACAAAAGCTGATATTATTACTGACTATGCCTGAGCTAGCAGCCAGATTGTGCAGGGTTTGTAATTTATCTTTGTTTATGCAGCCAGGATATTAAAAATGTAATTAAAATGGTAAAATGATCTGATCAGAAATAGCCACCTAGTGGCAAGTATATTATTTTAAATGGATTATAAACGCATTGGTCTGTGCAGATAAAAAGCTTTTTTTTTTTTTTTTTCATGACAAACCTAGCATCTCATTGAGATTGTGCTGAGCAATTTATCCTTGGCTAATAAGTTGTCTTTTGTGTTTTGTTCCATAGATAAGCAACATCATTTATAACCCTCATCTGTGCACTAATAAACATTCTGTTATTACAGGTGGCATCTTGTTATTACAGAAATATCTTTCATAAATTATACTTTTTTCACAAATGGAAGTAATGCAACACCTATTTGGTATACTCATCATATATGTTAAATATAATAATTGCATAATTGATAACATCAGCAGGTAAGGTCACTCTCCCTTCTTTTGAATTTTCTGATTTGAAATGGATCTGGATATCTCTGGAATTTGGCATTGATGGTAATCTAGAGCTATGAACCTGAGATTGTAAAGCAAACACGCTTGCCTACTGAGAAGCTTCAACTCACTACTACAGAACAGATTTAGTTACTTAAAAGCAAGCAATAAGGTGATTCAAGTGATTTATAAGCTGCATCATCTCTCATTTAGCAACATTTTGGAAGTGTCAATGAATTATTTTAGGAACAAATTGTCTAATATAAAATTTATTAATCAAAATGCATTGGCTGTCATCAAATTGTACATTTTGCAGCCAGCCTCTAGATCCAGTCTTGTGATTCTCTAATAAAGCACCTAAAAATGCGTGATAAATACTTTTAAGAAAAATGAGAGCCCAGGCTTGTGAAGTCTACATAAGAAATGTAGAAACACATTTATTTTCCTTTTTCTTTTTTTTTTTTAATGAAATCACTATGGACCTGCTCAATTCCCTTTTAAGAAATTCACAATTTAGGGTCCTGTCAGCAGCTCTAGGGTCTTTTGTTAGGTGCACTTAAAATGCCAGATTAAATATTAATATGTGGTTAGAATTGTGCTATTTTGCAAGATCTGAAACCCTATTAGTAAATCATGATCTGGTGACTGATGCAAGAAATTTCAAGGCGCCAACAGTGCAGATTGCTTTATGCCCGTTAATCTGATGGATCACTAATTTTTAGTAAATTGGGCCTTTGGAATCAGAGCTGTGAGCAGGTACATGTTTTTCACCAACAGAGAACACAGTCCACATAATATAGCATCTTTTTTTGCAATATGTGCACCATAACAGGCAGATTTGTTTTGCATAATCAATAACAATGCTTGCATGAGCAATGCTGTATTTCAAAATATACTTTTAGCTGTATTGCAAAGTGCCCAAAGAGAAATAATTGTAGATTTCATAGGCTTCCAGAAATGTTTTAAAGGGAAATAAAGAAGGGCAGAGCCTGATGTGGGGACAGAATACATCAATCCCATTTGCACTCTTTATAAATCAGAAACTATGAACTAACGGTGACATTCTAGAGAGATTCAATGGTACCTCTGAAACTCTGGTGAACTAACAGATAGAACCACACACATAAGATCAGTTAAAAGACTGTGAAAAGGAAAATAGGAAATAATGAATAATTGCTTGAAAGCAACTTCCCTATTATTTCTGAAAATACGACTACATGAGAGACGTTTTAACATATGGCTTGTCTCTGAACTGTGGTTGAAATTACTATTTGATCCTTTGATAACACAAGTGGGAAAACATATTTATTGGCGATATTTGTTTCACACAGATGGGCCTTGACTTCTAAATCCTTGTAATGTGAATTAACATATTTCATTATAGTATTTACCAATTATAAAGCATTTTCCTCCTGGCGGATACCATCCAAACTTATGCTGGGTTCTGCCTTGCCATCTGTCTTTCATTTTTACAGACCATCCTACAGTACAGATATCGTGAATTTAAAGGGACAACCATGAAGGACTAATGACTTGTTTCTTCCTCTCTGCTTTATTATTATTATTATTGCTATTGCCTTAGCAATAAGTAGAGTTGCAATGTTCAAACCAACATGTAGGCAATATATGCCTTTAGTCACATTCTAATTCAGTGCCTTCACTGAATTCTCACATCTAGTACTATGAAACTCATTATTATTTCAAGTTATTGAAATCAATTTTTAATCTATAAAATTAGTTTTCTATATCATAATGGATACATTCTATGTAAGATTCATTCACACACACATACACACAATATTTTATTGTTTCTATAACCCTAAAACTCAAAGTTATGACAATCACACACTCAAAGCATTATATAGTTATATAGTTACGCTTATTTAACTTAAATAGGGTCAGTGGGAAAGAGGTATTATTCTCTAGATAGACAGCCAGAAACTTCTTTTGTTTGTTCTTCTCTTTCACTTTTGGTTGTGGTTTGATGATTCCTCCCCATTCTGTCCTACACATAAAGAGGGTGCATGAAATTCTTCTGTTATTTTTCTCTGTCACTAGGATTATTTTCACCACAACATGAAAAATGATGTCTCGCTTTACACCCCTCCTCATGCCCTCAAAATTTTATTGATCAGCCAAAATTAATAGAATTTTACCGTTATAACAGATTATATATAAAAATAAGTTCAAAACAAAAAGTTTAGCATTCTCAACGCCAAATTATGTTAGGTCCTCCTGTTTAACACCCCAATACAAGTATGTGCTTTGCCTTAGTAATGTTGACTAGACTTGCTAATTTAATTATTTTTAATAACTTTGGTTTTTTTAAATCAAACATGAGGACAAGAATATTTTCCAAGCACAGTTCCTGTTATGTAGCAATTAGTTACTCATTAACTATTTGTGATCCCATGTTTGAATAAATAAATAGTTATAAGAACATAAGTAATAAGTTAATTTTGGAGAAAAAAGTTATCTATGCTTCAGAGGAACAGTACGTAGCACTACAGCATAAATTTCTCTCTAAGTGACATACTCTTTAGTTTGCTGCTCTCATAGGCATATATTTTTAACATGATGCTTTAGTGGAGGAAAGCTTGGTAAGTTAATGATAAGATAAACAGTTGCCAAGATATTTCTCTTGAATTGTAGGTTGCAACTTCTCAATGAAATTGCCTAATTGTGTATCTATCAGCAAGCAGATAAATGGTTGGATCGGAAATTCCTTAAGGTCTCATTTACCACTAAAATTCTACGTTCTATGTATCCAGATTGCTGGTCTGAGGGCATATTAGGGTACAGACTATGCTGCAATAAAAAGACATCCAAAAATACAATGTTTCAAACATTCAGAATATTATTCCTCATGCAATAATCCAGGCATAAGAAGGCAATTCAGGGCAAGTAGGCAGCTATCCTCCATAAGCTCATAGAGGCTCCCTGTTTCCTTCCATCTTGTTGTTTTAACCCAGTTGTGCCCAACCCTTTTGGCACCAGGGACTGGTTTCATGGAAGACAATTTTTCCATGGACAGAGTGGTGGAGGTGGGATGGAAATGGTTTTGGGATGAAACTGTTCCACCCTGGATCATCAGGCATTAGTTAGATTCTCATAAGGAGTGTGCAGCCTAGATCCCTCACATGCACAATTCACAGTGGGGTTGGTGCTCGTATGAGAATCTAATGAAAGGAGGTGATGTTCCCTTGCCCTCTGATCACCTCTTGCTGTATGGTCTAGTTCCTAACAGGCCACGGACAGGCACCGATTCACAGCCCAGGGATTGGGAAACTCTGCTTAACCTTTTCAGTTTAAACCATATCTGGATTCCAACTGGTGGGAAGGTATGAAAACAGGAAGAGAAGAAGCCCAAGCAATTTAATCTCATTGTCATACCTATTTTAAGGGACCCTTCAAAATGTAGTCTTTAGATGAGTGATCATGTGCAGCTAGTAAGAAAAACTGAAGAATGGCAATCAGGGAGAAATTAACAATATGTATTTCAAGGCCTTCTCTCAAATTACTTTCCCTCCTGACTAGGAATCCCACTCAGTTCTCCTTATAGCTGTTGAAATTCTGGCTGTTTTTGGTCTTGGGAGTCCAGGTTTCTCTGTGTTAGTTTTCTCTTTGGCCAAAATGAAAAGTTTGAGCTATTATTGCAAAATATTATTCTATTTCTAAAATTTCGTGATTCTTGTTTTTCAAGAGAAATAGAGAATTTGTTGATTGTGCTTGCACATGTGTAAAAATCTCCCCAATTTAAAATATATTATTGAGCATAAATTTGTCTGATAAAAGACAAATTTATTCTTAAAACTGACCAAAATGTTAAAGTTTATCAATAATTCTCAGTCTTCTCTGTGACCTTCAAGAACTCTGAACCTTCATTTTTTAATATCAGGTTATTTTAGAACATATTTTCAGCTGTGAACCAATCATGACCAGAATAGCTCTCCCTAATTTCTCTTTAAGTCAAGAGCCAAAAAGACAGTTTCAACCCTATTGTGGTGTCATGAGGTAAAAAGGGATAATGAACGGAGTATAAAACTCATTTGATAAATATTTGAGTACCCTCCTTATATGAGATAATGTACAAATTATAGTGAACGATTCAATAAAATATAAAACACACTCCTTTTCCTTAATAAGGTCGTAGTCCCATGGGTTTATAAGAAATACATAACAACACATGGAAGCTTGCCATATTTGTTATAAGAATAAAGTGAAACATATTCTAGAATATTTTCACAGAAAAAATATTTGCAGACATAGTCAATCAATAACAGTAAGCAGAGTAGAGGTTAGATCTGGTATCAGATTCACCTTCTTGGGGGAAACCCATTCCTCTTATTGAAAGTAAAGTTCAATTTGGTGGACAAATACACTTTGATGTTCAAAATTCTTGGTAACTTCTGGTCGTGATGCATATGAAAAGAAAGAAATTTGCAAAGGGACATAGCAGGAATGCCCATTGTTTTTTAGGGAGTTCATTCTAGCAGTGCATTTTTTTCTTAGGAATTGTACAAACTCTAACTCACTGCCTTAGAGACAGAATCAAAGTTCTAATCTCTGGAAAGGAGATTGGCAAGACTTAGGTAAGAGTTCTAGTCTTAGTGAGGACTGAAATATTAAATAAGCTAACAGCATAATTCCAGAATGAGGAGCAAAACAAATGAGATTAGGGTTCAGAAAAGAAGGTTAGTGTTGGAAAAAGTTGTGGCGTATTAGACAAAAGAGTTTGGGATTTTCTTGATTAAGTAATGCAGAACTATTGCAGTATTCTGTTTTTGTTTTAGCTGGAGTAGGACATTGTCAAAGCTTCTTTTCAGTAAGAAAAATTCATTAGAGGTGGTTTGGAAAGGGCTGAGATTATGTAGGAAAATTCACTAGTTTTATACACTTTCTATGGAACAATTACTCTATGCTATACATTGTGTTTTGCATCAGGGGAAAAACTAAGCCTGTAATTCCATGCTTAGAAGGCTCAGAGAAAATGTACTGTTGATGTGAACCATAGTGTTGTCAGTGAAATAAACACAAGACAAAATACAGAGGCAGAAACTTCAAGACTCTATGTCCGATTGGAAAGTAAGAAGTTCTGACAAAAACTGAGATTTTGAGCTTCAATAACTGAGATATAAATGACATAAGCAGAAATATAGAAAATGTGATGACCAGGAGACATACTGAACTTAATCTATTGGTGAGGAAATTGTATAGGGAATTTTTAACAGGCATTTTAACATCAAGATCTAGAATTTGGTGAAGAGAAAACAGTAAGATAATTAAGACTCATCTAGAAAGGCAGAAAGTAAAACTATGTGTATGCATCAGATGGCAGAGAAGAAGCACTTAAAAACAGAGAAGGTAAACCAGGAGAGTATAAACATTTATTTGTTTATTCATTAAGTAACTATTTAATTTTAAGAAAGCGAGAGGTTTACGTGCAAGTAGTTGCCAAGTAGACTAATGTATCCTACTAACGAATCCTCCCAAGACAGTGTATCCTACTAAGAAATAATTAGTGACTTTTAAAGTAAGCATTCTTGGCAAATGAAGGCATACAAGCTAATTCGCAGTGAGATAAAAAGAAGGAACAATGAAGAAAGTGAAGGCAACAAGGTAGTATTTTTTTCTACATATTGTATGAAAAATCTTAAGAAATTTTCATTTCACAGGTCGAAATGAAAGTTGTCATGGCAAAAGAAAAATGGAGGGATAACTTAGGTGGGTCAACAAAGATAGTTTAGTATTTCGGTTCCAGGGAGAATTCTTTGTTATATGTGAGACACGTACCTTGGTTTTTAAACATTATTTTTGTAAAGCCTGTCTTCATAATTTTGTAGGTTACCTTCCTTTTCAGAGCAGAGCAACACTGTAAGATCCTTGACATTTTTAAGGATGCTAATGAGCCAAGTAGATGCTTGTATCTTGAGGATAGGCATCTGGCCAATGGTCATGAAGTTGCAGGGCTTATCAAATTCTGTCCTTGGATCCCAGTGAAAAGTGAAATATCCCTAACTGATCTTTGGGATACTAAAATTCATGCTTTAGCAGTATGGAAAAGTATTAAAGAGCTTTATTAGGTTACAACTAGTTTTACCCAATCTAAAAAGTTACCTTGCACCTAAGTAAAGAAGATTATTTATGTAATTATCTGCACATATGTTCCCATCAACCACTATATATAATCACTTCATGGCATTCAAATTCAGCACAAAAACATCAAGACTTAAGTACAAATATTACTGTAATGGGTATTCATTTCTAGAGGTCATCAGGGGAAGGGATTAATTTTGCTTTCCTTATTGTACACACAGCACAGCACACGGAGTCATGTTACAATGTCTCTATCTTGAAAATTGCATTTCAATGTAATGAGAAAGGCACTTTTAAAAGCAATTTTATAATTTTAGATACATTAACTTCATTTCACTCCACCCTTCTTTGCTAACAGATTTTGAGGCCTTTCATTTGGATAAAATGGATTTTTGTCAATTTTAGAAAGAAAATGTTGCAAACGTTTTCTTAAAATTCTTTTTCCATACTTTCTTTGATTATTTTGATTGCTCACCTAGGTCAATATGCAAATATTCTGTATCATGGCATTTCTGAGGAGCAATTTTTAATTTAACAACATGGAGAATCTGGTGTGACAGAGACCTGACTTATTGATCTGAGATGCAGTTTTTCATTGTTATGGAATTCTTAAATTTCAGGTAATAGATAACGTTTAGCAGAGTCTTTAACCAGGTTTTTCCCATGGAGACATTATAGGCATTATTTTTTAGGCACTATGTAATTAGAACACCATATTAATCTTATGACTCAGGAAATGTCTATTTGACATATGTGAACAACAGTACTTATTCCGTGAAGCATTAAGTTTTGAAGAGGTCTGTCTTAAAGAGATTGCCTGTCTTTGCAACGGAAAGGTAGCCTTGGTAAAGCTACTGGTCTTTATGAAATGACACGATGTAGCACTTAAAGCAACCTATAAGTTAAGTATATAGTTAAAAATATTTGTTATAGGTAGTGTGGGGCCTGCTGAATATCGAATTCCTGATCCAAAGTTCTTCCCATCCAGGATATTGATATAATTATGGGCACTGTGCACATTGTCATTGATTTTGAAATTGTCATTACTGATATATTGGTTCATACACAAAAATAACATGTTCCTTTGACAAAAAATAAATTCAGAATTTTCAACATTTACCAGAATGCAGTAAATTTTAAACTATTAATGAATATTTAGATGCTTTTTCTTATGCATTAAGAAGGTAAAACAATCCCATTACTAAAACTGTAAACACTTTTGAACAGTCGGAAACTTTGCACATCTGTATAAAAGATTCTTAACATTTTTATTTTTTTGTATCACGATGGTCTGGTGAAGCCATGAGCATCTTCTTAGAATGTAAGTGTTAAATTAGTAAAATGAAATGTTTCAAAGTTACAAAGAAAATCCATCATAAAAGTTATTATGATTAATCACCTTTGATAGAATAATATTTATGCTTATTTGTAAATTAATATGAGGTCATGAGTTTAATGGCAATCATTTTAAGTAGTCACGAATATAAAAGATATTTCAAAATAGATGCAACAACTATAATGTGATACAAAAATATCTGATTTCTCCTGCTAATAAAGACACCAGTACAGTTTACTAATACTTTTATGGTTTTTGCCTACATTTATTTTGAATGAAATGCTCAGTTTCAGTTAGAAATTTATAAAAGTAAATATTTTTTCCAAATTCTAAGACTCCACAT